>NC_138370.1:55005369-55033924 GCF_054177405.1 Leptonychotes weddellii | reverse complement strand
GCGCCTGGGTGGCTCAGTTGGTTAAGCGACTGCCTTCGGCTCAGGTCATGATCCTGGAGTCCCGGGATCGAGTCCCGCATCGGGCTCCCTGCTCGGCAGGGAGTCTGCTTCTCCCTCTGACCCTCCTCCCTCTCATGCTCTCTGTCTCTCATTCTCTCTGTCTCAAATAAATAAATAAAATCTTTAAAAAAATAAAAAAAAAATAAAAAAAAGAAAGTAAATCCTAAGAGTCCCGTCACAAGGAGAATTTTTTTTTTCCTTTTTTCCTTTCTCTTTTAAAATTGTATCTATATGAGAAGATGGATGTTAGCCGAACCTATTGTGGTAATCACGTCACAATATATATAAATCAAACCATCATGCTGCATGCCTTAAACATATACATGATGTATGTCAATTATTTCTCAGTAAAACTGGGAGGAAAAAGATAAATGTTAGCAAGGATGTGGAGAAAAAGGAATCTTTATACACTCTTGGTGAGAATACAGAATGGTGTAGCTACTATGGAAAACAATGTGGAAGTTTCTCTAGAGATTAGAAGCAAGACTATCATAAGATCCAACAATTCCATTTCTGGGTATTTATCCAAAAGAATTGAAATCAGAATCTTGAAGAGATATCTGTACTTCCATACTTGAGTTCTTAATTTGTGTGGCAAATTTTTCCCCTATAGACCAGTAAGTCACATTCACACATTTCTAAATGATAAATGAGAAATAATTGGTATCCAATTAATATGTTGTGTATTTTAGATTTCTTTTCCACAGATGATAAGATACAAAGATTAAAGAGAAGTATTTACTGAATTTAATTATTGAACTATTGTGGAAACATGTCTTTGAAGCTTTTTCCCCCTTTTGTACTCTATATTAAGGCATAAAAAATTCAGTAGTAGTAATTACTATCAAATAAATGAAAAATTTAAACTGTACATCCCAACTTGTATCTTTTAAAATAGAAAATAACTAGGCAATCCTGTATAATCTCAATAAACCACTAATGACATTCACTTGTTTACAGCAAAATAGGTATTCATAAAGTAGCCTTTCAGGTAATGATAAAATATGTAGAAAATAATGTCAAGATCCTCAAGCTTACTATCCTTATTTAAGAGGTGCAGAGACAGGCCTAGAGAGGTTAAATTATTTACTGAGACTACAAAGCTAGTTCTAGTACTAATCATATATTGTGCATATGTAATTGTTTAATGCTCTTGGACCTTCTATGTTGTACTCACAGGAGAGGTATAGGAGGCTCATAGACATCAGATGACTCACACATACATGGTTTTGGGAAGCCAGAAAGAAAGTTCAAAATCAGGCCTTTGTCTCCATACTTAGAACTTTTACAAGTCTACCCCCACTGCCTCAGGAGCAGATCTGAGGTTCTCAGCTGGGTTGCTGAAATGCCAAGGAGGTTCATTCCCGGACTGGGCCAAAGCACAGGAAACTAAGGACGGCTAGTGTGGAGAAAGTCAGGAATGGACTCTAGTGAGTGGACACCTTTATTACACCTTAACTATATCTGCCTGTGAGGTGAAGAACAGCCCAATTTTTCTTGGGGGTTTTAGTCAATAACCAGATGTTTATGACTTACATACTATGATCTAGGAACTTGTTTTATTATTTATTTATTTATTTTTAAAGATTTTATTCATTTGTTTGACAGAGAGAGAGAGTGAGAAAAGCACAAGCAGGGGGAGAGGTAGAGGGAATCGCAGAGAAAGAGGGAGAGGTAGACTCCCCACTGAGCAGAGAGCCCAACTCAGGGATCCCAGGACCCTGGGATCATGACCTGAGCAGAAGGCAGATGCTTAACTGACTAGTGCCCATAGGAGCTTTATTTATTATCCGATTTAATTCTCACAACACCAGAGAGGTAGATGTTTTCTTCCCCATTTTCATGGCCAAGAAAGTGAGGAGGCTCAGAAGATTAGGATATTTGTGCAAGTTTCTGTAACTGGAATTAACAGAGCTGGCCCACTTTATAGTTTGGCTTTCTGCTCTGTGTTCTGCCAAGTTCATGGAAGGGTGAGAGACCTCTTGAGATGTGAGGCAAAGAAAATAATAATAAAAAGCTTAGATGCCCACTTAAAATGTATTTACAGTTCTATATCATGAAGGAAAAGCATATAAAATTTCCCTGATAACTTCTAACAGCTAATTTCTTAAAATAAAGATTTTGGTACTTAGAAATCATCAGAAGTTCAGTATATGTTTCACTTCATTTGCTTCTTCCAAGTTGACTACAAAGTTTAATGGTTATATTTGTAAATGAAACTATAGCTACATTTTATGTCAGGATAATGTATGATGGTTTTTTAAGTTGTATTGTAGCAGGATGTGAAACAGGACTTTTCATTGTGTAATTTTAGCTAAGCCATACAAGTTGAAGACACTGGTGGTGGAACGGGCTAAGGACATTCTGAAGAGGGATGCTGGACATGTCTATGCAAGGTCTTGCCAAGAGGCAGCCAAAATGGTTCCTACACTAATGATCCCCAAGTTAAATCTCCAACTTATACCAGAAAAGGTTAAAGATTCATGCTGGGGAGTCTTTGAAGGGAATGCATTTGAGTAGAAACACTATGGTATTGATTCCCTCCTTTCTTATGAAGAAGAGGAAAGTGCTTCACCTTTGCCACTTCGAGTCACATGAGGTGTGGGCAGCAGCAAGAGTCACCTGTAGAGATAGGTGTTCTGTGTAGTGAGGGTCTGGCTAACATCTTACTCTTCAGGTGAGGCTTGATGAGCAGCAGAGACAAGGAGGCCTGCCTGGTGCTGCCATTGGTACTGCCTGAGGGTTCTTGGCAGAAAGAACCTGCAATATTTTCCCCGAGACTGGAGGCACAGATGAGGAGAAAGCCCAATGTCAGCATCTCACCTGGTGGGTTCTGAAGGTGGTTGCCAGCTGGGGCTGTCCATGAGGGAGTGGCGGGGATGACAGCAGAGGGACCAGAGGGGCCCACATAGTCACAGATGGGGGGGGCTAGGATATATGAGTTTGCCTGAGTTAAGTGATCCTACACAGAACGGCAAGGACCAGGTCCTGTTGAAAGAACCCTGTTCAAGAGGACTGCCTGCTTGAGAGGCATGAGAGAAGATAACAGAAGTCAGACTGAAAGCACATTATCACTGTCCATCACAAGGGAGCTGGGAGGTTCCCAGGGCTGGTTCTGAGTTTCCCCAAAGAGCCCAGCAGTGCTACTCCTTATAGCACCAGGAGAGAGGGCCTCAACTATGGGATGTGATAGAAAGGGATGTGTGACATTTGTCCTTCTTTCATCTCCCCTTTTCTGGCCCCAATGCATGATGGATCATAAGAATCAGAACTAAGCAGAGGAGGAGGGACAGAAGCTCAGGTAGGGGAGGAGTAGAGGAAAGAACATGCCTGTTTCCCTCCCTGCTGCTGCCCTGCCCCCCTGCACTGGAGAAGAAAGTGATGGAGAAAAAGAATATTTGAGTAAAATATTTTGGGGGGAGTGGGATTTTATTTTCAGTGCTTTAAAATGAGGATGTTCTTGGGGCACCTGGGTGGCTCGGTCATTAAGCGTCTGCCTTCGGCTCAGGTCATGATAACAGGGTCCTGGGATCGAGCCCCACATCGGGCTCCCTGCTCGCTGGGAAGCCTGCTTCTCCCTCTCCCACTCTGCCTGCTTGTGTTCCTTCTCTCGCTGTGTCTCTCTCTGTCAAATAAATAAATAAAATCTTTAAAATAAATAAATAAAATAAAATGAAGATGTTCTTAGTGCTAAAGTGACCACATATCATCACACTTTACCAGAGTAAATTCTCAATTTGCAAAAAGGGAATATCTGACTGTATTAGTGGGCTATAGCTTCCCAAACAAAATACCACAAATGGGGTGATTTAGACAACATAAATTCATTTTTCTCATAGTTCTGGGGGCTGGAAGACCAAGATCAAGGTTCCAGCAGGTTTAGTTTCTCCTGAGGCCTCTTTTCTTAGCTTGTAGATGGCCACCTTCTCTCTGTGTCTTCACACAGCCTTTTTCCTCTGTGTGTATGAATTATTGGTGTTTCTTCCTTTTTTTTTTTAAGATTTTATTTATTTGTTTGAGAGAGAGAACAAGCATTGGTGAGGGGCAGAAGAAAAGAGAGAAGCAGACTCCCCGCTGCTCAGGAAGCCTGACACAGGGCTCAATTGCAGGACCTTAGGATCATGACCTCAGCCAAAGGCAGACACTTAACCAACTGAGCCACCCAGGCACCCTGGTATTTCTTCCTCTTATAGGGACACAAGTCCCGCTGGATTAGGGCCCCAGCTTTTTGAGCTCACTTAACTTTAATTGCCTCTTTAAATGCCCTGTGTCCAAACAGAGTCACATCGGGAATTAGACTTCAACATATGCATTTTGGAGAGACACAATTCAGTCCATAACACTGACAAACTGAATTTAAGACGATGATGGCAGAAAAATAAAAACCATTTAAGAAACCATTCACACCATGTTTTCTTAGGGAATAATTTCCTTAAGGGAACTGCCATATCTTATTCAACTATATCCCTAACACCTGGCCAAGGGTCTGACACCTAGTGGGAACCTAGTAAATATTGTTGAAGCAAAATAAATGAATCATCAATCAATTTAGGATTCTATGGAAACTACTTAATTTATATATAAAATATATAGGTGCTTTATCATGACTACAGGAAGAAGAAAAACAATAAATATATGTAAAGACTTAACTTTAGCCATTTGAGAAATGCTATTATCATTATAAGATCAATTTAAAAGAAAACAGAATCAAAAGCTAACCTGAAATGGCAATCTACTTATTTTAAATTTGTCTCTCATAAAAACTCTAGGAGGTATACAACAGTAGTTTATTCAATATTGCCACACAAAAATACAATAAATAGATTGCAAATAACCAGGAATTATGATTTCCCAGGACAGTAATCACACCCTAGCTACCTTTGAATAATTTTTTGAATTTACTATAAGTGAAATATATTCCCTTGGGGAGTCAAAATCCCTACCAGAGGCAAACTGTATTTATTGACTGACAGATTTTTAAAATAAGAACTTGAGTTCAAGAGGAAAAACAATAGGATTTTTCCATCATTTGGCTTTTTTTTTTTCCACAGATGGTGCTTTGTTTTATTTTTTGTTTTCTAGTTAGGCCACAAATTAAATCTTAAATTCTGTCCTAAGAAAGAGAAACTCAAATTCTGATAGTTGGCTTCACTAAGTGGCAATTTCAGGCTTTTGCATATAAGATGACTATTTTAAAAGTTTTACTGGAGTATCATTAGAAATGTGAAATGTAGACATTAGAAATGGAAACCTTATTATAAGGCCCTCATGGTTGTGGTGGATATGGAGAAAACAGCCCTGGGCAGAGAGAGAAATCAAATGGTGAAGATACAACAAAGCCTCAGCTAACCCCACAGGGGATTCTGAAGTATGTATTACTTGTAATGAGCTGATATCTTCCAGTAAGGGGAATGGCTAGGCCTTTATAATTCCTTCATAATCAGTTATTGGGGGTGGGGTCACCCCGGGAAGATCATGCTCTTTCTTGGATTACACTGCTCTCTGAAGCTGAGGCAAACTCAGAAGGGCTAACACACCCATGTGCTGGAGCAACAAATCTTTCTTTTAAGTGGATTCTGAGTACATCTCCATGTTCACATTTGTCTATCCCTTGAACTGATTGTCTTGGTTTCCTCAAAGACGTTTGAGAGAGAAGTTAGTCCAGGATTCCAGGGGCCTCTATTTTTAGGGGAAGGACAGAGAGGGAGGTAAGTAGTATGAACTATAACCCTACTATTGCAGCTGGTCTTGGACCCCATCTAACGATACCCATCATCTTCTTCCTCAGCTGTCCATTAGGGATTCCCCTCATCCTCAGACCACCATTGATGGTCTTGATGGTTGGCTTGGTAGTATGATCTGGACCATCCCTGAAGACCCTGAACCCTTGGTTACCATAACTTTTTCACATTGTGGTTGCTGACCCTTTTAATTTATCATTACAATTGGACAAGTGAGTGGCAGCACACACCCAGGTTGATCACCAGGTGCCACACATATTCCTCCCTAATCCCACTGTGCAACAGAAACCCTACCACTTCTTGGTGATTATTGTCAATTATTCCTGTCAAGATTATGATTCCTCCTTTCCTGCAGTCTCTGGGCACAAAGAGCCTGAGTGCCCGGGTTTCAACCATAGCTTGTAGCTCAATAGGATTCTCATCATTTTTCCTTGGCAAGACTTTGTACCCTTTGGGGATTAGGACTTCCAGCCACGTAGAGCCTAGAGTTGTGGGGATGGGAGACATAAACATCCAGTGGGTCATGAAGAATGATAATTAGTGGAGCTTCTCCTGTCTCTACTCCTTGGTTCTCAGATGTAAGTATTCTTCTTACATGATACTGTATAAAGTTGTTGATGCAATGCATACACTGCATCTTGGAGGTTGAAGCATGATCTTCATAGAAGAGTGCTTTAGGCTATCGTGCCTCTGCTCTTTCAGGCCAACAGCTGAAAGTGCATATGTGATATAACTACTGGGTCACATAGTTATGGACCCACTCCCACACTTCCTTTGCTATAAAGAAGGTCTTCTGATCTGACCAGTGCTATGTGGGATCCCATACTGGAGAATTAAACACTACATCCACTCTTGGATAGTTGTACTGGTGAGGTCCTATGAACAGGAATGAAAAATCTCCCCCATGATATGTATTTATTTTTATTAAATCAAGTCTTTGTTCTTTCCAGGGTGAAAGGAACCAACTGATTTATTCAACTCACCATTAAATGGCCGATTGGCCTCCTTGATAAATAGCTCCACCTAGAGTGCAAGCATTGTTCTCTCTTGTTGCCAGTGTGGACATTCAGTTGCAGCAGCAGCTACGTGAGCCTTGATAAGAGGAATCTCATGCCGTTGGACCCATGCTTAGCCTCCATCACTCCCACCGTGACCCCTGAGTTAATTGAATTCATGTGCTCATCATACCTGTGCTGATGTGAGCAATCACACAGACCAGGTGAAATTGACTGGCCAAATCTTATTACTTGATACTCTCCTGTGAGAACTGCCATGTGAAACAAAGTCATTCCCACTTTGTAGCTTTATTCCCCTATCTCCATCCTCATGCCTGTACATCAAACCCTCTTATCCAAATTTTTCCAGTCTTTTTCCTTTTGAGCCCCTGTAAGCAAGGCATTCAACATTACTTGGAGCACTGTACGTCCTGAACTCTGTGTACACAAATTGGATGGCCAGGTGGATTACCTGAAGCTCTGTCCATTCGGAGGATTTTGTTTTCCACTTCCCACTGTTTTCAAGGACTTTCCTGAGTGAAGCTGCCATTTTCAGCTTTCATCCACATATTAATTCAACCCATTTGTAAGCCAGGGATAGGCTTTTATCTTCCCAGATGGTCATAATGGAGCTGGTGGATTCACCTGTCTTTATGACTTAGTGGGTTTGGCAAAGTTGCAGAGGCACGATATCCACTACCAGGTACTTTATCACTAGGCAAGGTCCAATATCGTGCCAGGAATTGTTTCTCAAAGGTGTGTAATTCTCCACTGCGTCTGGCACAGCCTTGCTCCAGAAGCTCATACGTCTGTGTCATGATTCTCCCACTGGAGAGTGCCATATGGCATTCACATGGCTTAAGTAGAAAGATTGCCTTAATGGAAGCCTGGATCTGCTGCAGAGTCTTTCCTTCCCCAGGACCCACTCAAAGGTGAGAGCTTTCCATGCACCAGGTGTGGGATATGCTCTCTCTTAAACCCAAAGGGTTCTACCAGGCATTGTGCTTCCTTCTTTGTGGTAAGAGACACAAAATTCATTAATTTATCCTCTAAGTTAGAGAGTATGTCCTTGCAGTCCCTGGGCACTGGACTGCGAGCAATTATCCTGATGTGTTGGGCTACTCCCCGAATCTTTGCCGTGTTGGCCTATCTCTCATTCTCTGGAATGTACATACTTACCAAGGCTCCCAGTTTGCTAGCCACTTCTTGCTCAACAGCTTAATTATCGTAGAGTTATCAATGTAGTAAATCAATGTGATGTTCTGTGGGGCGACCAGGTGGTCCAGATATCTTAGGACTATATTCTGACAGAGGGCAAGTAAGTTAACAGAACCCTGAAGAAAAACTGTGAATGCCTAATTTTGTACATTTCATGTGTATGAAAATTGTTTCTGATCTGTTTTATCTGATCTGAGTACAAAATAACATATTTACCAAATCCACATTAGCAGGAGCTGAGGCCAGATTAATCTAGTCTAGAACAGCACCATGTCTGAGATAGCAGCCGCAATCAGGCTGCTATTCAGTGGAGTCTCTGGTAGCCTGCAGTCATCCTTCAGGATTCATCTGGAGGTTTTTTTGGGGGCCATATTGATGACTTAACTGAAGACAGGAAGGGGAGCACCACTCCTATATCCTTTAGCTCCTCAAAGTGCTTAGAGATGGCATGCATTTCTCGAGGGCACAGGTGCAGGGCTGTTTCAGTGGTTTGTGCTCAACCTTCCGCACTATGATGTCCTTTTACTATCTGGGTCAAATGCTCAATGTGAGGGTGGCACAATTATACGTTGAGGGACATCAGAAATGACCACCAAGTGGGTATACAGAACATACAGACCCATTGTAAGCCAAACCTTGGCTCTGTATCCATCTATTATCTGCCCCAGTACAGCCCCATTCCATCAGAGAGTGAGATGGGCTGGGGCATTGATGGCAGGATGCTCTGGTCTCTGGATATTCATTACAACTCAGAACCTGTTTCCAATTGGTGCTATATTTCTTTTCAAATACAGATGATGCTAGAGTAAAGATATTCGGACACTTTGCTCGCTATTTACTAAATCCAAATCTCAGCAAGAGATCTTAAGTTACAAAGTTTAGCCATCCTCACTGATCATGTAGGAACATGAATAATAAGATCAGTTCAACTGATATGCTTCATTCTTCCTAGTCTGTTCATGTGAGGGACAGAAATGACAATAGCCATGCCAAACAGAAGCTGTGCAGTGTGCTGAAGCAGAGCAAGCAGCCACACATGGAGCTCACAGAACAAAACAACAAAGGGAATGCTTTAAGAGCAGCACAATCTCCAGCAAAGCGTTAGCTTGGAAGTGATAGCTAGCAGCATCACAAATAGGATGGCAGCTCTCGGGGAGAGTCCAACTCACTGAGGGGACTCAGACAAAGGTGCGGCATCACACACAATAGATGTAGGCTCAGGGGCTGCTGCTGCTGGCCAAAGGACTGTGAGGAAGGGACCGTACTACACATTATTTTTTCAGAAAAAAAAATTAAATATACATGAGGTAATCATATGGTTGGTAGAGTAAACAATTCTAGGATTGAAATGTTCTACCTGTATCATTGTCATCTGTCACTGACATTGTATACAATGGGAGGAGTTGAAGTAAATGAAAGAAAGGTCCTGTCCCGTGCTAGCATTTTCTGGCTCTAATCTCTAAGGACGGAGGCAACAGTATAATGGACAGAAGAAATACTAAATTCAGGTATTCAGAACCTTAGCTTGATGGTGGTGACTAAATGATTTGAGGGGGAAAGACAGGGAGACCCATTTCAAAGGCAGAGATCATTTGGTTTCAATGAACAGGATTTTGAAAGAGGTTCTAACAAGGGGGGTGCTGGTAATCAGGATACAGGAAAATTTCATGAAATCCATCATAAGAAATGCAACTAAGTGTGTCCCAAGAATTGCAAAAATCAGTGTGCAAATTTCTCTGTCTCTTTTTCTCACTAGGTCATAATGTACTATTTTTCTGTCCATCTGTTCTATTTTAAAATTTGTAGGCTAGCCTTTTTTTGAAATAGCTCCTTTCTGATTTCCTATAAAATTGATTGTCATGTGGCTTGCCCGGTGCCAATTTTGGACCCAGCTTCAGACAAACTTATGTCCCAAATCACCAGACTCATTCAAGCTTTGTGTCTCATAGCTCACATTTTTGAAATAGGAAAAATTTGGCTGGCTAAACAAAAAATATAAAGTATCCATTTCAAATGCACTGTTTAACCTTGAAACTTGGTCAGATTTTGCCACCCCTGCCTGAAATGTACCCCAATCTGTAACCAAAGAAATTAACTGTGTTGTAAGGGGCATGATTGACAGGTGACCTGCATTTTTTTTAACCTCTTATCTCTATTTTACCATGAAATAACACCTAAAAAGTAGCCTGGAGAAAGTTTGGGAAGCATTGAATCTGACACAGACAAAAAAACAACAACAACAACAACATATACTCCCAATTTCATGCTGAGAACATTAGTGAATGTGGATTCAAAGAGCCCTCATCAGAAATCGTGCTGTGATACAATGTAAAGGCTAATAATGGAGGAACCCATCCTGATACTTAGAAAATTAATGGAAGGAGACCATCTATTTCTCTGAAAAGGTCTGCAAATTATGAGTCACAGGTACCAGTACAGAGGCAACTTTCCAACCCAAGGATATTAGAAAGCCTTTGGTAAAAACCACGTATCTACAGGTAAAAAGGGATGACAAATTGAGACTGAGATTCATTGTGAAGAGATATATTTAGCTGATACTGATGACACTAATGAGGCCATTCTTTTTAAAAATTTTCCTCTGTTTTATTGAGAAATAATTGACATGCATCACTATGTAAGTTTAAGGTGTAGAGCATGATAGTTTGATTTACATGTATTTTGAAATTATTACCTTGCATTATGATTAATGATTACCAGCAATGTTAGGTTCAGTTAACATCCATCTACTCATATAAATACAATAAAAAGTTAAAGAAAGAAAAAATAATAAAGAAAAAATTTTCTCCTCATAATGAGAATTCACGGGATTTACCTATGAATGTGGGGGTGTTGCTATCTTTTTGAGTTAGTAACACTTGTTATCTTTTCATTTTTTTGTAATAGCCATCCTGACAGGTGTGAGGTGATACCTCATTGTGATTTTGATCTACGTGCTCATTGCCACATTATTCACAATAGCCAAGATATGGAAACAACCCAAATGTTTATCAGCAATAAATGGATAAAGAAAATGTAGTATATACAAAAAATATTATTTAGTCTTAAAAAAGAAGAAAATCCTGCCATTTGTAATAACATGGATGAAGCTAGAAGACATTATGCTAAGTGAAATAAGTGAGTCACGAAAGACAAATACTGCATGATTCCACTTATATGTGGTATCTAAAGTAGTCAAAATCACAGAAGCAGAGAATGGAATGATGATTGCCTGTAACAGGAAGGAGGGGGAAATAAAGACTTGTTCAATAGGTATATAGTTTCAGTTATGCAAGATGAATAAGTTCTAAAGATCTGCTGTACAACACAGTGCCTTTAGTTAAAAATGCAATACTGTGCACATTAAAATATGTTACAGACATAGATCTCATGTTAAGTGTTTTCACCACAAACACACACGCGCAGGCGCACACACACATACGCACACATAACACAGGAAAATTTTTGGAAGTGATAGTCATGTTTAGTGTCTTGATTGTGATGGTGGTATCATGAGTGTATGCATATGCCCAAACTCATCATGATGTATACATTATGTGTAATTTTTTGTGTATCAATTATACTTTAATAAAATTTTAAAAAATTAAAAAGATACATGCATGGCAAGTTTAACGTCCTGACAGGTAAATGGCAGCACACTGTTTTTCAGATTTTTTAAAAATAATTTATTTTTTTAAGATGTATTTATTTATTTGAGAGAGAGAGAGTGCACAGAGGGAGGGGCAGAGGGTGAGCGAGAGAATCTCAAGCAGACTTCCCATTGAGTGGGGAGCCCGACATGGGGCTCGTTCCCATGACCCTGAGATCATGACCTACACCAAAATCAAGAGTCAGACACTTAACCAACTGAGCCACCCAGGTGCCTCAAAGTAATTTATATTTATGTAATAAAGCTGCTACTTTTTTCTTTAAGTACTTACAAGACTTTTTAAGGATAAGAGCTGACTCCCCATCTTAGTTGTCAGTATTCCTGATTATAACCTAGAAAGAATATGACTAATTATAACTAGAAAGAAAATTGACATGGTATTTCTGTATCAAAAAGTATCAAGATCAGCGTGCCTGGCTGGCTCAGTCAGTAGAGTGTGGGACTCTTGATCTCGGGATTGTGAAATTTGATCCCCACCTTGGGTGTGGAGCTTACTTAAAAAATAAAATATTTTTTTAAAGTATCAAGATCAAGAAATTAATAAATAATTATTCTCAGGGCTTGTTTTTTTATATTACAAACAACAAAACATATTGAAAATGGAAAGTAAAGTGACCAGTATGGACATTCTATCCAGATCAACCACAACTTTTTGTTTGCTGTTCTATTATCTTTCTTAAAATTAAAAAAAAAAGTAAGATTTTATTTATTTATTTGAGAGAAAGAGAGAGAGCACACTAGAGAGAGCATGAACACGGGGAATGGCAGAGGGAGGGAGAGAGAGAAACAGACTCCATGCTGAGCAGGGATCCCAGGACCCTGGGATCATGACCTGAGCCGAAAGGATCTGCTTAACCGACTGAGCCACCCAAACTCCCCTGCTGTTCTATTATCTTAACTGTAAATCATTACAGTGGCTTTTTCTCCAGTAAAATAAAAATTAAAATTCATACTTCCACTTGGTCTACAAGAAGCAGACATATATTCACTATACAGCCTAAGAAATATATATACATGTATGTACACATATACATATATGTAATATATATATATAAAACACCATGACCTCTGAAGTCTCCTGTAAGTTCCTGCCCAGTTCTACTTCCCTGTCTCTCTCCAGAAATAACTATCTTGACTTTGTGTTCATAATGTTCTTGATTTTTCAATAGTTGTATCATCTTTTATTATCTACATATGCAACCCCAAAATAATGTATTGTTTAATGGTCTGTTCTTAAGCTTTATTTAAATTGACTCAACTGCGTGTATTTTTCTTGCTTCTTTCACTCACTAGTCCATTAACAAAATTCAAATATGTTGATCCAAAGATATAGTTATTTCATTTTCCTCTTATTCCATACTCCATTATATGAACATAAAAAATTACTGATGTGTTCTAGTATTGATAGACTATTGGTCTTTCCCATTTTTTGCTTCAATGAGCGATGTTGCCATGATCAATCTTATGCATCAGGAATTTTGTTGAATCACTGGGACTGTGCCATCAACCTCAGTAGGTAATGTAAATTTTCCAAAGAAACTGCACACATTGGGACGCCTGGGTGGCTCAGTCGTTAAGCGTCTGCCTTCAGCTCAGGTCATTATCCCAGGGTCCTGGGATCGAGCCCCACATCAGGCTCCCTGCTCAGCAGGAAGCCTGCTTCTCCTTCTCCCACTCCCCCTGCTTGTGTTCCTGCTCTCGCTCTCTCTCTCTCTCTGTCAAATAAATAAATAAAATCTTTAAAAAAAAAAAAAACTGCACACATTTGAACGCCCATGAGCGGCAGGTAAGGGGTATCATTGCTCCACATCCTCAAAAACACTCTGTACTATCAGACTCTCACTTTGCCAGTCTGGTCGATAGGTGATAGCAAGTCTGAGGCTTTAGTTTGCACTTCACTACTTAGTAATGATATGAAGTCTTTTCACATGTTTATGGACCATTTGTGCTTTCTCATCTCTGAACTACTTATTCATAACTAAGTTTACCATTGGGTTGTTTTCTTTATTCCATTAATATCTAGACTTTTTAAAATGTATTTGGGACTCCAGTCATGTCAGTTGCACATAAAGCAAATAGCATCCACTTTGAAGCTTGTTGTTTCACTTCTTTATGGTGTCTTTTGATATACAGAAGCTCTTAGGTTTGATGAGCTCATTTGAATCTTAACCTTTATGGTTTATACTTTGTGCACTTGGAATAATGGATTTTTCTTTGTTGTTCAGTACATAACAGTTACTGTCATTATTCTTTTCTGGTGCTCAAATGATCAAATTTGTCAAGAGGGGGTCCCTTCCAGATGGATCTTGTGTCATTTTTTTTATATTACCTTCTTTCTGGCACAAGATATCTGTCTCACTGTGTGCTTTCCTGTCTCAGGCCAGAAATCAATCATTTCTCTAAGAACTCTTGTTTCTTTTCATGAGGAATTTTACATTAGAAACCAAGATCCAGGAAACTGGCATGCTAATTGCCACTAAGGTATTCTTTTAGACCCTTTTTGTGGAGGAAAAAATAATTATTATGAAATATATGGTTTAGCAAGCATAAGATTTCATTAATATTTCCAATTCAAAATCAAAATCAGAAAGGGTTTTCTCTCTTATTTTCCTTTAAATTCATAAATTTTTCTCCCTACCGTGAAAAATTCTAGTTCCTAATAACATCAATACATCAGTTGATTTGCTGTATTTTATAATACAAACAGAACAGTCTCAAAATTGTATTACCAACATTTATATTAATAGTAAATCCATAAGTATCCCATAAGTAATGTTTAAGGTATTTTTTGTAGAGTAAGAATGTGCAGCCAGAGAGGTTTCTTACATATATGGCCCAAAATAATGCTTTTCTCCACATGGTTCTGCTATCACTGTGAGACACATATGCATTTGTTTCTTTGTATTACATTTTAGGAGTGCCTTCTCTCCTTTTTGAGATGATTTTATATTTTAATATGTAATATTCATCAGTGAAAATTGTGTAATGCTTATTTTGGAAAATACTAATTTGTTCCAGCACCATTTACATATTTGAGTATATTGCAAATTTGCTTATGCACAATATCGTCACCAGGAAACTTCACCCAATTGACCCAGGTTGAATAAGAATGAACAAAAACATACATGCACACCCCCGAAACATCTACCAGCTCCCTCAGGTCACTGCATGTTATGAGCCACACACATCCACATCAAGGGTTGCAACTTTCCTTGGAACAAGAGTTGTGATGCTCACTTCTACCAGCTAATTTTAGGTCTGTTTCATGTACAGTCCCATGTTCGTTATCATATTTAGCTATTTCTCAACCATTTGACATGTGTATAACTGTGCTGCCACTCTAATTGGATTCCTATCTTTTTTTGTGTCATTGATGAAGTTTTTGAGTGTTGCGTCTCTAACCCCATATTTTATTATGCAATAATAAATCAAAAAGCCCTGTGGATTTTATTATGCAATTTTGTATAATACAGTGATATTTTGGAATGCATATATCTTATTATAGCAGAACTAAAGAGAATTCAGGCTCTCATTCTCATCCCCTCCACTCATTCCTATCAACATTTTGTAGGTAACATTTTCCAGTTGGTCCTGGTTTAGATTCTGGCTTGTCCTTCCTGTGTTTCACTTTGAGAAATGAGCAATTATAAATTAGATAGATGATAGTAGATAGATTAGATAGATAGATAGATAGATAGATAGATAGATGATAGATAGATGATAGATATTCTTATTTTCCCCTCTTTCTTACCGAAATCAGTTGCATAAATTATATACTCTGCTCCTTGCATCTTTTTCACTTGACAATATGACATGAAAATCACTACATGTAAGATTTTAGATTTTTTTTCCATTTTTTCACAGCTGCACAGAGTTCCAATGTGAGATTGTACCATAGTCCATTGAACCAATCTTCCACTAATGGATATTTGTGGTATTAATAATTCGTTATTACAATTAATGCTGCAATAAGTAAATTTGTTCATATGTTATTTTGTATTTTTGAAAGCATATCTTCACAGGGCGCCTGGGTGGTTCAGTCATTAAGCGGCTGCCTTCGGCTCAGGTCATGATCCCAGGGTCCTGGGATCCAGCCCCGCATCGGGCTCCCTGCTGCGCGGGAAGCCTGCTTCTCCCTCTCCCACTCCCCCTGCTTGTGTTCCCTCTCTCACTGTCTCTCTCTCTGTCAAATAAATAAATAAAATCTTAAAAAAAAAAAAAGAAAGAATGTCTTCACAGTAGATGCAGAGAAGTGTGATTTTTGTGGGCAAAAAGTAAAGAGAGGAGCTAAGATGGCATAGCAGTAGGAGGACCCTATGCTTGCCTCGTTCCTCGAACACAGATAGATAAAAATCAAATCAGAATTCTGAATACCCAAGAAATCAATCTGAAGACTGACAGAACAAACTGCACAACTAGAGGAAGAGAAGAAGCCACCTCGTGGAAGGTAGGAAATGCAGAGGTGTGGTTTGGGGAAGAAATGGATTGCGGGTGCTGCGGAGGGGAGGAAGCCCTGGTTGTGGAGAGAGATGAGAGAGAGTGGAGTGTACAGAGAATCACACAAGGAAAACACTTCCCCAAAGACACTGACAGGGAAAATGAGGACTGATTTTTGTTAGTATTTGCAACCAGTGGGGCCCAAAAACTGGAGTTCTCTTAGAGGTCTCTGGCATGGCTGATACAAAGCCCTGAGGGCTCTGCAGTCCTCCTGTAGAGAAGGCAAGCAGGTAACCTGGGTGTGTGTGGGGGGTGGGGGGGTTGGAGATGGCCCAATCTGTGGATCATCAGAGACACACTGAGAGAGACGGTTCCCCCCTTCTTGGAACATATCTGAAAAAGATAGCTTTACCTCTCCGGGGAAAAAGGAGCCAATGGGTGCCATATCCCTCCTTTACCCCTCAGCATAGGTGCAGGGACACCTTCTAAGGGCAGCTAACCTGGACATTGCCTCTTTGCTGTGACTTACTCCAAACCCCATGCCCCTGCACTGTGGTACAACCACCCTTCTGAGTCAAACCTGCATCAGTCACAGCACAGCAAGAACCCTGCCCCAGAAGACCAGTACACGTCCCTGACACACCATGTCCCTAAAATTTGGAGTTTTAAAACTCAGCCAAAGGGTACCTGGCTGGCTCAGTCAGTACAGCGTACAGCTCTTGACCTCGGGGTTGTGAGTTCAAGCCCCACATTAGGTGTAAAGAGTACTTAAAACTCAGCCAACATGGCTGGGATAGAGCCCAAAGTGCGCTATGCTGCTCCAGGGAGGCAAGCAACCTGGACACAGGAAGTGTGAAAACAGTGACCTGAAAAACACCTACAATGCATAGGGGAAATTATTTGCTCTTCTGGGAGGGCTTCCCTGACAGCAGTCACCTTGAACTCCCCTCTCCAGGGATGAGGTAGGGGACTGGTGCCATATTTCTCCCCTGCCCCTCAGCATAAACTAATTTCAGTAAAGAGCACAATGCCAACAGTGGTGGCCTAAGCCGCTTATGCCAAATCCCAACCCCCTGCGCTCTGCTGGTGTTGCTTTTCTCTGGCAAGTGTGCCTAAGAACCAGCACAGTGGGCCCCTCCCACAGAAAACCAGCACAAACCCTTGCATGCACCATGTCTACTGACTATAGAGTTCTGCAAAGCTTCACCTGTAGTGGAAATAACATCAGCTCCCTTTTAACAAGCAGGCCATAGCACGCCTAGTTAAAACTCTCCACACTCTGGTCAAGCTCCAAACACTCTCCACTGCAGGCAAGGAGAAACCTGAGGGTAGAGCAGAGTGCATGAAGCATACACCAGAGATCCTTCCTGAAGTGCCAGGCCCAGAACATCATATGACCTCTTCTTCATAATTACATCATTACTCTCAGGAGCAGGAAACATAACAGGCTTTCCTAACACAGAGAAGAAGACAGAGACCTAGACAAAAATGCCAGGATGAAGCAATTTATCCCAAAAGAAAGAAAAGGTCATGACTATGGATCTAATTGAAAAGATATAAATAATATGCCTTATCCAGAATTTAAAGCAACAATCATGAAGATATTAGTTGGGCTTGCTTGAGGAAAGCATAAAAGACACCAGGGAATCTCTTACTGCAGAGATAAAAGACCTGAAAACTGCAATACCCGAGATTTGAAACCAACTTCATGTAATGACCACAAGGATGGGAGATGGAGAGGAACAAATAAGCAATATAGAAGATAAAGTTATGGGAAGTAATGAAAAGAACAGGGAAAGAAAAATATTAGATCACAAATGTAGACTTAGGGAACTCAGTGACTCCATAAAGCACAATAGCATTCATATCATAGGAGTCCCAGAGTAGGAAGAGAGAGAAAAGGGGATGGAAAGTTTATTTGAGGAAATTATAACTGAAAACTTGCCTAATCTAGGGAAAGAAACAGACATCCAAATCTAGGAGAACTCTCATAAAAGTCAAAAAAAGCAGGACAATACCAAGACATATTGTAGTTAAGTTTGCAAAACATAGACATAAAGAAAAAATCCTAAAAGCAGCAAACAAAAGAAGTCCCTAACTTACAAGGGGAGACAAATAAGGTTAGAAGCATATATCTCCAAAGAAATGTGGTAGGCAAGAAGAAAGTCACGTGATATAGTCCATGTGCTGAATGGGAAAAATTTGTAACCAAGAATACTCTATCCAGCAGGGCTATCATTTAGAATAGAAGGAGAGAAAGAGTTTCCCAGGCAAACAAAAACTAAAGGAGTTTGTGACTATTAAACCAGCCCTGCAAGCAATATTAAAGGGGACTTCATGAGTGGGAAAGAAAGACCAAAAGTGACTAAGACTAGAAAGGAACAGAGGAAATCTCCCAAAACGGTGACAAAACAAGTAATAAAATGGCACTAAATTAATATCTATCAATAATTATTCTGACTGTAAATGAATGAAGTGCTCCAATCAAAAGACATAGGGTGTCAGAATAGATAAAAAAAAAAAACAAGACCCATCTATGTACTGCCTATAAGAGACTCATTTTAGACCTAAAGACACCTCCAGATTGAAAGCGAGGGGATGGAGAAATATTTTCCATGTGAATGGATATCAAAAGAAAGCAATAATTATATCAGACAAACTAGATTTTAAATCAAAGACTGTAACAAGAGATGAAGAAGGCCACTATATCATAATAAAGGGGTCTATCCAACAAGAAGATCTAACAATTTTAAATATTTATGCCCCAACTTGGGAGGACCCAAATATATAAAACAATAACAACCATAATGGAACTCATTGATAATAATACAATAATAGTAGGAGACTTTAACACCCCACTTACATCAATGGACAGTTCATCTAAGCAGATAATCAATAGGAAATAATGGCTTAAATGGCAAAATGAACCAGATGGATTTAACAGGTGTATTCAGAATATTTCATGGTAAGCAGCAGAATACACATTCTTGAGTGCACATGGGACATTCTCCAGAATAGATCACATGTTGGGTCATAAATTAGGCCTCAACAATTACAAAAAGATTGAGCTCTACCATGCATGTTTTCTGACCACAATGCTATGAAACTTGAAGTCAACCACAGGAAAGAATTCAGAAAGACCACAAATACATGGAGGTTAAAGAACATCTTACTAAAGAATGAATGGGTCAACCAGGAAATAAAGAAGAAATAAAAAAATACATGGAAGCAAATGAAAATGAAAACACAACAGCCCCAAACCTTTGGGATGCAGCAAAAGCAGTCATAAGAGGGAAGTATATAGCAATACAGGCCTTCATCAAGAAGCAAGAAAAGTCTCAAATATACAATCTAACCTTACACATACAGGAGCTGGAAAAAGAACAACAATTGAAGACTAAAGTCACTAGAATAAGGGAAATAATAAAGATTAAAGCAGAAAAAAATAATATAGAAACAAAAACCCCCAGTAGAACAGATAAATGAAACCAGGAGCTGGTTCTTTGAAAAAATTAATAAAATTAATAAACCCCTAGCTAGACTTATCAAAAAGAGAGAGAGAGAAAGGATCAAGATAGATAAAATCACAAATGAGAGAAGAGAGATAACAACCAATACCACAGAAATACAAACAATTATAAGAGAATATTATGAAACATTATGTGCCAACAAATTGAGCAATCTGGAAGAAATGGATAAATTCCTAGAAACATATAAACTACCAAAACTGAAACAGGAAGAAATAGAAAATTTGAACAGACAATAGCCAGCAAACAAATTGAATCAGTAATCAAAAATTTCCCAAAAAACAAAAGTCCAGGGCCAGATAGTTTCCTAGGGGAATTCTACCAAACATTTAAAGAAGAGTTATATCTATTCTTCTCAAACTGTTCCAAAAATAGAAATGGAAGGAAAACTTCCAAACTCATTCTATGAGGCCAGCATTACCTTGATTCCAAAACCAGACAAAGACTCCACTAAAAGAGAGAAGTACAGGCCAATATCCCTGATGAACCTGGATGCAAAAATTCCCAACAGGATAAACAATAAATTGAATTGAACAGTACATTAAAAGAATCATTCACCACGATCAAGTGGGATTTATTCCTGGGTTGTAAAAGTGGTTCAATATTCACAAATCAATCAATGTGATACACCACATTAATAAAAGAAAGGATAAAACCATATGATCCTCTCAATACATGCAGAAAAAGCATCTGACAATGTACAGCATCTGTTCTTCATAAAAACTCTCAACAAAGTAAGGATAGAGGGAACATACCTCAACATCATAAAGGCCATATATGAAAGACTCACAGATAATATCATTCTCAATAGGGAAAAATGGAGAGGTTTTCCTCTACACTTAGAAACAAGACAAGGATGCCCACTCTCACCAAGGTTATTTAACATAGTACTGGAAGTCCTAGCATCAGCAATCAGACAACAAAAAGAAATAAAAGGGATCCAAACTGGCAAGGAAGAAGTCAAACTTTTCCTATTTGCAGATGACATGACACTCTATGTAGAAAACCCAAAATACCCCACCTAAAAAATCCTAGAACTGATACATGAATTCAGTAAAGTTGCATGATACAAAATCAACATACAGAAATCTGTTGCATTTCTATACACCAATAATGAAGCAGCAAAAAGAGAAATCAAGGAAGCGGTCCCATATACAATTGCACCAAAAACCGTAAGATACCCAGGAATAAACCTAACTAAAGAGGTAAAACTCCGGTATTCTGAAAACTATAGAACACTTATAAAAGAAATTGAAGAGGACACAAAGAAATGGAAAAACATTCCATGCTCATGGATTGGAAGAACAAATATTGTTAAAATGTCTATACTACCCAAAGCAATCTACACGTTCAATACAATCCCTATCAAAATACCACCAGCATTTTTTGCAGAGTTAGAATGAACAGTCCTAAAATTTGTATGGAACCACAAAAGACCCTGAATAGCCAAAGCAATCTTGAAAAAGAAAAGCAAAGCTGGCGGCATCACAATTCTGGACTTCAAGGTCTATTACAAAGCTGTCATCATCAAGACAGTATGGTACTGGCACAAAAACAGATACATAGATCAATGGAACAGAATAGAGAGCCCAGAAATGGACCCACAACTATATGGTCGATTAGTCTTTGACAAAGCAGGAAAGAATATCCTGTGGAAAAAAGACAGTCTTTTCAACAAATGGTGTTGGGAAAACTGGACAGCAACATGCAGAAGAATGAAACTGGACCACTTTCTTTTTTTTTTATTTTTCATTTTTTTCTTTTTATTTATTTACTTATTTTTTATTATGCTCAGTTAGCTGCTGTATAGTACATCATTAGTTTTTGATGTAGTGTTCAATGATCCATTAGTTACGTATAACACCCAGTGCATATCACAACACCTGCCCTCCTTAATACCCATCCCCCTGTTACCCCCTCCCCTCTGAGACCCTCAGTTTGTTTCCTGGAGTCCATAGTCTCTCATGGTTCATCTCTCTCTCTGAATTTTCCCCCTTCAGATTTCCCTCCCTTCCCCTATGGTCCTCCATGCTATTGCTTATGATCCATATATGAGTTAAACCATATGATAATTGTCTTTCTCTGCTTGACTTACTTCACTTAGCATAATCCCCTCCAGTTCCATCCATGTCAGTGTAAATGGTGGATATTCATCCTTTCTGATGGCTGCATAATATTCCATTGTATATATGTACCATATCTTCTTTATCCATTCATTTGTTAAAGGGCATCTCAGCTCCTTCCACAGTTTGGCTATTGTGGACATTGCTGCTATGAACATTGGGGTGAATGTGCCCCTTTTTTCACTACGTCTGTATCTTTGAGGTAAATACTTAGCAGTGCAATTGCTGGATCATAGGGTAGTTCTATTTTGAATATCTTGAGGAACCTCCATACTGTTTTCCAGAGTGGCTGTACCAGCTTGCATTCCCACCAACAGTGTAAGAGCATTCTCCTTTCTCCACATCCTTGCCAACATTTGTTGTTTCCTGTTTTGTTAATTTTTGCCATTCTAACTGGTGTAAGGTGGTTTGGTTTGTACTTCTCTTTCACCTCTTTGACCTAAGTAGCAACTTCTTACTAGACATGTCTCTGGAGGCAAGGGAAATAAAAGCAAAAATGAACTATTGGGACTTCATCAAGATAAAAACCTTTTGCTCAGTAAAGGAAACAATCAACAAAACTAAAAGGCAACCTTTGGAATGAGAAAAGATATTTGTAAATGACATATCTGATAAAGGGTTAGTATCCAAAATCTATAAAGAACTTAACAAACTCAATACCCAAAAAACAAATAATCCACTTAGGAAATGGGCAGAAGACACGAATAGACACTTTTCCAAAGAAGACATATAGATGGCTAACAGACACATGAGAAGATGCTCAACATCACTCATCATCAGGGAAATACAAATCAAAACTACAATAAGATATCACCTCACATCTGTCAGAAAGGCTAAAATTGACAACATGGGAAACAACAGATGTTGGCGAGGATGCAGAGAAAGGGAAGCCCTCTTACACGGTTGGTAGGAATGCAAACTGGTGCAGTCACTCTGGAAAACAATATGGAGATTCCTCAAAGTTAAAAATAGAGCTACCCTACGACCCAGCAGTGGCACTACTAGGTATTTACCCAAGGGATACAAAAATATTGATTTGGAGGGGCACAATAACCAAACTATGGAAAGAGCCCAGATGTCCACTAACTGATGAATGGATAAAGAAGAGGTAGTGTATATATATGGTGGAATATTATTCAGCCATCAGAAAGAATGAAATCCTGCCATTTGCAACAACATGGATTATTATGCTAAACAAAATATGTCAGTAAGAGAAAGACAAATGCCTTATGATTTCACTCAAATGTGTAATTTAAGAAACAAAACAGATGAACATAGGGGAATAAAAAAGAGAGAGGCAAACCATATGAGACTCTCAATGATAGAGAAAAAACTGAGGGTTGCTGGAGACGAGGTGGGAGGTGGATGGGCTAAATAGGTAATGGGGATTAAAGAAGGCACTTTGATGAGCACTGGGTGTTGTATGTAAGTGAATGATGAATCACTAAATTTTACTCCTAAAACTATTATTACACTATATTAATTAACTGGAATTTAAATAAAGACATGGAACTACCAAAAAAAAAAGTAAATTAATGTATGCGTAGTGTTGTTGGTTATTCATTTTGCATTAGCAAAATAGTAGAGCACCATTTCATCACAACCTTGTCCTCAAAGTGGGTAGAAAAACCATTTCTGTTTACCAATCTTAGATATGAAAAAAATATAAATGTGTGATTTTTGATTTGTATGTTTTTTATTCTGAGTGAAAATGAGTTTCCTTTCATATGTTTAAGGGCCACTTGTATGTCTTTTCCCATGCTCTGTTTGATGATGGTTTTTGCCAGTTTGTTAATTGGGTTTATAGTTTTTTCTTGAGTTTTAAGAATCCTTAATGTATTAAGGAGATTAGTCCTCTGTGATTTAAGGTGTAAATTGCAAATAATTTTCCCATTTTGTGATTTGCTTTTTATTTTGCTCTGATTTTGTTTTGCTTTGTTAATTTGTTGTCACTTAAAAGTACTTTTCTTACTTTATATAGCTGAATTTATCAACTCTTTATTCAGTATTTTGAGTCATAGTTTGAAAGACACTCCTCATATCTAGGGTATTAGTTTATTTTGGTATATAGTGTGAGTTATAGATCCAATTTTCACTTTTTCTCCAAATGGTTACTAGTTGTATTCACACCGTTCATTTAAAAGTCTATTTTCATGAGGGATTTGAGACGCTTACTTAACCGTAAACAAAATGTCCATGAGGACCTGAGTAGACTTCTGCTTTTCTATTCTGTTCTGTTAATCTGTCTATGTCCATTCAACACTATTTTAATAATAGAAGTTTTTAGTGTGTTTTAATAACTGCCTTTACCTATTCTTTCATGTTTGATTTTCCATATGAACTTAAGAATAAACTTGCCTAAATCCAGGAAAAAAAATTAACTTGTTGGCTATATATATGTCCACATATATATATATGAATATATATGAATATATATGTATGTGTAGATATATATATATGATTGTCTTTCCATTTTTCAAATCTACTTTGATGTCTCTCATGCGTGTTTTAAATTATTCCTTGGGTAGGTTTTTACACTGCTAAGTTTATTCCTAAGTAGTTTGTCCTTCTCTTGTTATTGTAAATGTAATCTGCTCTTCCATTATATATTTTAACTGGTTATTATAAACACATATGAATACTAATTAAATTTTGTATGTTACTTTCATATCTTGTCCCTTTCTGCATTCTTTTATTGTTTAACATTGATCCCATTGAGTTTTCAATTATAATAGGATGTTATTTACAAATGTAGGTACTTTTACCTCTTCTGTTCCAATTCCCAAACACGAAAGTGTTGTCTTTTGTCATTTTGCATTGACCAGTACCTCCACTATAATGGCAAAGAGTAATGGAAAAAGTAGATATTCCTTCTTTGTTCTTGACTTTAGAAGTGCCTTTAGTTTTTTTCCCTTTGGATTAGCATTGAGATTAAGACATATTATGTTAATGAATTTTCCATCAGTTCCTATATATAAGTGTTACTATCAGGAATAGGGATTGAATTTTGATGAAAGGTTTTTCAGCATCTGTGGAGATCTTTATATGATTTTGCTCCTTAGATGTCTTAACACAGTGAGTTGTATTAATGTAATTAATATTGAATCATTCTTACATTCCTGGAATAAATTCTACTTAACTATGATATGTTTAAAAAATAAATGCCACTGGACTTATAATTGTATTTGTCAGGATTCAACCAGAGAAGGATATATATATATATATATAATATATGTATACATATACATAGTTAGAGATGGAGAGATAGACAGATAGACATAATAGATTTACTACAAGGAATTGACTATGCAATTATGGAGTTTGGTTAAACAAGTCCAAAGTGTATAGGGCAGGCAATCAGAAGAAAAATAATAAATAGGCTGGAAGACTGGAATTTCATGGGCAAGACCTTTGTGGACTCTCTTGGGCTCAGGGAAGCCTAATTTATTTCTAAAGCACTCATCTGATTGATCAGACCCATCCAGCAGAATCTCCTTTTCTATTACCTTAAAGTCAACTGAGTAGGGACTTAAATCACATATGCAAATTCCCTTCACAGTAACACCTAGATTAGTGTTTGATTGAATAACTGGTAAATATGGTTCAGCCTAGCCAATCCTATGAAAGTTCATAGTTTTATTCTACGGGTATCATTGATAGAAATAACTTTGTATAATGTCTGTAGTCTTCTTTTTTCCTTGCTTGGGCTTCTATTATCCTTCAACAGCCAACTATTCTCTGCACACCAAGTAATGGGTATATTCTACTCTCACATTTCTTTCTTGTTTCATCTTCTAATTTTTCAGTTGTTCTGTTTCCACTTTGTCAGAGTACATAACATTGATATATTATTTTTCCACCTGTATCCCTACCTTTGTTTTAGTATTAGATTAATTATTAAATTAATAATTTAATAATAGACATGGCCAATTTTCCCCATCATATTTTGAGTTGAAGTTTGTGCTTTAATAGATTCCTCAGAATGGGCTTATAAATATAATCCTTAAATTTTGTTTACATGTTCACAATTTACTGTTGCATTTCTACAGTCTAGAAATATCAAAGAGATCTTGACCAGATTTAAAATCCTTGACTCACTCTTTCTTTGGATTTCTAGAAAATTTTGCTTTGTTGTTGTCTTGCTTTCTATGTTGCTAATGAGAAGTTTGAGCCAAATCGACTGTTTTTTCCCCTTCCATTGGAAAAAATCTTTTCTTAGATGCCTGGAGAATGTCTTTTTTTCTATACTTAAAGTCCAAAAGATTCACTAGTCTGCTTCGTAAACTTGACCTTCCAGGTCAATTTTTGCTCGTACATGGTAGGCCTTTATAATATGTAGATTTAGGTCTTGTTTTATTTCTAGAAACTGTTCTTGAATTACAGCTTAAATATCAGTTTTGTTTGCTTCCTAAGGGATTGTAATTGTAGATACATTTTCATTTTTTTTTGAAAATCTACATATATCACTTTATCACTAGTGGTTTTTACCTTTTCCTTTATTTTGGTTTTGTTCTTAGCTATCTTAATTCTGTTTTCAATGATTCTTATGGTACTTAATGTTAAATAAATTTTACTTTTGTCACCTTGTACTTTGGTATTTGCTTCTGAAATTATTTTATCTTTTCATTTTTTTCAGTTGTGTTTACTCTTTTGGTTTTTTCATTTTTATTCTAAGTTTTTCAATATTTACAATTGTATGTTTTAAAGATATTTAATTCATGTTGGAATAGCATGTTAACACGTTTCATCATATTTTAATTGGTTTTATGGGTCGTATTTTTATCAGTTGAAAATACTGTTTTTACTATGAAACAATTTTAAACGAATAAATATCTGTATTGATACTTTCATAATGCCCTAAAATTTATATAAAGGATTTTATTTCTAACATATTAAGGTCATTCTGGTTGTAATTAGAACTAATCAAAATTTACCCCCAAAAAAAGTGTTCCTTTTCCCTCCTTACTTATTTTTATCATTAAAAAACAGCTAAAAGTAATATAAAGTACATCCTATCTGGGGTTTATTTGTAAACATCAAATAGGATTAATTGTTTTATTTCTTAGTGAGCAATCTTCCATGGATTTCTTTAGATTCTTACAATTATATTAATTACATGTAATTTAAAAATAATAGAGACATCTAAAACACCTTTTCATTTACATTGTTAAGTTTGTATTTTTTCTTGATCTTATACCATTCTGATTTGGCTATTTGTTTAAGCTGGTAACAACCTATATTCCTTTAGGCTTCTATACCTATTAATTCAAATCTAAATGAAAGCTAAATAGCTTTCATGTCCAAACTGAGTTTTTATCTCATCCTAAAGAATTGTCTGGAAGCCATTATGCCTGGAATACAATTACTTTTAAGTGCATAAGATTCCAACAGTCAACTATAATTCTGAGTCTTGATATAACCATGCTAATGAAACTTCCAGCCCTTTTCAAAAGCAAAAAGGATTTCAAGAGATTAGTTTGAATTTTTTCTTTTTAAATTATTGCCATTATGACTAAAGGACTAGAAAAACATAAAAGAAAGATTTATTTGAAAAGGAAGCCAAAATAAAGCACTCTTTCATTAAACAAAGCTTTGAGTCAAAATAAAGCTACTACCTGGTAATTGCCAAAGAAATAGGAGACAAATAATAAATTTGGGGATCAGTAAGCTTTTTGAAACATTTTACTAGTGAAGAAAAAATATAGAAATTAGAAAAAATGTATGCAGCTTACATGAGTATTGCTCACTTATATGTCATCAGTAGATAAGATGAAACTATTTGGAGACATATATACATATTTATAAATTTATATATATTTATATAAACAGTTGGAACAGGGATGTCTGGGTGGCTCAGTTGGTTAAGTGTCTGAATACTACCCTAATATGCTTGTTTTTTCAATCTTGAATCCTAATTTTTTCTGTATTATTATTATTAGCACCCAGGAAGCTAAACATTAATAGAGACTATCACACCAACAAGCCGGTTGACTTAAGTTTATGATCACAAATTATAAATGGGCAAGTCATATTTATCCTGTAATCATACTAGATTTCCTTAGTGAGCTCAATTTTCATTCTCAAAAATGTGTTTTTCACATGGCATCCTCTCTTCTCATACTACCAACATCTACTCATGCTTTCTGAAGCTCAATTGATCTTCACTTCCTTAAGAAAATAAAAATCATCAGACAGAAATTTAATTATGTCCATACACTAAGTCTATAATCTTTCTGTATCCCTATTCATCTCTTCTACTGTCAAATAAAAAACAAATCTGACTTAGGTAAAGAGAGACTTTATTCAAAAGAGTTATTGAAATAAACCCTTTGGGACCTATCATAATAGGAAGAATACTCAGACCATGAAATCTGCAAGTTTCTAAGAGGTCAGACAGAAAAGAAATTTCTTTTACAAAGGCTAGAGACAAGGTGAGAAAGAACTGAGTGTGAGCAAGTGGGTGGCATGATTGTAATGAGACAGTTGATCAGAAAATGTCTTCCCTTATGGTCAGCTGATCCTCAGGAGGGGCCTTTAAGGAGAAATTGTATGCTAGCTAAGGTTGAAGGTAAGTCAAAGATCAGGGACCTGAGGGATGTAGAGAAGCAAATTTGGTCATGTAAATTAATAAGAATTTTTTTTCAGCAACCCTCAGTTTGTTTCCTGCAATTAAGAATTCCTCATATCAGTGAGATCATATGATACATGTCTTTCTCTGTTTGACTTATTTCGCTGGAGTGGGGGGGTGAGGTGGGAGGGATGGGGTGACTGGGTGATAGACACTGGG
>NC_138370.1:54976730-55004869 GCF_054177405.1 Leptonychotes weddellii | reverse complement strand
CGGGAGGGGAGGAATGAAGCGGGGGAATTCGGAGGGGTGGACGAACCATGAGAGACGATGGACTCTGAAAAACAAACTGAGGGTTCTAGAGGGGAGGGGGGTGGGAGGATGGGTTGGCCTGGTGGTGGGTATTGAGGAGGGCACGTTCTGCATGGAGCACTGGGTGTTGTGCACAAACAATGAATCATGGAACACTTCAAAAAAAAAAAAAGTCCACTGTACTTTCAAAAAAAAAAAAACACAACAACAACAAAACAACAACAACAAAAAAAAAACAAAAAGAAGATCCTTCCCTGCCCCTTTCAGCGTTCCGTAGCCCCAGGCATTCCTTGGCTTGTGACAGGAAAACTCCAGTATCTGCTTCTGTCTTCACGTGGCAATCTCCTTTCTGTGCCTCTTCTCTTACAGACACCAGTCATGCTGGATTACCCACCCTATTGGTCTCCTCCTAATTTGGTTACGCGTGTAAAGACTCTAGTTCCAAATAAGGTCACCTTCATAGGTACCAGGAGTTGGGACTTCAACATATCTTTGTGGGGGACACAATTCAACCCATAACATAAGATAGGCAATAAACTCATATCAATGTCAATCTGTTCTGTTGGGTTTTGAAGATCCTAATTAACACTCCTTTCCATAAAGCAATGGCATGCAACCTTAGCTGATTATTAGAATCACGTGGGAGCTCTTAAACATCCCAATTCTTGGGCCTGCACCACCAAACAATTACATCAGCATCTCTGGAAGTGACCCAGGCCTCAGTATATTTGAAAGTTCTTAAGTGATTCCTATGTGTATGTAAGTTTGGAAACTGCTACAATAGACACAATAGACAACTAAGTGTAAAAAAACCTACGTTGTTATTGAAGAACATAGTTTCATCCCTGAAGTCAAAATAATTTCCTGGGTTTTTTTGCACAAGAATTGAACTTAACTCCTCAGGCATGGTCACAAGAGTTACACAGTTGTAGGTTCCTCCCTGCAGGGACAGAGCTTGGCCCAGCTGGCTTCTAACGTTTGGTCTGACAGTGGTCAGATCCTGTGAGTGAGAGAAAAAAGGCTAGGCCAGCATAGGCAGGGTTTTCACAGTCCCATGAACCAGATCAAACCCCCCTCGAGAGCAGTGAGAGGTAGAAAAAGTAATGGAAAGTTACTAATACTTCCAAGTGTCAGATAGCCGTTTCTTTTTCTTCTCTGAAAGAAGTAAACATAATTTCCAGTTACAGTTACAAAAGTATGATTAATTGATTGTTTTCATTCCCCACAAAATCTTGCCGTCCTAAAATTGAGTTTCTCCTCAATTTACTTATTTAACTTTTAATGGCTTCCCCTTTTCCCATCCAATGGAATCATCCTCTGATAATAGTTCCTATACAACATGGAACACTATTTATTTTCACAACATTTTGAATATGACTATCCATCCAAAGCAGATATGTATTGATTGATTTCTTTATTCATTTATACATTCAGCACATATTTCTCAAACGCTGTTCTCCAAGCCAACAGACATCTTTCTAGTCCCCATCTTGTACTTTAGATTCTATTAGAATTCTAATAGATTCTATTAGAAAAGACAGAGAATAACATGCAAGCAAATAAATATTTTAGGTAGTGATAAATGCTCTGGAGAAAAATAAAGCAAGGCAAGAAGAGAGTGCTAAATAGAGTCTCTTAGTACTCTGCCTCCAGTCCTGTCCCTTCTATGTCCTCTAGTTATACTAGATTTGAAGAATAAAGAATGCATTTCCCGGACTCCCTTTTAGCTAGCTCACTAAGTGCAGTTAGGGACACCCTTGCATAAGATCTGGAAGATTCAGGGAGGTAGAGGCCATTTTCCTGCACTGGTGGCAACTGATTGCAGACTTCAGCAGATGTGAACATGTGCACTGCTGGGCATCAGAGTCCACTACCTAATATCTGCTTTGTGTGAGGCAGCAGGCATGAAAGTAACGTTGGCATCAGCCCTTTCCTGAACTCCGCAGTAGCATGACCAAAGCCAGGGGGCCAGTGGTGAGCCTTGATTTTCTTTCCTTTTAATGATTTAGTAAGCTCCTAATTTTCAGATTAGATTCCTTTCTGCCTGAAATACCTACAGTTATTTCTGTTTCCTGAACTGAATCAGGGCAGCTACTTAAAAAATAGTGGCCAGGAAAGTCTATCAGACGAGTTGACCGTTGAGTAGAGAAAGACATGAATGAAAGCAGGGCTGTATTCCAGCAAAAAGTCAGGGAAGAGAGCTCTAGGCAGAGAGGATTAAAACTGCGAAAATGGGAATTGAGTTCAATATGTTTGCAAGACAGCAAGAAGTCTACTATAGCTGGGGGAAAAAAACTGGATAAGAAGAGGGTTAGCCCATAATATGGAAAGACAAACAGAGGCAAGATCACTTCTGGCCTTTTCTTTCAAGGGCATGACAAGATGGTAAGATTTATTCTCAGATAGAAAGCTACTGGAATGTTGTAGCAAAGGAGTGATGTGAGCTTACTCCTGGGTGGACAACAGACTATAACGGAGCAATTATAAAAGCAGGAAGACCAGATTGAAGTCTGTTTCCATGATACAAGTAAGAGAGAATTATGCGTGGACTATGGTGGTGTGTTAGAAATGGGGAGAAGTGAATGGATATTGGATACATTTTGAAGGCAATGCCAATAGACTTTTGATGTGTCATATGGAATATTCCATTCAATTGGAATTGAGTGAACATGTAAGTTTTTACCCGAGTCAGAACACCTTGAAAATGAAGACTGTTATTTTTGCTGAGGGCACAAACATAAACTGGGACTGTCCCTAGATTATGGGCCTCCTAAGTATAAGGAAAAGAAAGATTTCAAGAATTACACAAAAGTCTTTAGCTTAAACCACTGGATGGGTAAGTTGCCATTTTGAGAAGTGAAGAACTGGAAGAGAAGCAGGTAGAGGTGGTTTAAATCAAGAATGTTGCCCAGGCTCGCTTCAGTGGTGTGTATCTCCAAATGTACTTGGCAGGCTACTAAACCAAGACTAACCAACAGGCAATTAGGGGAGAAAGACAGAGCTAGGCACAAGATGTAGAAAGTGAAATAAACTTACTATTACAATTATCTGACAGTCATCATATAACTAGTGACCAGAGTAATTTGACTATGAGTCTCAGAAGGTTGAACAAGAGATTCTCCTCTTGTCTAAATTCAGAACTGATCTTAGATACTGGGAGGCAGCTAAGCCTATAACTGATACTCAGTTGTCTTTATTAGTGGTTAGGCAAGAGGCATAACCTAAGGAATGGGCAGAGCTTAACACAGGCATAAAAATGGATATTGATATTGAAGCATCCTCTACCAACAGACACACAAACACACATGCACACACATATGTATGCACACATGCACACATGTATACACACATACACATGCTAGAGAGGAGAGGCCAAGACGATGGGTTGCGAACACCAAATATATACTAGGTGTTACAGGTCACTAAAGATTTCCCACTTAATTTCATTTGGGTAAATGTAGGAAGAAAGTTCAAACTGTGATTGGAAGAACTGAAAGCAATTGCTTTTTAAAAATTGTGTAAATTTATCATAATATAAGTATATTTCTATCTTTCTATCTTTTTATTTTTCATTTTTACTATTTCTTGTTTCCCTTCACTTTTATTCTTACTTTTTCAACTTTATATCTCTTCTCTTTGTAAGCACATAGCATTCAGTTATTTAAGAGTAAATATTATCATTAGTATTTTAAAAGAATATGAAACCATAATTTCTACTTAATCATTTATTCATTATTTTATAGAAGTCCATCTTTAAGTTGAATTGTCAGCATCTGGATATGAAAATAAACAGAAGAAAACTTGTCATTTTTACTCTTTTTAAATAAATCTTTGTTTCTGTAACCATGATTTCAAGATAAAATTTAAAGGAAAAATATAAGTAATCTGTTTAATCCTCTCCTGAGTCATGTAAAATAACAGGAAAAGTCTTCTTTTAACCTGCCAAAACGTTACCTATCTAGATATTTCTGTAATCAATTCTACAATTTTATTATAATTAATACATATTAGCTGTGAATTGACAACCACCACCATGGTCAGAAACGGGACACATCACATTTAAAAAAAAAATGTTTCTAAATCAATTTTAATGAGTTCTGATCCCCTTTACTACTAAATTGGTAAGAAAAGTGTGTTCAGTCTTTATTGATATATGCTTTTTCTGATATCTTACAAAAGGAAGATCATTGGGATTCATCAGTCTACACTGGGCAAACTCCATGGCCCTGGAGAGTGGGAAACTCTGATGCTTCCTTACCACCCTTGAGCACAAAAGGGTGTGTGTGTGTGTGTGTGTGTGTGTGTGTGTGTGTGTGTGTGTTGAACTATGAGTGTTAACACCTGGAAAGCAGCTTTCCCTTTGTGCCTGTGCACACTCTGTGTGTGCACAACTCTGGACCATGACAGTTGGACTACCCCAGGCCCCCATCCTGCTACATGGTTTGTAAATGAACCAACTCACTTTGATATTTAAGTCAGTTTGAACCAATATTGGAACTCTTTGTAAAATGCTACTCATGTCCAAATTTTCACTTTGTTCTAAGACAGCAGCTGAATTTAAAATGAGTAAAACAGAATAGTCATATTCCCCCAAATTCAGGTCCCTTGGGCTGGCCTCTGGTTTTCTAAGGTCTGACGCATTCAGCATACCGACTCCACCAAATAGTGTGGCCGTCTCTCCCAGGAAGAAGATTCCACAGTCTCCCTGATGCTGCTTCATCTTCTAAACATAAAGTGCCCCATTAATACTGTTCAAATGATTCATAATATTGGAGCTCCCAGCCACTTATAAAGCTAAGATAAAAAAGAAGAAAAAAATACAAGAGAAATAGTGTCTGAGAAAAACAATTTCTCAAGTAATGTAACTATAGTGCCCAGGAATAAACCAGACATGTGGAGGCCACCCACACCTTTACTGACTACCGATTTTTACAGTGTTAAGACATCAGAGACAAATTGACTTATAGTAGTAATAGCTTTTATTTCTATTGAAAAGAGATGATTTAAGAGTTAAACTGAATACATTCTAAGTTACAACAACTCTGAAAATTCAGTAATCTATGAGGGCTGTTTTCAAATATTGTAATGTGCTGAAAAAGCTTCTGCAGTTTTAGTGCCATAAAAAAGTCATAAAAGGTCATAAGATGAAGTAAATGCTATAAAAATGAAAAAAAATAGAGATGGGAACAATATTTAGAAATGTCTCTTCTTTTGGGAAGAATTTCCTGTTTATAACTGTGACTCCTAATTGCCTCAATATGATGCTTTATGTCCCTAAGAATGAAAACGTGTCATGTCCTTTAAATCTATGGCTACAGTTCTCCTCAACTTTCCGCACTTCACCTAGATGTCGACAGATTAGAGAGACAAGACAAGGGGCAAATGTCAAACTGATTTTTTTATAAAATGATTTTCCAGAATATAAGCTCAACTGAGAAGATTTTATTCTATCTTTCTCACTGCTATACCCATGACCTACCACATGCTGGCAAATAGTAGACACTGCAAATAGTTGCTGAATAAGTAAACTCATTAATTACTTAACTGAAAGGGGTTGGGGAGAATTATGGAAATAAGAGTCTCTGATTTTTTGGTAGCATTTGGAAGTTTTACCTTTCCTCTATTTTTCTGCTAGCGTAGTTCATCTGCATCTTGCAGTAGGCTAAGTAGGGACCTCCATTCAAATCCCTTCAACTCCAAACTTTTAGCCCCATTCTAGAGACTGCTTTGCTTCCAGCTTAAAGGGACAGCTCTCTCTGATGGCTGCTGAAGCCTACCGCACAACCTTCTTGCAGTCTCCTGACGAAGCTTGATTTTCTAAATTGGCCCTAGAAACCGCCATTAGATGTATCTTAGACTTGGGCATTTCATAGCCGTCATGTTTATGTGGATGGTATTTAAGCCCAATCTCTTTAATTAATGAAGACATCATTAGAATATAAAGTAAATTGTATTCAGTCTTTTCTGTGTTGTTCAGCTATAACTTGAACTCAAGGGAATAAATGTGACAACAACTTAGCTTAATTTTCCTGTGATTTTTGTTCTTGCATTCATTTTAGGAAAACTACACCTAATATGAAAGCATCAAGCTCCCTTCAGCGCTTCAGTCAGGTGAGATCATAGACAGTGGTTTCCTGTGAGTTACGCAGTTTCTTGAACTCTTGAGTACCGGTGGTAGTTTTCCCTGACCTCCACTCCATTTCTTTCCAAAGATTCTATAGATCTCCAAGTCCTTACGTTAAATTCCTTCCCATGGAAAATACCTTGAATGGTTGTCCTTTTACTGACGTTGACTGATTCAGTTTGTTAGTAACTTGGTAAATGTATGTGGCCATCTTGTGGTCAGGGTTATTTAATTTGCAAATATACTGCCTTACGATCTAGTAAAAATTTATTCTATTTTCATACCAGAAGAGATTATTCAGTCTGATGTATAAGAAACTGCCATACAACCTGAGATAACTCTCAATTCACCTCACCCTTTGGTTCCAAGGCTTATAGTTATGGCCATGTAAGTTGTTGTGGGTTTTTTTTTTTAAGATTTATTTATTTATTGTAGAGAGAGAGCACACACACGCTCATGTGCCAGGAGGGGGTGGGCTGGTGTGGAGGGGCAGATGGGGAGGGAGAGGGACAAGCAGACTCTGAGATGAGCAGGGAAGCCCTTGTGGGGCTCGGTCTCAAGACCCTGATATCATGACCTGAGCTGAAACCAATAGCTGGACGCTTAACTGACTGCACCACCCAAGCACCCTTGGCCACATTAAGTTTTAACCCAATCTCTACATAATCATTCTGAGTTGTATAATTTATTTCAGTAATTAACATCTCTAGTATATAAGAAAATAGTAAAATCTCAAGCCAATACTAGAATTGTTTGGTCAGTACCTCCCCACTGTCAGAGGTGGGTCCAACATGGTATGGTCCCATGGAGCAAAACCAAGTATTTTTTCAAACTCTTCTGTGAATATACTCCAGCGTTCTTGAATTAAGCTTGGAAACAATCTCAGTGTGGATGGGCAGTATACATCTGAACAGTGCTAATAAGTGCAGCAGTCCCAAATAAAATAAAAAAATTGAAAAACAAAATCAGATCAGTCCATGGCCAGGCTTTTTCGAAATACCATCTCTTCATGAGAGACCAGGACATTTTTAATTGGGAATAAAAAGGAAATAAATTACGTTCCCAAATTCCAGTTCCAAAGCATACAGGTGATGTAAAGTAGTATGTCAGGCTTTGAGCCATAATAGCCATTATCTGAAGAAAGGTAGAGAGGGGAGAAAGAAGGACTTAAAAAAGAAAAAAATGAAAAAGAATTAAAATAAGGGAGAACTGAAAGGGAATCATGGGAGAGCAGGAAAGAATGAAGGAAATACAGACAGAAAAGTACTCCCATTTACTTTGACCATAGTTATGAGACCGTTAGATGCATCTACTGTAATGAAACAGGTGTTCACTGTGACATCAACTTCCTGCCTGGGGCTCTTCCATTTCGGAGGGCTTTTTATCTGAAACTTGCTTTAAACAAGGTAGGAACTATGGCTCCATCTCTATGAAAAAGAAAATAGGCACAGGGTCTTGTAAGCAGAACTGGAAGTTTCTTTTCATTTTTCTATCTGTTTGTTAGATGCTAACAAAAAATTAAGAATGCTTATTCACAACCAAAAAGAAATATGAGATCTTATGTAAATGAAGGCAATTGTTTGATGTTTTAATTTTATTTTTGGACAAAAATCCAAGGTCTTGTGCTTTTATCAAAAGGATATAGAAGATAACTGTATAACAAACATATTCATTTTACTGACAAAATGGAATACAGCTCTTTTTTTACAGATGACACAAGTAGCAACTACAGAACAAAGTACTTATCTTAAATATTACATATTTATCTTTTTTTGGTGAGAACATTTTAGTTCTACTCTCTTAGCAAATTTCAATTATACAACATGGTGTTATCAACTATAGTCACCATGTTATACATTAGATTCTCAGACCTTATTCGTCTTACAACTGAAAGTTTGTACTCTTTTAGCAACTTTTTTCTATTTTCCCTATTCCATATCTCTTGGCAACCATTTTCTACTCTGTTTCTTTGAGTCTGATTTTTAAAAAAATTTGTTTCAATTCCACATGTCATACTATGCAGTATTTCTCTTTCTCTATCTGGCTTATTTCACTTAGGATAATGCCTTCCAAAATCATCCATGTTGTCATAAATGGCAGGATTTCCTTCTTTTTTAAGGCTGAATAATATTCCAGTGTGTGTGTGTGTGTGTGTGTGTGTGTGTGTATGACATTTTCTTTATCCATAACAGTGTTTTTTTTTAAGAGAAATCTTTACACAAGCTAAGAACTCTCTTACTTCTAGCTAAGATAAATATCATTAACTTTATTTTTATAGTACTTCATGGATTTCCCAGAAAGGTTTACTTGCATTTGAAATTCTAAGATGCAGAATTATTTGGCGGGCAAGTCACACACTATATACCAATTACAATTTATGAGATTGAACTATTGAGAATACACAAAGTAAGCTTTATAAGCTTACTATAAGCTTTATATTCAAATATTTGAATATTAATGAACACTTTTAATTGTAACATTAACTGAACTACCTAAATTCATTGTATACTCATTATAGCTGAGACAGTTTAGAATCATTATCTTGTTTAAGTCTCTAAGCTGTCATCTAAGGTAGTTTGTACTATTACTCCCATTACACAAGTATGGGAAATGATACACAAGGAGGATAAATAACACAAGGACACAATCCCTCCACTACACACACACACACACACACACACATTTTTTTGTCATTGCCTCATTTCTTTAGTCTAAGAAAAAACTATAGCACAGATCTTTGCGAGAGGCAGAGTCAGGACTTTTGCTAAACTGTCTGGTGAGGATGGCTACAAAATGAGACAAAACTCCATTAAATGATGTTAGACCACTATTAACTACTTGCACCACTGCTCAGTGAAGAATTTACTGCTACAATTCTAATTAACCAAAAAGAGTTAAACTAAAAATAATTTAATTTACAACTAAATAATAACTTAGCTGCCAGATAGGAAAATTTGACTATATTACTCTTACTTTTTACTTTCAGTTGAAATGGTGTAAATAAGCTAGATTTACAGAAGCAATCAAAACCTTCCTCATGCTCTCCTCTGTATTTTTTCTAATAATGGAGTTCTGACTAGGTCTTTGGGAGAATTAGAACTCATTACACATTTGTCGCATATTTTGAAGTTTGGAATGCACAGACATTCTCCACATTTACTTAAGAGTATTTTATTTTTTATCTCTCCCATTTTTTCTCAAGTCCCCTTTTCCTGGACATAATTGCTTCTAACAGCAGATCTGAAGCACCAAGTCTTCTGTTTCATCCTAATTGTTTGATCATTTGCCACTGATTTTTTAGATGAGATGAATTGTATTTTAGAAATGTGTATGTAATGTGTGTGTGTGAGCGTCTGTGTGTGTGAGTGTATGAGTTAAATATGAATTAATGTCCTAGATTTACTAGGGAAGAGACAATACCCCGAAATTTCCAATACATCTTATAAAAGACTAAAAGTTAATTTGATATGTCAAAAATACTACAGTATTCTAGCCAAGCTTTCCTGGAATAGTCTATTACCATTGTTTCTCTCAAGTTAAATAAGTAGGTAACTAGCGCGGCATCTATTGGCCCTTTCTAGCCTACTTGCAGGGGACATATACCTGTTTTGAAAGTCCATGTGGATGACATTTGAATCGAAATACCTGTAGTTCACCCGAGGAAAGAAAAATTTATTATTCTTTTTTACTGACTTGGGAAAAAAAATGTTCCTGATATCTTTTCTGGGTTTGTCAGAAACTCCGTAGAGCACAATTCCTGCTATTGTTAGGGAGGTGATCCTTATGGATTTAGATATGTATTGAAAGTAAACATTAGGGATTCCATTAGAGAGTAAATCATTGTCAACACTCTTAAACTGTTCAAGGAAGGATGGACACTTCGAGTAGGCAGTGCAGTCTGAGGAAAGCTGAAGAGGAACAAATTCTCTTTAGTTCTCCAGAACTCTTAACTTGTATTTTATTTTAGTCAGCAAACTGTTTGTTCTCCATTCCTCTCTTCTAGTAATTTCCTTTTTTCCTCCTTCCCTTCTCTTTTTTGTAGACAGTGGGTTAATGTTAGCATTTTAGCTTCTCAGAAGAAAATAATTCCTTCTTATTGGTCTTTAAAATATACAGTACTAAACTTGAGAGGCCCACCTAATAATAAACATATACTAATAACATTAAGTCCTTGAGCTGCCCTCTGGAGACCCAGAACTAATTTGAGAATCTTTTCGTCTTTAATGTACAACTTGGCGACTTTAGTTTCCCAGAGTCTGATAACTACAAAGCGCTGGGGAAAGAAAGGAAGCACTCTTCCTCTGCTCTGCTCTGCAAAGACTCTTCTGGAACTCTCATGGGGTTACTTCCAGCAGCCTGAGGTTTGACAGGAGCAGAATTTTCTGAGCGGTTAGAAATAGGAAATGGCAGACACGTTAGATGAATTATTTAGGCTTACGTTAGCAATTTTAGTTGTGGGGACTGTAAATACTGTCTCCTTTTAAGAAGTGAATTAGCAATTGCCAAGAGTCAAAATGTGAGTAATACTGATGGAAAGTACCAGACATCTATTTATTAAATCTTGGTTTCCAGAGAAGTCTATCTTTGTTTTCATTCCACAGGGGAGTCTCATCCTGAGGGTAATTTTAATGCTAGAGCTAAGCAAGGTATCAGAAGCAAGAATGGTGAAGGCATGTTACATTTTTTAAACTTTGAAGGAACCTCAGGTTCGAAAATGACTTAGACAACCTCCATCCTTAATTCTAACTATGGCCAATTTTAACAAAGACTAGATAGACACCATCAGCCATGCTTTGCTGGAACAGTATGTGGTCAAGCATGTGATTCTCACACTATCCCTCAAGGAGTTTGGTCTTTGCAAATGTTGTTCTATTAAAAAAGGAGAAAAATAATAATGCCTTTTTACATTTTGTCACTTTAAAATATCCTTAAAAGGAATTAAAAGGCTTATTCTATGTGTTATCTCTGAAGGGAAATGACAATTAATAATTAATATAGTTCCTATCTATACCTGACAGATCTTCTTGCATACAATTACAATTACAGCGCATGAGATTCATGCATCTCACTATTTACTTAAAGTAGAGGGTACCTTCTTTTTCTTATTCATAATTTTTTTAAATCATATTTTCCTTAATAAAGGTAATTTTGCTGACATTCTAGCCTAGAAGCTATTTTTATATCAATTTATACCTGGTAAAACTACACTAAAAAAAGAGGCTAGGGCGCCTGGGTGGCTCAGTTGGTTGAGCGACTGCCTTCGGCTCAGGTCATGATCCTGGAGTCCCGGGATCGAGTGCCGCATCGGGCTCCCTGCTCGGCGGGGAGTCTGTTTCTCCCTCTGACCCTCCTCCCTCTCATGCTGTCTCTCATTCTCTCTGTCTCAAATAAATAAATAAAATCTTTAAAAAAAAAAAGAGGCTAAACGCCTGTCCTGAAAGAATACAAAATTAGTTACAGTGTCAGAAATAGAAACCAAGTCCCATGATTCTCTATCCAGTATTCTAGTTCACAATGAAATTCTGAATTATTAAAAATAGTTCCAGGGAAGAATCACTCTTATTTGGGACTACCCAGTTGAAAAAGAACAATTGCCCTTCTGCTAGTCTATAGTTGAACAAGAACTCCATTCTCATCCAAGTTAAACTATAATTAAAAAGTAAAGATAAGCATTTCTTCCATAGAAGGGTATTATGAAGTTATTTAAACATTAGGTTCAGGAGGATACAATAAAGTTTTTTTAAAAAAATTAAAACAGTTATGTTACCCAAAGCAACTGTGTAATATCTGCAATAACGCTATGCCACTTTAGCGTGTTGAAACTTACAAAATGCATTATCTATAATATGAGGTCACTGACGCTTTTAGATTAAACAAATTCCCTAAAGTCAGGCTGTTGGAGAATCATATACTTGTGACTTGAATCTGTTCTTTTAGCTTTGCCTAGTGTTCTTCTTAAGTAGAATGCCCATTCAATTCACTGCATTTATGATTAGGATCATAAGATCAATATAAGACTTTCTTATAAATGATACATAAATCATTATGGCAATTCACATGGAGAGATAATGTTTGAATTTTGCCAACATTTGTTTAATTTATAATAGGATGCAAAAAAATGAGAAAAAAAAACCTCATTCATACAACAATGTAAGACTTAGAAAAAAAGTTACAGAAACCGTCGTATTTCCAAAGGAAAATAAATTATGAGGGAATCACAGCCCACTGGGATGTGTAAAGACATTTATCTCAACCAACATTTATTAGGCACTGCTTTATGACAAGCCATAGCTTCGCATGGTCCTCCATCTCCATCTGCTTTATCTTTGGAGACACAACCCTTATCAGGGCTTAGGTCTGTTTTAGCTGCCCTGGTGTGGGGTACACCTGGGCATGGTAATGTTAGCACAAATTATCACCAGGCAAACCAGTGCAGATGAAGCATCGAGTCGCAAAGGGACAAACAATGACTAAGTCAAGAATCTAAGGTAAAACTTTGTCAGGCTAGCAAGGCTTCAGCAGATTTGGGCAACATCATAGAAGCCTTCTTTCCCAGTGAGATAGAAACGTGAAATGGGTTGGTTAATCAAAAGTTACTTAAAACAGGTATTCTCAAAAGAGAGATATACATATCCAATTGTTTTAACTTAACATCTATATATTTATCTTTATCATCAATCTTTAGATTGGCAGACCAAAAACTTTTTTTTTGGCAGGGTAAACATCTGTGATCAGACACTCAAACTGTCTTTCTTGCATAAACCATAACCGTAACGTATTATCAAAGATTTCTGGGTTGCGGTTCCTAAAAGTAAAGCAAGAACATTATAGGCAAACTGAATGCAGAATCTCTTTGGATTTTGGATTTTTCATGATCTTCCTTCTACTACCTTAGAGATGTCTGGCAGACACCTAATTTGAATGCATTTATTAAGTTTTCCAAGTATTAAGCTTAAAGGTTACCACAACTTTTTCCAACTCATATTGTACTCTAGTGTGTAATATCTAAATTACATAGTTACAACAGCAACTTAACTGGCATTAGCAGGCTTAATTGCTAACCCAGTTGATTCGTGGTAAGGCTGGTAGGAGTGCACAGGTATGCTCCGAAGTTGCATCCTAGTGGCAAACATTCGGCATGTATGGGGATCAGTCAGTATTGTACAAAGGGAAAGGAAGACATTAGTCCAAATGAAGGACTCCCTTTACGATGTCCAGTGAAAGATCTCCACAATGCAATTATTTCAATAGCAAACTCAGTAGTCTACAGTCTTCTCTCCAGGTCAAATCAGAACTATTTCATCTTTCCTGACTTGAAGGAGTTAGAGTCAGCTAAACTAGCTCCGATTTCCTTGAAAGGGAAATGGCTCTCATGATCTAGGCTGCAACCTTCAGCCTACCAAAATAACCTCCTAGGTGCCTCGGGAATATGCTTGGGGAGCTTTTGCAGCTATCTCTTAGGTTTGCCAAAAAAAACTGTTTCATTTCTTAACTATTATATTACTAAGTCCATAAGAGATAACACTGTTGTCGCTTATATTTAAAGATATTTAGTGTATTTTGGAATACCAGAAGAGCAATAGAATTTGAAATATTTGAAGAGATATTGTTGATAATCTCTTTCAGGAACATAAAAGCTATTCTTGTGTTTTCCAGTTCAGTAAATTAAATGCCAGCAATCTTTTCTGCAGAAAAGAAAGAATTTTTCTGCAAAAATTCCACATTGCAGAAACTTTTGGGTAGCAAATTGTTAAACAAAATGTTATTTTATTATCCAGGGAGTTCCCTAAGGAAACTAGCAGTCATTCTGAAAGTTTCCTAATGAAAATACATTTCTTCTATGATATGGGTCATAAAAGCTTGTGAATCTCTATCTCTGAAAAGGTAATCCAATCAAGTACATTACACGTACAGTATCTCAGCTCTTCCTTAGTGCTCTGAATGAGCTTCTGTGTCATTGTTTTTAAATTCAATAAATTAAAAAGAATACATATATCATTTTAACTCTGTCAATCAGATTTGTTGGCATTTTTAAATGCCTTCTTAAATATTTGCCTACGTGGATGAAATCTACCAATGTTGAGCCATTTTCAAATTGAAGCAAGAGCCAAAAAAAAAGAGATATTTTCTCCTTTAAGCACTAAATTTTCCTAAAAAAAATACTGGCTCTAATTTCTACCATGTTATTTTAATAAATCATTGTTTTATACAATTAATAATAAAATAGTGATTTTAAAGCAATAATAGTATTTTAAATTCACATAATATAGAAACTTAACTGTCTAAAATGCTGAATAAATGCCAGAATTGGTTTTCTTTGATACCCCCAACCTGTGTATAAGTGCAGTAGAACAAAGGCATTCACTCAACAAGCATTAACTGAATAAACATTAATGAAGTGTACAGACTACATTAAGTCCACGGAAATCCTATAATAAAGGTTAGCTCTTAGCAATGTCTCATTTTTACTTATTTTTATTTTTTTTTAATTTATTTTATTTATTTACTTTAGTGAGAGAGAGAGAGAGCATGGGGAGGGGCAGAGGCAGAGGGAGAGAAAGAATACCAAGCAGACTCTGTGCTGAGTGCAGAGCCCGATGCGGGGCTCGATACCAGGACCCTGAGATCATGACCGGAGCAGAAATCAAGAGTCAGACGCTGATTAGGCCAGCCAGGTGCTCCCCCTTCATTTTTATTACTTTACCATTTCCTGATTCTTTTCATAGACTTCTGACTATTCATTTTCATTTTCCACTGTATATCCTCTTCCCACACTTAAATTGCTGCTACTCTTAGGGTTCCTTCCATCCTTGGACTTCTTCTCTTCTATGGTTTACTGGGTGACCTCATCCATCTTGATGACTTCAATCACCACAATTCCAGTATCTAAATGTCCAGTTTGTTCTTCTTCAGAATATTATTCCCAACTTCTTATTACATACTTCAAGTATCTCATCCAAATTGGCCCATTTTTTTCCTCTGATAACACTGCATAATTCATGTGGCTTAACAAGCACAAACATTTACTTCTTGTTTATGGGATCTATGAGTCAGCTATGGTGGCTCTGCTTCATATTGTGTTGAGGCATGAACCATTAAGGGATGGCTGAAGAAATAAATCCTAGGTTATGATGTCCACATGGTAGAGAGCAGGAGAGCAGGAACAGTCATGGGGAGTGAAAATATAAAATAACTCTTAAGGCTTCTGCTTGGACCTGGCAAACTGAAGCTCCTACTCTCATTATATTGGTCCAAGAAAATCATATGGCCAAGTCCCAAGTTAATGGGCCAGGGAAGTATATTGTACCCCAAATAAGGCATGGCAAAGGATAGAAAAGAATAAAAAATTGTGAACAGAGGTGCCTGGCTGTCTCACTTGGTAGCACATGGGACTCTTGACCTTGGGGTTGTAAGTTAGAGCCCCACACTGGGTGTAGACATTACTTAAAAATAAAATCTTTAAGAAAGAATATTGTACACAAACTAATCTTCCAGACAATTAGACCTAAAAGCAGTCGGTTCAAATTGTTACTAGTTATCTTTTCAAAATACCTTTTCATCCTATGAATCCTATATTACCATTACCACTATTACGATTATCATCTTCCCAGTTTCCCAAGCTGAGAAGCTGAAATTCTCTATTCTTCCATTTACTTCACCCTTAATCAGTCATATTGCTTGCTACTTCTGTCTACATTTCTATTGTAAAAGTCCATTTCTTTCAATCCCCACAACCACTTTACTATTTCAGGATCTTATCATTCCTTACCAAACTGTAATGATAATCTCTGTTTCATTTGAAAGAAACTGCTGTAACAGGTTAACCTCAAAACCTCAGTGGCCTCACACAACAAATTTATCTTTTACTCACAAAATATCCAAAATAGGTGGGACACCTGGGTGGCTCTGTTTGTTAAGCAACCAACTCTTGATTTCAGCTCAGGTCATGATCTCAGGGTGGTGAGATGGGGCCCCACATCGGGTGTGCACTGGGCATGGGGCCTGCTTGGGATTCTCTCTCTCCCTCTCCCTTTGCCCTTCCAGCCTCTCTTAAAAAAAAAAAAATCCAAAATTGGTATTTTAATTTCATGGGTAGCACTTCTTCAAATAGTGACCTAGACACCCAAACAACTTATACCTAATGGCACTACCTTCTTCCTATGTCACCTCCTAAGAGTAAAGAATATGCAGGATTACATGCTGATGGGTCTTGGGTGCCATGCCTCCAAGTGACTCACATCACTTCTAACCACTTTCCTTCAGCCAAAACTCTCCATATGGCTTTACCCACTTTTAAGAGAAGCTGGAATATTCATTCAATCTAGTTGTGTGCTCAGAAGAAAAGAAAATGGGCTTTTGAACAGCTAACAGTCTTTGTCACAATCTTCTGGCTGATCTCTTTGCCAACAGGAATGGCCACTATGGTCAGAATAATAAATTTGATCATGTTATTCTTCTGCTTAAAGTCTTTTCACAACTCCACAGTGATTGGCAATAAGGGCCCAACTTAGTGAGCTATTCAAGACATTTTGTGTGAAGACAATCTACTCCTCAGTCACATCACATTACTTCCAGTTCTGTGACCGTAACTTGTCGAACCCTCACTCTGCAGTGCTCTCTCCATGGCAAACCCCTGCACTATTGTCCACTCGATGAATACTTAATCATCTTTAAAGTTTAATTCAAGCAGCAGCTTCTCTATGAAGTCCTTCATTACTGCTCTGGCAGTCATTTAGGAATGGCCACTCTTCTTTGTATTTCATTTATCCCACATATTCTTTTGCCATGTCAACTACTGCACGTTATAGGCTTTCTTCCTCTCCTTCCCTTCCACTTCCTATCACTAGGAACAAACATTAGGTGCAAGTACTCCTTGGTATGAATACTTAAGATTATTATTTTTAAGTCCGTCAACAATGAACAAAACCAGGCAGATGCAATAATATTCTAGTGTCAAAATTCAGCTCACCTTCTCAATGGAACCAAGTGACAGGAACTTGCATAAAAACCACACGTAATCCACAATTTTCCTGGGCTCTTCAATAGAGTGTAGGCTACTTGACTCTCTAGATTCTTATTCCCTGTTCATGAAAGTATGGGAGAGGCTGTACCATAATTCTAGCCATTTCCACTTAGACTGAGCACTTTTCATCAGTGAAAGTAACTGTAAATATTTACTGTGCTAATTAACAGACTTGGTGCCCAAAGGTTATCAAACCACCTCTAGAACGTTTCTATTAGAGGACTTTAGATAATTCAAATGTTAATTAACCTCCTCAAAAGTCAGGACCAATATTCATAGGAGTTTTCTTCCAAAATGTGAACTAAAAGTGTAGTTACAAGAAACTGTCTCAATAAAATTTGTTCTGTTAAATAACCAAGTGGCAAAGAGGCTACTATAAAGATTCAAAAAGGAGTCACAGATTTCACTATGCTAATTCATACTGTGAAAACATTCACTTAACTGCCACCTCGTTAAGAGCATTGATGAAGACTCACATGCCTATATTAGAAAACATGGGACCAATTTTAGACTATTTTCAGTTCCCAATGATTCTCTCATGTTTTGGAAAATAACAATGGGTTTACAAGTCATTTTTGCAACTTAGTTCAAGTAAGGAAATGCAAGATTTGATTGAACCTCAATATTCTTTCAATGAGGTTTCAACTGTTGATTCACTATTTCTTTCTCATCACCAGGAAATAGACTAAAAGATAGAAAACCACTTCTGCTTCCAATTAGGATGAATAAAGGCAAGAATAAAAGGAATCTGGACAAAATTAAAATCATGCTTTTCTATGCATCTAGTGAAAACAGTGGACACAGGAAACACTTACAGAATGGAATTCTAGAAAGAATGGAGCCTTTCATAGATAAGCAGAGAGCCACAGTGCTTCCGTATGTTGGGGTGGCTGGAATACAGATGGAGGAACAGGGCAGCCATAGATGGAGAATTTAAGGGAACAAAAAAGAAGATGACAGAGCAGTTTGGAGAAGCAGACTAAAATCTCAAAGACCCCCAAATGCAAAACGAAATTGTTTGGCCTATTAATTGTAAACTCCAACCCCCAATTTTGCTCTGAAAACAATAGCGGAGAAAGGCTGGCAATGAAGTCATGCACATTCTTACAATGACTGGATTTGAGAGCTCTGTCAGAGGTAAAAAAAAAAAAAAAAGTAAGAGCATAATATTAACAGTGCAGCCCTCGCATCTCGAATCCTGCCAAGATCAGGAGGGCAACGGGTCAGAAATCTGTGGGTTGGGCTGAACACTAAACACTGGTGAACTCCATCCAGTTAAATGAAAGGTGGCCCTTTAGAACTAAAGCCCCAAGCTTGTCATGGGGCCTATTTGTTGAGTCATTAGATGAAGTAACATCGGGATATTCAGGACTTAATGATCACTTATTGTGTTAAGTTCTCAGAGGTGCACAAACCTTTCACAGAAGACAATATCATATCCTAGAAAATAAGCTCTAATTGTTAAAAATACTACTGGAGGACCAACAGGGAGATAGATTTGAATTCACGAAGAGCGGAGAGATCATTCTTTAGAATGCCCTTGAAATCCCATTACATAGATTCTTACAGAAGACTGAACAAGGAACAAAGTTGGGAAAACACAGGTGAATGGCTTTCAATTTGCTGTAAAAAAGAGCTTCCTAACAGCACCAACATCAAAAATAATAAGATCTGTCATTTACTGTATGGTTCTACTTGCCAGTTACATTCTGCATATTATCTCATTGAATCTGCAAAACAGCCCTTCATGACCCACTGGAGAGGAGAGGAGACTGACACTGGAAGTTAAATAAATTGCCTCACATCATATCTGAAACCCAAACCTACACAGTCTGATCCTGAAACCACAGTTTTAGTAACCATGTCATACGTCAGTACCTGAAATCATTGGATATAGTCAACAGTGGACTCGGGTGCTTCATGAAGCTATGTTATTAAATTTCACTCAAATTAATAAATCATTTCTCTATACCTGCCATGAACAAAAGATATGGTGCTTTTCAACTGACCAGTTATTGTCCTTAAAAAGCAAATGGGTTTGAAGACATTTGTTCTGTGACAATTTTTACTTTGCTCTGTATTTAATTTAATTTTTTTTCTGGTTTGCTGTGACTGTTCATATAAAAAAGATATAATTTGTGATACTAAAAATGAAGAAAAGAAAAAGCTTTTTATCATCCTTGGAATGAAAGAGTGGACATGATATTATGCAATCCATTTTTAACCATGGAAGTAGATTATAAATATATTTTGAGAAACAAAACAATAGGGACTGAGAATTGGTTACACTGATGCTATTTTCTTATAAAATCAGAACTGTTGATGTTATATCTAGAACTATACGTTAGCACCAATTTGTTGCCTTCTCGGGCATCTGGGGGGCTCAGTCGGTTAAGTGTCTGACTTTGGCTCAGGTCATGATCTCAAGGTCCTGGGATGAAGCCCCAAGACCACTCCCTGCTCAGCAGAGAGTTTGCTTGTCCCTCTGCCCCTCCCCCTGCTCGTGAGCACTCTCTCTCTCTCAAATAAATAAATAAAATCTTCAAAAAAATTTGCCTTCCCAAGAAATTGGAATGAGCTGGAAGTCAGAATGTATGATATAGCCTTCACTGTACTCTATCACATAATTAAGAATGGAAATCAGTACTGCTTTACTGGATCATCAGTGAGCATGAGATCCAGGGAAATCAATGAAAGCAGAACTAGAATTGTAGAAAGGAGATCCCAGACACTAGGAGCCTGCAGTAAAGTATGCAACTCACTAATTGAACATGGATGTTGTCCTTGAGGGTTGTGAACAGCCCCAAGGAAATCTTGGAGAAACAAAAAAGCACTGTGACTCAAATGGAAAAAAGTCATTGGAAATGGAACATTAGCAATAATGCTGCTTTTACATCCAAAAATCTTAGTATTTCCTGATTTTTAAATGTAGTTCTTGCTTAGATAATCTAAAATACGTCCGTTTAAAGTCATCTGCATCTTGCTAAGCTACCATGAATAACTGAGTTAGTCATTGTCAGTAGACACCTCAAGTGGACAAGAAATTTTAGGATTTTTATCCGTCCTCCATAACACAAATGCACTGCATAATATGTTATGTTATTTAGATACCCTAGCACTCTTTACCAGCTTTTTTTCTTCCCATAAAGTTATATAAGGAAAAAACCTGAGTGTGTACGCAGTGTTATGTAATTATATGGGCAGCATTTGGTGCATTAGCAGCACTTTCCAAATAAATGATAGAATTCAGTTCTGAGAGCCATTCTGTTGCAGTGCTGTCCCTGGGAGTCGGCAGTGCTAAGCAATACGAACAATTCATAATACCCATCTCTGGAGTAACCACAGAATTTAAACCTGCCAGGATCCTGATGTGCCAATGAGCTGCAGCTCAATGGAAAAGCTTGGGTTAAAAGAAGGATGTCCCAAATTCCTAGCCTTAAAACTGAAGGCCTACAAAGTCCCAAGAGATTGTTGCTTATTTGTGTAAAAAGCTAAAGAAAACATCCTTTTCTAACTGTATCCCTTCTTATCTTTTCTAGATTGAAAGGTATAATATATACTCTATGAATTTAAGAAAAATTATAGCATGTAATCCTGATATTTATTTATGGGTAAATGGCATATGTTATATATTATCCACAATAATATACACATTATAAATCTTATATTAAATGTACATTTTATTTTTTTAAAGATTTTGTTTATTTACTTATTTGAGAGAGAAAGCACAAGTGTGGGGAGGGGCAGAGGGAGAAGCAGGCTCCCCGCTAAGCAGGGAGCCCGATGTGGGACTCAATCCCAGGACGCTGAGTTCATGACCTGAGCCGAAGGCAGATGCTTAACCGACTGAGCCACCCAAGCACCCCAAATGTATATTTTAGAAGATTTCAATAAAAGTGATGATGCTTTTTAATTTTAATTATTAGTTGTACAAAGCATTTGTTTTCACTGACATTCATTTTGTTATTACTATGCTCAATGATGGCAATGTGGATAAATATTCTTCCTTAGTTTTTTAATATTGGCTTAATATTTTGTGATGCGGGGATGTGCAAGTCAGTTTCTAAGTTTAGTTAATTAGATACTGGGTTTTAATGGCTCTCATAGTTAAAAATGTATGTGTATCTCAAAAAGATTCACTGATTCACAAATGGAAGTGATACATCACTGGCTGTATTTTTCTACATTATAATTTTTAAAAATATTTAATCACAAGTTTTCATTAAAAAGTATTACTAATAAAGATTTTATTATGAATAAAGTGTTTTATGTTTATGAAAACAAAAACATTTTAAAATTATTCTCTCTCTCATAATTTTAATTTAATTTTTTGTGTTTTCATGTACACAGTTTATTAATAAAATGTGCATGTAGTTCATAAATTACAATCAATATATAAATATATAGAACTCATACTGAAAAAATGTAATGTTTAGTGTCTTAGTTATCTATTATCGTATAACAAATTACCAAAACCTCAGTGGCTTAATATAACACACTCTTATCATCTCACAATTTCTGAGGGTCAGGGTTTTGGACATGGCTTATCTGGGGTCCTCTGCTCAGGACCCCTTAGGGCTGCAGTCAAGATGTCAGTCAGACTCTGTTCTTATCTGAGGCTCGACTGGAAAAGAATGTATTTCCAAGTTTACCCAGGTTGCTGGTAGAATTTGCTTTCTTGAGGAAAAGGGTATAACCATAGCAATAAAAAATAAAAACCATAGATAAATGAGGTCCCAGATTTCTGTCAGCTGTTGACTGGAGGTTGTTCTAAATGCCACCTTCATCTTCTTGCCACATGGGCCACCCAATGTGGACATGCACATCTTCAAAGCCAGCTAGGGAGAACGAGTCTCTAGCAAGAAGGGCACTACAATCTGATGTACTCATAGATGTGACATCCCATCACTTTTGCAATACCTTACTGATTAGAACCAAGTCACACATCCCACCCACACTCAGGGAGAGTCTATTATATAAGGATGTGAACACCAGAGGCAGGGATCTTTGTGGGTCACCTTAGACTTTGTCCCTCGCAGTTGGGTTGTTTAAGAAAAAAAATTTTAAGGTCTGGAGATCACTACTTTAGACCAATATGGGATGGTCTGGATATGACTATTAAAAGTACACGAGAAAGTCATACTGAATAATTCAATTAACTTTCTTTCCATATTTTAATTGATTTTTTTAAGTTGTTAAATATTCAAGTTCATTGGTTTTAACATTCTTCTGTGCCTTAAACAACCACCTCATTCTTCCCTATACATGTTTTTAGCTTGCAAGATTATTAGTTAATCCAATGTGATTCCACTACGAGCTCGATTCATATAAAAATTTTTAAACACTTGTACTTCTTTGTCAGTATTCTGTTGTTCCATAACAGGTCACCCTAAATTTATGATATAAACCAAAAGCAATATTCTTCATCATCGTGTAGGTTGTCTGAGCCCATCCGAAAGGATTTTCTGCTGTTCATGGCTTTAGCTAGACTGGAGTTGGAAAGTCCAGAATGGCCTTTCCCATATGTCTAACACCTCAGCTGGTGAAACTACTTAAAATTATAGTTTTGTTTTGTTATTTTTATGATTTATTCTGTTATTTTTATTATTTATTCTGTTTAAACGTTTTCCCACAAAATGTTGCTTTTATTTCATTGTGGATATATCTTTTTATTAAAACAATGTAACCATAGCAATAAAAAAAAAATAAAAAGAAAACAGGATTTTTGAAAAATTAACATTTATTTTGAATGCCCAAAAAGTAAAAATTGGTTAAAATCCACAACATTTATATGCATTTATACAGAAGCCAGTGTGTCATGAGTGACAAGAGCTAAGATCCTTTCTTAATCAATGGCCAGAAGAGAAAAACAAATCAGAGTTTTTCCTGCTTGCTCAAAAAGCACAGAAATCTCATGGCTTAGGGGAAAAGTAAGAGAAACTTAGAGGGAAAGAAAATTCTACACACTAGGGAAGAACTCAAGGAAATGCTCTATGCCCTACCTGCTCCTCACCGTAGACGCTTAAGCTCCAAAGGAGGAGAGATAAAGAAGCTTTTATTTGATTCTTGGATTTCCTAAGGTGGAGGAGATCTATACCCATTTTTTTTTGTCCGGAACACTGGTAATGAGAAGCCCCACAGGAGCTCTCCACATTAGCATGGTCTAGTGGAAAAACAGGTGAATCTTTCTGTGTTCCTGGAGTGTCCAGAATTTAGTGAGAAGTTAAATAGAAGACTAATAAGGTTTTTCCACAAGGAGGGACTTTAGAAGCAGAAATTGGCATGGATCACATAGCCAGATACAGCTACAAACAAGAATGCCTTAGAAATTGACAGTACAGAGTAATTTTGTCTCAGACATTGAGGGTATTGTCTGTTTCAGGGGAGGTCAGAATGGACAATTACTCATCGAAGACCAATCACCTCACCAATGCTAGCATACCACTTAAGTCACCTGTTACCAGAACTCAGGTTGTCTACCAAACAAAAGCCTAAAGGACCTTTAGGACTTTCAGCCTAAAGGACTGAATTAAACATGTTAAAACCTGCAATGATACTGTTTTCTGGAAGCTGACTTCAGATAGAATAGGAACCCAAAAGTAAAGTTAAATTAAGTGTAGAAAAATAGAGAGCATTATATTTTTCATGTACCTCAGTTAATGGCCTGTGTAGGTAAAACTCACTGATCTGTTTATTCACAAGATTAAAATTCAAAGCTGGGAGTCCTCTGAGACAATTTATTGCTTGTTTGTTCAACTCTGAAAAGTGCTGATTTATGTGTCATGTTTAAATTTTAAGGCTCAAATTAAGAGGATAATCCTAAGAGTATAATGGTAAAATAAATAATTTCAATTATTGATTCTATAACTTTAGGGCAAATAGGTGTCACATGCAGAAGTTGTGGGAAAAAAACATACGCACACCTGAGCCCCACTCTGAAGAGACTTTGACTTGGTGCCTCTGGAATGGAGCGTGGCAATCTGCATTTTTACTACCTTAATATTTCAATCAAAGAGAAGAAGTATTGGAAAGGATGTGGAGAAAAGGGAATCCTTGTACACTGTTGGTGGGACTATAAATTGGTGCAGCCATCACAGAAGGCAGTATGGAGGTGACTCAAAATTAAAAATAGAACTACTATGTGATCCAGTAATCCCACATCTGAGTATATACCCAAAGGAAATGAAATCACTATCTTGAAGAAATATCTGCACCTGCATGTTCATTGCAGCATTATTCACAATAACCAAGGTATGGAAACAACCTAAATGTTCGTTGATGGATGAATAAAGAAAATGTGGTATATATATTCAACGGAATATTAATCAGCCTTTAAAAAGAAGAGAATCTTGTCATTTGAGACAACATGGATAAAGCTGGAGGACATTCTGTTAGGTGGAATAAGTCAGACACAGAAAGATAAATATTGTATGATCTCATTCATGTGTCAAACTCATAGAAGCAGAAAGCAAAATGGTAGTTACCAGGGGCTAGAGAGTGGGAGAAATGGAGAGACGTTGGTTAAAGGTTACAAAGTTTCAGTTATGCAGGTTGAATAAATTCCAGAGAGCTCATGTACAGCATGGTGACTATAGCTAATAATACTGTCTTATGTACTTGAAATTTGCTGACAGTAAATCTTACTTGTTCTCACACACACACACAAAGGTATGTAAGGTGATGGAAATATTAATTAGCTTAATTGTAGTAATCATTTCACAATGTGTACATATATCAAAACATGATGTTGTATACCTTAAATATATATACAATTTTTATTTGCCAATTACATCTCAATAAAACTGGAAGAACAAAAGGCCAACTTAACTTATCCCCCCCAAAAAGGCCAAAAGAGCCAAAAAAGAAAAAAGAGTAGAATTCAATGTTTTTGGCATATTTATATGGCTGTGCAACCATCAGCAATATCTAATTCCAGAATATACATTTTTAATCTTGTAAATAAACATGTGTACAGTAAACACACATATGAAATTTTTAAAAAATGATGCCAAGCTCAGGAGTGCCCACTCAGAAATGAACCTTTATCCACTCCCAGGATAATTCTAGATGCCAAAGGCAGCACGTGAAAAACCTGAGATCTTTTTTGGGAATTTCTCTATATTTGCCTTCCTTCTATCTTTACAAGCACTTTCTCCTTTAGTTCCCAAGCTCTGTGGCCTCACATTTGGCTCCTGTTTAAAATATTGCCTCATTTAGATCATGAATGTTTTTTGGAATGTTGGTCTTGGTTCTAACCTAGCAATCCATATGATGCTATATATAATTGTTCCCAAGCTCCACATACTGCACAGTCCCCAGATGCTGACTTCACTCCCTCACTCTTCACCATTCCAGGGAGATCAGACCTGATACTTCTCTTTAAGTCATCTGAAAATAATATAGACATATGGGGAGGGGGATATTTTTCCCTGATTTATGCCTTGGAACTATGCACTAAGTCCTTCAGTGGTTAAATGCCCTTAGGCAATAACCTAGTTTCCTTACATTCAGCCTCTAAGTTAATTCCTCATGTTCATTTAATGGGCAAGATATTCAGGTCTTCTCTGGAGCACATAGAAGACTGAGAAAAATAAAATTTTGTCAAAAATGTGGCATATTTGTTTATTTTTCTTAACTCTTCACTTATTAAGTTATTCATTCACAAATAATTCCTTAATGCTTAATAAGCGCCAAGCATAAAGAATACACATGAAGCAGAGGAAAAAAGGTGGACAATAATTATGCAACATGCCAAGAACTCTATTAGAGAAATGGGAAAAGTGATATGAGGTGTTCTTTCCCTTGTCCCTTCTGTGTCTCTGAGATATCATTAAGTGAAGGTGTAGAAGAGAAGGTGGCGATTAGTCATGTTACATGCCTCTGTTTCTGAAGGATTTTGTGATTGCATCATTTACTATTCATCCACTTTATTTATATTCCATTCTATTCAATACTGCATCCATATGCTTAATGGAAAATTAACTATTGTTCTGGTGTATTTGATCCAGAGCGATAATGCAGCTCCTTAGTTTTTACCCCAAGAGTTGTTTGGGGGGCTTTTTAGATTCCCTGTAATTCACTGCTTAATTCCTCTTTTTGGTTTTGCTCTTAGAACTGACAGATATAGTGATAGATGTATTTCTTCTTTTCTCTTGTTGTACAGCAAGGAGTCATTTATTTTGCTAAGAAAAGACATTTTATTTGGAATAAAGTCCCATACCTACTTACTTGGCCTTTTTAGCCATAAAGACTAGCATACTGGTGACTCCGAGCTGAGAAAATGGCACAGATATTTTGCATTTTTTCTTCAAACTTAAAAAAAAGAGAGAGAACAAATTGCTTACCACATTTATCTTTTTGGTATATGCAAATGAAACCCAAGAGTTTGCATTGAACAGACCTTAAAAGAAGATGTAATTCATTTGCCTAGGAGCTTGTAGGGAAAGTCAATTCTAGAAATCACAAGACCAACAAAGTGATTGGTTGCGAAAAGCTTTGCCACTTTCACTAGAAAATGCTTAAATTCTTATTTCTGATAGTCCAGATATAAAAATGTGACTCAGATAGAATTGACACTGAAGAATAAACCGAAGAAATGAAAAATGTCTGACAGTTTGATTGATGTGTGAGTTTGCACCCAATGAACCAGGAAAGAGAGATAAATAGTTTGCATTACTTTCTGAAAAATCAATCACTAGATTTCACTGCTGTCTAAAAGGAAGAGAAAGAACAAACTCACCAACAGGAACCCCTTCTTCAATGTAAAGTAGATCATAGAAACATTTTCTCTTAAATGTTAGTAGGAGACATCTGATCATACGGAGAAAGAATAAAATTGACTTGGGTACAGGAGCTGAGTATTGTATTATAAGGAGCAAGGCTGATGTAACTATGCTCATTCCTAAAGTCACTCCTTTTCATGTCTAGATTGTTATATCAATACAAAGAGTGGGAGCTTAGTGAAAAATCTACAGAAGCACGAAATCAAAACAAAATAATAGTATTACAAATATAGATCTTGGATTCCACAGAATTGTGTTATATCACTGGAAGCTCTTTTTAAATCAGATCAGACATTACAAACCATTTAGGCCAATCACCTCATTTTGTAGCGCAAAAAAATAAACAAGCTAAAGCTCAGAAGGTAAAATAAACTTCAGTGATTTTTGAACAGTGATTTTTCACATCTTCCACACTGGATTAAACTGACAAATCACAGATTGAATAATATATACTAGCGATATACTCAAGGTATTTTCTTTAGCTAGTAATTATGATGTGAACCAAAATCATTAAGGATGGCTTTATTTAGCTTAACACTTATCCAAAAATAAATATTAGTTATTTACTGTAATGAAAAAGTATTACAATAATAAGTATTTCCCATAAATTCTTCTGCCAAATGCTGGGTAGTTACATTTTCTCAAAATATTAGGAAATTCTAAAATTATTAATTTAAAAATTTTAAGATACCTTACAATGCAAATAATTAAATGTCTATAAATAAGAATATTTTAAAATATAAGATAAAAGAAGTAAGAATATTTGTAAATGTCACCACTAATAAAATTTTATTTATATTATAATGAGATATTTGTTACTTATAGAATTACTCTTTGTCAATATTGTAAAAGTTACAAAAATGTAAACTGTAGAAGATAATATGGACTCACATGTTTATTTAAATGGAATATGGACAAAGAAGAGTATCCAGAAATGCAGACAGTTGTTTTTAAGCATAATAATAGGGTATTATCAAATATAAAAGAATTAAAATAAAATGTTCAAAGACCTATAAGAACAAAATAACTACCTAAGGAAAATGAAAAAGTAAGTAAGCTATCCTACCTTCTCCTCTCCTATGACTTCCAATTCGTCCATTTGTAAACCACTTCCAGGTTTCTAAAACCTTTCATTTTAATATGTAATTCCTCTTCTTTTTTTTTTTTTTTT
>NC_138370.1:54871299-54976630 GCF_054177405.1 Leptonychotes weddellii | reverse complement strand
AAACTCTGTTTTATTTCTACTTCCCACCCAATCTACTCCACCGTGTTGGTTTTGTGGGAATGCATCACATTGAATCTTGTCTCCCTGTCTTTTCTATGGTTATGCTGCTCACCTACCTCATCAGGAGTATCCTTGTCCTCTTGAGTCCCTTCCCCATCATGTCTTTCTGTGAATACTTTACTTCCTGGAAGCCCCTCCTGAACATGTTATTAATTATTTTAATGATGTTATCAATAATTTTGTTCTTTTAGCCATCATACATAGCTCCCGTGGTGGGTATCACACCAGTTTGGGGCAAGAACTGTTGGTATTCTTCTCTGTATCTCAAAAGATGTCTTGTGAATATAATAACCATTCTATAAATAGTAAATACATAATAATATGTTTTAGAAAGGAACATATCTTCAGGTGACCAAAGGAATAAAGTAATCTTTTCAGTTGTCAATTTCACCACTGAAGCCCAGAATTATCCTCTGAGCTGTAAAGTCTAAGTTCTCCTCTGTCCATGTGGAGGGCTGTAACATAGGCATTGAAACACTAAATAGGCCAAGAGCAAGAGATGATCTGAAACCCATACTGGACCTAAATCTAAAACTAATTTGTTGGAGGAAAAAAATCTTCTGTGTCTTAAATCAAATCTAAAGAAGACAGGCTGTGTGAGACAATGGAGATTATTTGCACAAGAAACAGGGTAAGAGTACACAAACACACAGACTACCCTTCAACTTTTTCACATCTCTACAAATCGTTCTTAACAGGAGAAGTAGCTAAACTGCCTTCTGACCTACAGATATCAAATGCTTTTTAAAGTTTTGCATATAAACTTTAATTCATTTTTTTTAAATTTATCTATTTGAAAAGAAAGAGAGAGCGGGAGTAGGGGCAGAGGGAAAGAATTTCAAGCAGACTCCCCACTGAGCAGGGAGCCTGATGTGTGGTTGCATCTCACAACCCTGAGATCATGACCTGAGCCCAAATCAAGAGTTGGAATGCTTAACCAACTGAACCACCTAGGTGCCCCATTAATTCAGTTTTTAAAATCAAAGCAATGTAAGAATATTACAAAGGGAGAGTCACCTTTCCCACCTCTCCACTCCCATCCTGCACAGATGTGCAATCACTTATCCATTTGTTTCAATTTTTCTAGTGATCATCTCTAACCTTCTAAGCTTCTCCCCTGTTTCTTGGTTCATAAACTTTAAACTTTATATATTAGCGTCCTGATATGATAAATGAGTTTTTTCCACTAGTAAGGATACACACCTCCATGCTCATTCTCCTCCAAACGTGAGATTATTGCAATACTCAGTTCTTAATTGATTACTACTGAAAATTTAAAAAATCTATTCAATTTTATATTTCTTGTTCTTTTGGCCATAGACATTTTTTTTTATTCTTATGTTAATCCCCATACATTACATCATTAGTTCTAGATGAAGTGTTCCATGATTCATTGTTCGTGCACAACACCCAGTGCTCCATGCAGAACGTTTGGCCATAGACATTTTTGTCTTGACTCCCTACTTTGTGTGATAAAGACTAGCTTCAGCTTATTTCTAAGTGTGATTAAAATAAGAAATTGAAACTGATATGAGGAAAGATGCCTTCAGATGAATTAAGAATAGAAAACTAAGTTGAAGATGTCTCAATGCTTTTTCATAACTGTAGGTTTTTTAGTTCTGATTTCAAGAAAATGGGCTTTGAAAGTTTCCAACAAAGAAAATATGTTTATTTACCTAGGATGCTCACATCTACAAAAATGTAATTTTTTATAGCTGTGAGAGTATGAGACAAAAAACCTACTACTTCTAATGGGAAGAAACTATTTCTTTGCTTTTCTTATTGAGTATTCCATCAATTACAGCAAGTACATATAACACATACTAAATATAATATTTTTTAATATCTTGTCTTCTTTCAAACATAGCTACTCCGAAACTTAGCAGAGAAATATATATAAATTAATAGAAAAATATATTTAAGCTTATCAGTTTGTGGGAGATATATTTGTTTTTTGGCAGAGAGTATGAGGCTGGATCAACAAGTGGTCAATCACATGACGAATATTATAAAAGAAAGAAAACAGTGAGGATCTACATTTTTATTTCATTGGTCACTAATAACAACTTGTTACAAAACTTGAATGAAAAGTTACTATCTGAGCAATTTCCAAACTTCTAAAAGTGGAAGATGTAAATCATCACCTGATTTCACAGTTTAATGTGTAAAAGTGAACGTTACCAGTTTTCTAGGAGATTGTGCTAAAGCTATCTTTGGAGGGACATCACATGATAGCAGTATGACTTTATTGGATATTCAGTCTATTTTAAAGCCTGAATGGGGGTGGGGAAAGAAACCAGAATGGCCGCTGTGAAATGTTATGCCAATTACAATATGTAAAGGCAAACAGAGTGGTGGAGAAATAATATACAATAGCCAAGGATGGGTTTCCAAGAAGCAAACTTTGAGACACTGTGGTGTCCAAGAAGTGTATTACCATTTACAATGCAATCTCAGGATCCCCTCTTGGGATGGAAAGAAAGTAGTATTGCAGAGGGGGAAGTTTTGCTGAGGTACGGTCATAACTAGGGACACCCTGAAGTTGGAAGCTGGGATAGCCTTCAGAAGTTTCCTCAACTGAAACGAAGACATTGAGTTTTTCTAACCCACTCCCCACCTCCACACCAACCAGTTTGGATGCTTGCTGCCCTGAGGAAGGGGGTGTTATTATGGCAAGCTGGCAGGAGAGGGCAGAGAATTGAGGATGTTAGTGGGTGTCATTCCTAGCAGCTGGGGGGATTAAGCTCTTCAGTTCTGAAATGGGAATCGGATGGGGCACCACGACATTCCAATACCATTTACCCCTCCACCACATCAAGCACAGCAGCTGAAATTGGGGCTACCACTGGTTTGCAGTAGTTTAGTATCATGTTCCAGGATCCCTCCCATTTTTTCAGGGCCAGAAAGGTGAATTAACTGAAGATATGACGGGGCTACCAACCCTGCATCTTTTAGGTCTTTATGGCACTTATCTCTGCCATTGCCCTGTCAATGTGATATTTGTGATATTGTTCTCAATATACTAACTTGGCTGTGTGTGTGTGTGTGTGTGTGTGAGGGAGGGAAGGAGGTGGTAATTTTTTAAATTTCAATGTAATATTTTAACACAAAAGCTATTATACTACCAATCAAGGAATCAATGGTAGGGACATTATGCCAACTACAAAAAGTACCCATTTCAATTATACATTTTGAGATTGAAGAAATGACAAGTGGATGGATCCATGGATCCAATGACAGTAGATCCATGGTAAACTGGACCTCATAGGCCTTCACTATAAGAGCGAGCCTAAAATGACTCAGGTGTCTGGGTATCAGTGGCAATTCAGACTTTAGACCAATAACAATTCAGACCAATAACACTAAAATTTTTAAGGCATTCTCTTTTCTCCAGTATAAAGCCTTAAGAGTAAATAGATATCATCCTTTTGGGCAAGACGAGAAGAATTATTGTATATTTACTGTGGTGTGTGGGTCCTTCCTTTAAAGAACTTACTAAGAATCTGGTATGAATACTGACTTGAGTACAAAACTTAAGTAATGAATCATGATTTCTTAACTGGTATTCTTATACTCAACCTCATAATCACCTCTCGTTGACTTTTTCTGGTTAAATAGATTAAGAAAGACCCTTGTTGGCTGACAGAAAATCTACGTAGTCCCTAGAGATACCAGGTCCTATTAATTACCTTCAGAACTCTCTGTGGGTCAGGCCTCCCTAGGTACCACTGAAACCTCACCACTCATTATGATAATCTGCCTGGTTTCTATCTGCCTTTATTATGTCAGAATCCCATCATTGCCTTTGCTATCAGTGAAGCTACTTCAGTGATAGCATCTCTTAACATCAGCCCTGGCTTACAGATGATGGCTACAACTGAGCTGCTCAGTGATACCAACGCCTTCTCATCTTCCCATTCCTTTTGATATGGTAAGCAGAATGGTCTCTGGGTCCTCCCCTAGAAACCCTCAGAGAGTCTCCAGCCTTGTATAATATAACCACTTTGGCATGTGCATGTATCTAAGCTTTTTGACCTTTCTATTGTCTTTCATTGCCAGTCTCACATTTTTACTCCAATTTGCATGGACTACCACTTTCTTTAAGCTTCCAAGATTCATTCTAGAAGCATGTTAGCAACCTCTCTTTCCTAGTTTTTTAAGTCTTATATCCCAGAAAAATGTTCCCACATTCATAAATTCCTCCTTTTATAACTTTATATTCCACTGGCCTTGATCCAAGACTCCAGAGTCCAGTCCAAACGTCCTCTCCCATTTCCTGCTAATACATGCTGATAGGTCCTGCAGCTCCTTTGTAGTCCCTTTCCCCTCTAAACAAACCCAGAATTTTGCCAGTCAGGTGACACTGTGACTCAATCATATAGATATGATATATTTTTATTAAGTCCTGTGCCTAGTCTTCAGCTTTCTTTGTCCTCTGTCTCCTCTTTCTCTGTTGCCAGGGAGGCCTTTTAACTTCCATAGTCAACTTTTAATCGACAGTTAACTGTCCTTAGCTTTTCATTGTCTCTTTCCAGAGCATCAATTGCCCCTAGCAAATACCCAGTTTCATTTTCCTTATATCTGCTCTTTCTTCCATATTTCTAATGTGTCTGGGACATTGCTCCCACTAATTCACTTCCTTCCACTGATATGTCATCCCAACTTGCCACCAGTGAAAGTTTTAACAATTCCTCCACCACCTAGTGCCAAGAGCTATGCATGGTCCACACATCCCGCACCTACTAATGTGACGGGGTCCTCACTGACAGTGACAAGGAGTGTTCCAGCTTCCCAATCTCACCACAGCGTCTGCTTTCTCAGACCACTCCTGGCACCAACTGTCACAGGTTGAGTTCCCCAGCAAGCAGACTGATACGAGGATTCAGGGATTCCTGGGCAAGAAGTTTACTAGGGAGCACTCTTGGGACTAACAGTTTCGGTGAAGGGATATGGAGCCGGATGTGGCAGGGGCGGGAGTGGGACAGCAGCACCCTCTCAACCAGACCTCAGCCGCCTTTGTAGGAAGGACTGGAGCTGGGATGACTTCTCAGAAAAGTGCCTGCTGTGGGGGAGTGGGCAGAGCATTTATACCCCACACCACCTTCCTTCTGGAAGTTTTTGGGAGCTTGGTCACTGTAGTTTTCTTCAACAGAGGGTAATTCCCAGAGAAAACTGGCAGCTGGAGGTGGCTAGCATTTGGCAGTATGCCCTGGAGTTGGGGGGAAGGTCCTTCAGCCTTAAAGGGGAAATTTGGGCTGTATATCACAGCATCTACTTTAGCCGGCACCAAAGTATAGAATGCAGGGAAAGTAGAGGACCAAGTCCTGCTATTTCTTCTCACTGGAGATGATTTGGGGTAAAACATTAAATAATTAAATTTAATAGCTGCATATTTTTCTTCTATTTGCCATTGCTTTTCTCTTCCACCATCCTTGCCATGGTTTCTTCATTCTATTTCCCCAACCATGTACTAGCACCAGATTCACGTTACTGTTAGATTTGAGTTCTCCTCCTCCATCAAGGGGGTCTCCCTTTCTCCTAAATAATAAAACCCAATCGGGGTGCCTGGGTGGCTCAGTCAGTTAAGCGCCTGCCTTTGGCTCAAGTCATGCCTCCAGGGTCCTGGGATGGAGCCTCTCCTGGAAGTCTGCCTCTCCCTTTCCCTCTGCCCCTCCCCCCTACTCATGCTCTCTCTCTCTCAATCTCTCTGCTCTCCCTCTCAATCTCTCTGCTCTCCCTCCCAAATAAATAAAATGTTTAGAAAAATACTTTAAAATTTTTAAAAATAAAAAAAAAACCCAGTCATTAAACCTTGCCTAACTGAATTCCAACTAACCTCTCTGCTCCATACACAAAACATTCACTCAAACCAGACCAGTCTATATATCACCTCCCACGTGCCCTTAAGCACCCAATTTGAATTGCCTCTTTCATGTTTTGCTCCTACCATTCTACCCTTTTGAAAAGTCCTTCTTTCTCTCATTCTTCCTTCAAGATGATCTAGATCCAAATTCACATGGCAATTTCAGGGCACGCAGTGAACTCTCTCTACTCTGGATTTTATCACTTGCTACATAGAACACTCTATCAGAAATTCTTTCCCTATAACCTCTCATCAGCTCTCATATCACTGTTCTGCTTTGTAATTTACATTTTCACAAAATTAAGTCTTTTCTCCTTGTCTACTGCGCAAATGATTTTAGGGCAAGTAGTACTTTGCTGCTGAATGCCTAGATGCCTAATCTCAATAAGCCTTAAAAGAATGAATGTGGAAAAGCACCCGCCCCAAGGGAAACATCTGTGCCATTTTCTCATTAAGAGAGAAGCCCGCCCAAATTTAGTGTCTCTTAAATTTAGGATTTGTCCTGTCTTAGAAATGATAGCCTTAACAGGATGCCAAATTATATTTCATAACCACCAGACCAACAGGGGGTGTCAGTGCATTTACTATGTGAAAAGGATAATCATTCTTACATCTTGGAATTCATACAGGCCCTTCTTTGTGTGAAAAATAAAGTAGAAACTAACATGGTACACATATAATAGCTATGAAAGCCTTTTGTAGCACATTCCCAGTTAGAGGCCCCAGGTAAAACACGTCAAGCCATCAGTAATTATCCAATGAATAAAAGAGGAACACCAAGCACTTAAGGCAGCATGCTAATGGATTTTATGATTATAGCTATTATTCACGTTGAGTACCAAAGTGCTTCAGGATTAAGTAATTCATGTGGAAGAATTTTTCCCTTTCTTGATTGCCAATAAAGTTGTGAATTTTAATATATTTTTTTAAACTTTCTTTTCTAAATTGTTCAAGGATCGGAGCAATTGGGTTGATTAAAATCCATATTTCACCATTCAACGGCATTCTTTTAGTGCTGCTAAGATTTCAGATCACGTCATCCTAAAGAAGAATGTCAGAGGACCAGAATCCAGAGCAGGGATTCTCAACTGGGGGCACTTTTGTTCCCAGAGCACAATGGGCAATGTCTAACAACATTTTAGTTTTCACAGCTGGGTTAGGGAGATGCTACTGGGCTCTCCTGAGTAGAAGCTGAGACACTGGTAAGTATCCTACACAGGACAGCCCCCACAGCAAGGAATGACTCAGTCTAATATCATAGTGCTAAGATAGAGAAATCCTGCTCTAGGCTAAAGTGCTTTTTTTCAGGATATTTTATCCATATACCAAACAAAAGGAAGGGCATTTTTCCTGTGGGAATAAGAGATTGTACTGTAGCATCAGCTTAAAACCAGTTTATCATATATCCATGAAGGCAAAAAAAGATTTATGAGGTAATGATAACAAAGCTTCACCGAAAATTTTGTCTAGAAATGTTTTATTGTAAGCACGGTAAATCATGCCACCGAGCAATGTGGGATTAAAACCACAGTGAATTTTGCTTCCGTTTCTTTTATTCTAAGGACTTCAATAGTTCCATAACGACTTTTTGTGATCATGGTTGAAACTACATCGCATATTTTAAGTCCCTCACTTTCCCAGGACCGGCTACTGTGCAAGACATTGTTACCATTACCGTTTGGATCCTTTAAATGTATCCCAGCCAAATGGTCTCTACAACCTGCTGCACTGTAATTCTTGCTGTGGCTCTACCTTTTCGTCTTTACTAGCATCTTCCATTCACCAGCAAGTGCTCTTAGCTTGGTTTTATGCTTCCAGTTTGTTTCAAGTACACAAATGTAGACGGAACATCTGCTCCATTCCGTAACCAAAGTATCCTCTGATGAAGTGACAGCTCAGAGAGTGACTGGCATTACTTAGCTTCCTAACAGGCATTCACTAGGGTCCTTTCAATAAACAGAGTTACATATTGTTCTCACAATAAGGAGTGATATTTCTTCCAATAGCTGAACAGAAAAGATAAGTGGAGTCATCTGTTTCCATTATATGTTTCATTACTAGTGAATTTCCTCAACGTTTATAGCAGGAAGATTTTTAAAGAGGAAAACAAAAAAAGAAACACAACGAAATTTTGTATAATGTGACTCACCATTCCTACAATGCCCAGTGCTATTAACACTAATCAATCAATTCATGACAGTATGCAATAAAACATTTCATAAAATGAGGAAATAATTTTACTTTTTTATATATAAGAAAGTTTTATAGAATAGAAAAATAAATGAGTTCTTGCATTTCTTCTCTGGTGAAAACAATAAAAAGATAATAGTCAAGCTAATAACATGTTAATTCATACACAAGTTCTTCATGCACTCTTATTTCATGCCAAGTAGGGTGACATGGTGTATTGTACTGGATTTATTCATAAAGAATCTGTGCCTGGTATATATATTGTATAAAACTGATATGGAAAACGTGACTATGAAGAAGCAATTTTATTTCAACATACTAAATAACAAAATAACCACATTTTTTTTAAAGGGAGAAAGAACTAATTTTCCCCAAAATCAATATAATACCAGCTTCTGGTTCTACAGCTTGATGAATCCCTGGATGCTGATGACAACTAAAATGGATAATGGGATATTTTAGTAAGGCAGCACCCAAACGTGGTCACGGGAGTGCCCATGAATATAAGTAAGATTTTTTTTTTTTAATTGGTGCTTGCTTCTATTATAATGGTTCAAGTTGCTAAAAGAAATTCAGCAAAATCAAGGACCTTGAATTTCCCTATAAGTAGGCTTCCTAGGGTCCTAATTATACTGTAGGTTTCAGAAGATCATGTAAAATACCTTAAAATGTCACCTCTAGTGGAAAAGGATTACTTTTAAATCAACAGACAAATTTATAATGTTTAATCCATGACAAACCAGATAAGTTACCTTGAGGAACTCACATGATCTCTCTGGTTCCAATTCCTTCTTATGTAAAATTCCATGCTATTTAACAAATATTTATGGAGTTCCTCCTAAGTAGCATACATTAGCAAGGCAAGAGAAAAGAAGATACATTGTCTTTCCACTCTCAAATTATGAGAAAATTTATTTATTTTTTCAATAATCCAACAGGAGATAGTTGATTAGAAAATCATCCTAAAAGTATCAAGAGGAAAAGATAAGACTTGAAACAAAGAGAGGAGTGCCCTGATATCAGAGTGGGGACCACTTATGTAATTGATTATCAAGTGAATCATAGACATTCCTATTGGCTTATTATTGACCAGGTTCTAAATATCTCACCATGCATGCTCTAAAATACCACACTTAGTATATGTCTCATTCAGTATATAATAGAGCAACAAGGAAATAAAAGTGGAATGAACATTGACTATCTGTCTAATATGAACTAATCTTCACAGGTAAAGGGATCAAGGACAAAAAAAGGCAGGGGGGGGGACAGATTACAAGCAATTTCTGGCTTCTCTCCCTCATCCATCCACTACTCCTTTATCTAACATTTATGAATCACTCCTTGATCATTACATGGATATGAATTGATTGCCATCTAACTTGTCAAAGGCTGGCTTGGGACATTGGATAACTGAGAGAGATAATCTAAACAGTCTCTCGATTATACATTCTTCCAGATTCTATAAGTTTATCTAGCCAGATCATCAGAAAGTAACCATCAAATTATATTATCTTCACTCTACAAGAGTTCAATTTATGAGTTAAAATAAAATATCCTCTCAACATACATACGTAATAGGTATTAATGTAAGAAAGTGCATTTAGAAGCTTTTTTTTTCTATTTTCCACAGTCATCATGGACTAATCTTCTCTCACTAACCGCTAAACCTTGGTTTCTTGTTAACCTGGGATATTTAACTATATTTCAGGGAATCCATGAACGCCCCAAAATTTAATGCAAAAAAAAAAAAAGTATTTTCTTCTGGGCTGGACTGGGGACAGATTAAATGTTTTTATTATCTCCCCTTAAAAAAGTCTGTAATCTTTTAAAAGCACTGTGAACCACTCACTCACTGCTTTACTTGGAAGTCCTAGATTTAGAAGAGGGGATATTATATTCTAAGTACAATTCGTCCCTAAATAATCTTCCTCATGATTCAGAGTCATAAGTATAACCCTAAATTCCTTTCCACCCTGAGGGTAATAGTAGTTTCCATGTCGTGTGACTAGGTCTGTGGAGTGTAGAAATAAGACAGGGTTGGGATAATAAGAAGCCTCAGCACTGGCAGTCAGGTTACCACGTAATTACAAGATTTCTTGGATACTTGGTTGGATACATAAGCAAAAGGTTGGGAAAGACACAGCTGGAATTCTGATTTAATATGCCTTCTTTTGGAGGAAACAGTACATAATTTCATCCCAACTGATGATGATGAGTCAAGCTTCCGATGCTATGCAGGCAGGCTGCCATTATCACATTTGCGTGCTTTCTCAGTCTCAGAAAGATAAGACAAGGCAGATGCTATTCCCTTTGGATCTGCAAGAATTCGTACCAGAGGTTTTTTGCCTCAGTATTCCAACTTACTCCCAGAATCTTTAACTAAGAAAGTTTTCTAACTCCATGAAGTATCCCTCGCTACTAATAGGTGAACAATTAGTAGGCTCTCCGGAGAAGTTCAGGATTTGCTAAGGTCACTAGTGGCTTCCAGAAAAAATGAAGTAGGGCTAGATTTTTACTTCATTTTTTTACTTTATATTTTGATATCCTTTTGGTTATGAGTTGGATTAATGTCCTATTTCCTTTTTCTGGAGTGAACAGAAAGCTAAACATGATTTTATTGTCGTAAAATAGGATTGCCATTTGCCTAGCTGTGCTATGTAATTAATTACCATCATAAGAAATGGCTATAGGTAAACTATTCCAAATCTCAAATCATTATTTTCAGTAGCCAACCTCCATCGTTTTATTAGCTTAAAGCTCGCAAAATAGCACACTTCCTGCTCTAGGTCTTCTAAATATTCTCTTGGTACATGCCATAACTTGAATGAAATATACCTGAAAAAAATTTAACCCATAGAAGATATACTAACAGATCATGGCACTAGCTTTTATTTACAGGTTAGGTACCATTTATATTCATATCTAGTATAAGTTCTTCTTCTCAAATTACTGGCATAATATTAAATTTTCCAGGTTTCCTTCCAAACACTTACAAGGATTTCCCAAGGGGCTTACACAAGTTCATGAATCAGTTGGTAACACTTACCAAGGTAATGAGGGAACAAAGGTCTCTCAGCTCTATTTGAGACCCCATGACTTCAGCTTCTCTGCTGGACTTGATTGCTTTTACCCTCATCACCCTGTGTTTGGTAGTGAGGCACCCCGTCGCCGCAGCTGGTGCTGCCAATCTACCAAGGAAGACAGGGAGGCAATTTCATGTAATACTCGACTGGGGGAATCTTACAGCCAAATTCCCTGGTCTAAAATGTCTTTGCTCTTCGAATTCACACACATGCTGCTATAATTGTTATATATCATAGATTCACACATTTTTGTCTTAGAGTTGTGCTGCATCGGATAAACTCAAACAAACACTAGAATATAGTTTTGTTGTTGTTGTTGTTGTTGTTGTAGTTGTTATTTTGTTTTGTTTTAAGTAGGCTCCATGCCCAGCATGGAGCCAAATGCGGGGCTTGAACTCACAACCCTGAGATCAAGACCTAGAGATCGAGTTGGACGCTTAACCGACTGAGCCACCCAGGCACCCCAGAATGTAGTTTAAATCACAGAATATTAAGGGCATGCAAATAAAGCATCTGTGTTGTCATTTACAAAAATACTCCTTTTACTTCTAGACACTTCCCTCAACTCTCTACAGCTATTCCAATATGTCCTTCCTTAAATCTGTTTAAAAATTCTTTATTCAACCACTGAGTTATACAGTTTATTTTCTTTCTCTTCACCAAACTTTGTCTCGCAGTGTTTTCTAATGTAGATTGACTCAGTCTCTTTCCCAGCAAGAAGGACTTATTTCTCTGTTAGAAGAAGGAGAAAGAGAGGTGACTATCAACAGTGACTTTCAAATTCTCCTTGGCAGCTGCAGAAGAACAAAAATTTAATTTTTGTACCATAACCACAGGCATTTTCCCGAATGTGAACCTCAGCATTAGTGTGAATGCTATGAAGGTATGAAGCAACTTCAGAATATGATCGCACAATACATATGTGTCCCTCCTATAATACCTGCCTTCACAGTAAGTACAAGTCAAATGTTTAGACTCAACTCTTTAATTCCATAAATTCCCCTTTAGAAGCCCACACTGTCCTTTCCTACAGCATACCATTGATTGGGACTATTTCAGCTTGAAAGGTATGTTGTTAAAGCTTTTAATTTTATGGGAGGAGGAATTCAGGTTCCAAACTCTTTTTTTTATTCTTATGTAAAAATTGTATCTTCAAATTAATACATGTAGGGGGGGAGATCCAAAATATTTCACTCAGGGACAAGAAAGATTGAAATGAAAATGGATATATCAACTAAAGGATGACAATGCCACCCATCGACAATTCTATCTGCAAGTACTTGCCCAGCCAAAATATCTGGCTGTATCTGGAGCAAAAATCGCTATCTGTCCACAAACCCAGGTGTGCTAGAAATGAAGCATTATTCATTTGATTGTATTTATTTAAGCTATTTTCTCTTAATACCCCATTCTACTAGAATGATTGGAAACAATTTCATTCCATTTGTAGTCTTCCTTCAGGATTTTATCTAAGTTCTGAGGGGCTTACAAAGTACCAGAGAATCAGAGTGTATACATTCAGATTTCAATGTCCTCTGTGCAAGTAGGCATTTTCCAAGACCTTCATCTTCATGTCTGATCCACAAGGCCCCTTAAGTCAGAGGATTTCTATATTACTTCTGCCTTATTAAGGGCCTCAGAACCAAATTCTGCTTCAGTCTATTCCAGTGCAAGAGAAACTGTGCAAGGTGATCGAATCACCCTCCCACAGGCAACCCCCTCTCCAATGCCTTGCTGTACCCCTGGGATTTTGACCACAGCTCAATCCCCTTTGCAAGCAAGTTCTCTAAAACTCCCAAGCATCTTGCCAGTCCAAGGACCCTGAGGCCCTTTGATATCTATCCACTCTCCTCAGCACAGCATTTTAAATGGAGAAAAAGGAAAAGGAGTCATCTTTTTTTTTTCCAGGTGCTCTCAGTATTCTGTATATCCTTCGCATGCTGAGAGCTCAATAAGGGACAAGACTCCCAGAAACCTTAGATATATTTTCTTTTTACAAAAACTTATTCAGACAAAGAAATTGCTATGAATAATATAGAACTTCATCAAAGAGAGTCAGAGTGGAATCTAGGGGAAATCCTGAACTGCTGCCATTTGCCTGCTCTCCCGATGGAAATCTTTGTATTGCTTTTCCCTCTTTATCTGACATTCACAAATTACATAAGGAAAAATAAAAATTTTCTTTCTATTGAGCTCAAAAGTGGATGAGCCAGCTCTGTGTAAGGCTACCTTTTCTTATATTTTCTGTAGAATTTTTTTTTCTTAATATCATGAAAATGTTTCAGGAAGCATTGAAATCTGCTCCAGATATTCTTTTATAAAAGGTTAAGCTAGATAGTGAACCATGAATGATGTCTCCTCCTTCCCTTTTGAAATGGCATCCAATAAGATAATAAGGAAAACATGAAATAGAAAAAGAAACTCCATCTGTGATGGAATGAAGATATACTCGTAGCCAAAATCCATACCAGTTGGGTTACTGGGGGCACTGACCACACTGAGAGAACACATGGGTAAGATTCCAGCAGCTAAAATGTCAGACAGAGCACAAGGTTCTCCAGAGTCGAGGCACACCCAGAGGGACATAGTCAGGGACCCATTACTTAGATCTACAAGAATGGGATATATGGACTGTCTACAGATGCCATCCTAGATGCCTTCCCATATTCCTTCTGACATCATGATGTGGCAGAAGCAACAGCTAAATTTGGAAATATAAGAAAACATCATCTCTGCAAATGTGCTGTGATGCAGAGATGTGTGAATGAGCAGAAACTCGGAAGCTTCTTATTTTCCTCAGCTAAGCAGCTGGAGGGCTTCACAGTGATCCAGGGAAGGTTTCTATGAGCCCAGACAATAAGCCTGGCTCTCTACCAACCACCGTCTAATAAATTGCTGGTCTGGGAAGAAATCGCCTGTTTGAACCTAATCTTTGTAATTGTATAAGATTTATAAAATACATAGGAAAAGAGCAAAAGGAAAAAAATGGATGAAAAATAAACAGGAAAATGGTGTTCTTAAAAAATGAAAATTTTGAACAAAAACATTTTTAATAACTCAAAAACAGTAATAAAAATGTTGTACTTAAAAATCAAGAGATCAAGAAACATACAAAATTTGATTAAGAATTAAGAAGCAGCCAAAGCAAATGAAAAATGATGTGTAGTTTATGAAGGAAGTAGAAGAGAAAATAAAATATAGAAGTGACTGGGTGACTCGGTTAAGTGACCAACTCTTGTTTTCAGCTCAGGTCATGATCTCAGGGTCTTGAGATCAAGCTCCTCGTTGGGCTCCCCACTGGGTGTGGAGCTTGCTTGAGATTCTTTCTTTCCCTCTCCCTCTGCCCCCACCCGGCACTCACTTGCTCTCTCTCTCAAAAAAAAAAAAAAAAGAAAAGAAAAGAAAATACACCATGACAGAAATGAAGTCCACAAAATTTAAATTCAAAAATCCTTTCTTGAAATAAAAAAAATGCACGTAAAATTATAGATTATAAAAAAAGTTGTAGATAAAAAGGGCATTCCATGGGTCAGAAAATATAGATACAGAATGAAAGTTACAATACATGTCCTGGAAAAATTATTGACTTTCCAAGAAAAGAAAGAACTTCTGAAAATCCAGAAAAAAAGGCACCACTTCCCTTCCAAAAATCAGAGTGGCCTCTCCTTTCTCACAGTAGTAGTCATTTCTGGGAAAGAGTAGAACAATGCATACAACCTCCTCACAAGAAAAATCATTCCACAAGAAAAATGTATGTGGCCAAGCTGTCTTATAAGTTTAAAGACCACAGTAAAATATTTTTAATATATATAACTCAGAAAATGTGATTCACATGATCTCTACTTAAAATTAAAAAGAAATGAATGGAGACACTCTGGTAAAACAAACAAACAAATAAAATGAAACCGCTGACATTGAGCATTGAGTCCACTTGAACAGAAGACATAGGTTAAAACCATTAGAGAAGATACAGTCAGAGCAGAGAATTTTAACATTATAAACTGTGGCCTAGTAGAAATAGTAATGTAGCTAATAAAATTTGGGATGGCAAAGTACAAAGAACACAAAACTTGAGATCAAAAGATATAGCTGCTAAATCAAGTAATAGAGATATATTCAAAGGTATGAAGATTAAATACAAAAAGAAATAATATTAATAATATAAAGCCAGGTAAGTAAAAACAAAAATCAGACAGTAGAGGCAACAGAGGTTTGAGGGTATCAAATTATGCTAATTTTATCATCATTCATAGTAGTCAGTAAGTCATTTACTGAAGAAATAAGCACTAAAATCATTAAATAAAGTAATAGCAAACAAGGTAACTACTTGAGGAACTAAAACCAGATTGCAAAAAAATTGCAGAGTATCAGAAGAATGAACATATGAAGCCAAATATTTTCTAATTGTGGAATGATAAACAAGAAATCAATAATAAGATGAGGGGAATGGGAAATAGGAAATGTTGGCAAGATCAGATCTGGACCAATAAAAATAATTTAATAAAAAATTGTGTCAAATATAAAAATAAACTAATGAATCATTTTTAATGGGAAAATTTAAAGTTCCGAAGGGATGAAGAAAGTCTATAGTAGCCATGTACAGTGTCCTTTAGCTGTCTGGAACCGGACGCCCTTCCTGGTATAATTCTAGGAGAAGACGGGCCAAAAGAACAGTTTCCATGAGATTGGGAAGGCAGAAGTGAAGAAGCAGCCATTACGCTCGGGAGCTTGGCCAACCGCTTCCAGCATGGCTGCAGTTCCCCTGCCCACCCCCACAGGAGTTTCTCTTTCAGCTTCTCCAAGTCCTGAGCCAGGTACATGTGCCACTCTGGTACCAAAAACTACCAGCTCCTTCTGCGGCTCCTTCTGCTTTGACTTTGAGACTGGAGATGGTGAGGGGCAGACGTGGTTTCCAGCTTGTCCTCATGAATTCCAGGGTCTCCATGCTCTCTCCCTCTTCGTATCTGGGTTGTCTTCCTGATCATTGGCCCTGCTGATTCACAGTAACTTCTGACCCCCCAACAGACTCAGAGGCAATGGCCTTCCAAAACCTCCTCACTGGATCTCACGATAACATAAGGTCTAATGCCTACAACAAATCCCTTATTCAGGCCTCCTCTGCCAAAAGAGGAAGTTTCCATTCCTGTCCGAGAAGATCAGTTTTCTGTTGCCCGAAGACACTATTGCAGCCTCCCCTGAGGCAGCTACCTTACAAAGAATTACTAACCCTTGACCTATTCTCACCATCTTTCATTGGACAACCAGACAAGTCTGGGAAGGCACCAGAGGGTAAAGTAAAAGAGTGGTCACTGAGGAGCTATAAAATGTACCAGGAATTGTAGGAGTTTGCCATTTTATGTCAACAGAAATCTGGGGAGCATGTAGGAGAATGAGTCCTAAGGATGCTGCTGCTGGGGAACAAATGTAACATTGGTCCAAGCTCAGACTATCAGTATGGGCTCCCAAAGCAGAGATTCCAGACTGAATGTGTCAATGAGTAAGTGGAAGTGGCTCTAACATTTTACTGGGTTGGTTGACCAAAACCTGGACCTGGTGGTGGACACATTAAAGGAAGTCAAAGTGCTAGAAGCTTTCTTGGTATAGTATAGAGCATCAGTCTTCAAAGTATAATTCACAGATGCCTATTCCATATGACCCTTACATGATGCGTCATCATCTAATGTATTATTTACATTTTTCACTTCCTTGACATTTTGTGAGTAGAAGTGTTGACATCTTACTGTGCATCACAGCAATGGCACTAAGCTGTGCTGACAGTCATCGTACTCTTTCTTTTTTTTAAGATTTTATTTATTTATTTGAGACAAAGAGAATGAGAAAGAGAGAGCACATGAGAGGGGGGAGGGTCAGAGGCAGAAGCAGGCTCCCTGCCGAGCAGGGAGCCCGATGCGGGACTCGATCCAGGGACTCCAGGATCATTACCTGAGCCGAAGGCAGTCGCTTAACCAACTGAGCCACCCAGGCGCCCCATCGTACTCTTGACTCCAGTGAATTTTTCAGTTCCGTTATTGCATTCTTAAGCTCCATGGTTTCTGTTTTGCACATTTTTAGTATTATCTATCTCTTTGTTGCAATTCTCACTGTTTATGCATTGTTGTTTATCGTGGTGGCCATCTTGATAAGAGTTGTTTTTAATATTCTGTTAGATAAATCACATAACTCTATTTCATTGGAATTGATTTCTAGAAATTTACCTCGTTCCTTTGTTTGAAACACCTTTGCCTGATTCTTCATTTTCCTTGGCTCTCTGTGTTGGTGTCTGTGCATTAGACAAAGCAGGCACCTATTTCAGTCTTCAGGAACTAGCTCTGTATAGAAGAAGACCTTCCTCAATCATCCCAGCCAGAGATTTCTGGGGGCCTCTCCCAACCCTTTCCCTCTCCAGGGAGAAGCAAGCAGCTGTGCATTTGTCTGCTCACTTGGTACTGAGACACAGTGGGAAGCTATAGCATCTACCAACTCAAAAGGCTGCTCCCATCCTCCCCTTCAGGGGCTTGATTGTGCTGGATTTATCAGAGCTCCAAGACTGGCAAGACAGATTCTTGTTCTTTGGGTGGCCTTGGAGACGTTAAGATACTAGATGCACAGATCAACACTTTCTCTCCCCAGAAGGAAGCTGAGTCTTGGGGATTTTTCATCCACTTACTCTGTATTGAGTTGGGATCGATGGCATCTACCAGCCCAAGGCACCACCTCTGTTCTTGCCCAGGCAGCTAGACTGCCAGACTCATCAGAGCTCCAAGTTTGGTAAGACATAAGCCAGTCCTCTGAGGAACTCCTCAAAAAAGTTGGGGGCATTGGACATGCAAACCAATTCCTTCTGTCCTCTGGGTGAAGCCGGAAGCTAGGTGGTCTCTTCCTGATCATATGGACTAAGTTGGGTGCAAGGTCTCTGACAAGAGGATGTCTGGGGTCTTCCTGCCAGCTTTGGAGAGTGTGTTCTCCTAGAGCGCAGCAGCCCTTCAGTTAGTTTCTGATTTCTCACAAAGGGAATTTGTCAACCAATTATTACTGAATCATTGTATTTGTGGGGATAAGAAGGGTCCAGAGCCAATTTCCTTTCAGCTAATGTCACTGAAATTGACATAGTATGTGTAATTTAAAGTTGTAAAACAATTCTTTTAAAGTCAGGAATAAGACAAGGGTACCTGTTGTTATAGACTGACTTGTGTCCCCACAAAATTCGTACGTTGAAGTCCTAACCCCTAGTACCCCAGAAGGTGGCTATATTTGGAGATAAGGTCTTTAAAGAGATAACTGAGTTAGAATGAGGTTATTGGATGCACCTTAATCTACTATGACTAGTGTCCTTATAAGGCGAGGAGATTAGAACATGGATACACACAGAGGGGAAACCATGCGAAGATACTAGAGGAAGATGGACATTTACAAACCAAGAAGAGAAGCCTTAGAAGAAACCAAACCTGCCAATACCTTCTTCTCAGATTTCTAGCCTTCAGAATTGTGAGAAAATAAATGTCTACTGTTTAAGCCACCAAGTCTGTAGTATTTTGTTATGGTAGCCCTAGCAGACTAATTACTTATTATCACCACATCTATTCTACATGGCTTTGAAGGTCCTAAACAGGACAATGATGATTGGTATATAATAGACAGATGATAGATAAATGATAGATAGATAGATAATAAAATATAAGGAACAGAAAGTAAGAAGTAAAATTGTCACTATTTGAAAATTTTATTGTATACCTAAAAATCCAAAGGAATCTAATACCACTAAATTAGAAAAACTAATAAGAATTAGAGAATTTTCAGAATACAAAGTCAGTATATAAAATTTGATCTTTTTTTTAAATTTTTTTTTTTTATTTGACAGAAAGAGACACAGGGAGAGAGGGAACACAAGCAGGGGGAGTGGGAGAGGGAGAAGCAGGCTTCCCGTGGAGCAGGGAGCCCGATGTGGGGCTCGATCCCAGGACCCCGGGATCATGACCTGAGCTGAAGCCAGATGCTTAACGACTGAGCCACCAAGGCGCCCCTAAAACTTCATCTTTCTTACCCAAGCCACAGATACTTAGAAAATAATACTTTTAATAAGCATAACATTTGTATAATAAAAAATAAATATGACACTCAGAACAAATCTTTTAAAATAATATGTGAGACCATTACAGAGAAAATAATTTTGAAAAGTATTTTTTTTTTAAAGATTTTATTGATTTATTTGACAGAGAGAGACACAGCAAGAGAGGGAACACAAGCAGGGGGAGTGGGAGAGGGAGAAGGAGAAGCAGGCTTCCCGCCGAACAGGGAGCCCGATGCGGGGCTCGATCCCAGGACCCTGGGATCATGACCTGAACCGAAGGCAGACGCTTAACGACTGAGCCACCCAGGCGCCCCGAAAAGTATTTAAATAACATGAAAGAAAATCAAATGTAAAAAAAAATATATTGTGTTCAGAGCTAGGAAGTCTTAATATTATAAATGTTTTGATTCTCCCAGATTAATATAGAGAACCAATGCAATTCCGAAAGATTTCTGTGGAACTTCACAAGCTGATTTTAAAACTTATATGAAAGGGGTGCCTGGGTGGCTCAGTTAAGTGTCTGCCCTCCACTCAGGTTGTGATCTCAGGGTCCTGGGATCGAGCCCCGCATTGAGTCCCACATTGAGCCCCGCATCGAACCCCGCATTGGGCTCCCTGCTCAGCAGGAAGCCTGCTTCTCCCTCTCCCACTCCCCCTGCTCGTGTTCCTGCTCTCTCTCTCTCTGTCAAATAAATAAATAAAATCTTTTTTAAAAAATGAATAAAATCTTTAAAAAAACTTATATGAATGTGCAGGGGCACCTGAGTGCCTCAGTTGCTTAAGTGTCTGACTTTTGATCTCAGCTCAGGTCTTGATCTCAGGGTCATGAGTTCAAGGCCCAGCGTGAAGCCTACTTAAAAAAAAAAAAAATGAAAGTGCAAATGGCCAAATGTAGCTAAAACACTCAAGAAGAAGAAAAACAAGTGGAGTGTGAGGGGGTTACCTTTCTAGAAATCAATATTTCTTATAAAACTACAGTAATTAAGAAAGTGTGATGGTGATGAAAGAGAATGGGAGAGCCTACAAACAGACCCTTGCATGTATGGAAATAAAGTGTATGACAGAGCAGGAATTGCAGGTCAGTGAGGAAAAAAATAGAACATTAGGTAAATATTGTTGACCCACCTAGTTATCCCATGAAACAAAAAGAAAAAGAAAAAGAGGAAGAAATTTGACCACTTTCTTCCCACGTACTCAACCAGAAGAGACAATGGAAATACACAAATCTTCAGGTTAAGAGTACAGTTATGTCACCATGGCCTTCCTACTGGTTGCATTTCTGAAACTTAAAAAAGAAATCGAGGTTTTCCTTCTAAGGCTGTATTGTTTTCACAACACTGGAGAAAATTGAAAGATAAAGCAAATACTCACTTACGTATATTCACTTAAAGAAAAAAATGGAATTAAAAGAATTGGAATTTAAAAACAAGAATTTGGGGAACTATCAGTAATTGACACTTGAAACTTTATACACAGTAATAGGCAGAATTCTAAGATGACCTCCAATGACCTTTTCCTTTGTATGGACCCTCCCTTCTAAGTGTGGGTGGAATCTATGAATATAGTGAGACATCAGCCCTATGATTATGTTACCAGTTACATAATAAAGCAGCTCATTCTTGAAAAATACACCAACAAAAGCACTCAGGTAAAATTGCTGCTCTCATTACTTGTTAACAGATATCCACTCATCCCAACCCTAATTTTCGTAGAGTTCATTTTAATTTGCAACTCAAAAGTCTGGTGCATGCATGAGTGAGTGAGTGTGTGTGTGTGTGTGTGCATGTGCGTGTATATGTGTGCTTCCCGAGCTTCAGAAAAGTCTGAGGTTAAGATCCTGTTTTTGCCTTTGTCAGTCCTTTTTTTTTTTTTTTTAATAAACAGGACAAAATCAAATTTAATAGCATTTGTGTGGGGAATGCACACCGACATAGTAGTCAGGCATAATGTGGTAAGAATGCTATCCTGAGTTAAGAGAAGGGGGTAGGGGTTTGGGACTTCAAAAGGAAGGAAAAAAATTCACAGGAAGATGGAAACAAATAAATATTTGGTAGACAAATGTTTCCTCTGCTGGATAGATGAGTTACTCAGATAAAATTTAAATTTAACTTCTCTGAAGGGGTGCCCGGATGGCTCAGTCAGTTGAGTGTCTGCCTTCAGCTTGGGTCATGATCTCCAGATCCTGGGATAGTGCCCCGTGTCTGGCTCCTTGCTCAGCGGGGAGTCTGCTTCTCACTCTCCCTCTTCCCCTCCCCTGCTTGTGCTGGCTCTCTGTCTCAGATGAATAAATAAAATCTTTAAAAAAAAAACAAAAAACTTCTCTGAAGTTTCACACATTACATGTTGCACTGGTAGGATGTTTCTTCCCATTGAACGGGTCTATTGGTCCTGACAATAGGTCAGTTTAGGCAAACTTATTTCACAAGACAGTGATGTCAGTTCTTACCCAGGGAAGGATTCCCCACAGGCTTCAATCTCCCTTTCTTCCAGAAGAATGAAAAAGGAAAAAGAAACAGAGCGTTTTTATGTTCAGAGAACAGAATTTCTTCTTACTTCATTTTCACTAATTCTCAGAAATCAGCTTTCCACTTTATCCTGAAGGACTCAGTGACTTTAAAATCCCAAACCTGCGGTTCTATCAGTTTATTCAATAAACACATGTTTTCCCATCAACTTTTAGTGAGAAATTAACTACATATAATCTGAAATTATGTGAGATATAAATATCCCTTAAAACCATTTGAAAATCTCACACTTTAAAGCTTGAAAGCTCTCTCAGCAAGAATTCCCCAAAATTTCTTCTCAGAGGTCATCACGGAATAGCTTGAGGAGTGAATGAATGTGAATGAATGCAGCTAGCTGTGAGAGACTGAGGGATGTCATACAAATGTACACATACACAAGCACAAAGACAATAGCTCGCCAGTTTCTTTATTAAATTGCCTGGTGACACGAATATTTCTGTCCTTCCTCTTCCAACCTCAGTGCCTATGGTGTTAGCTACACAAACCCGGGGTCCCTCAGGGTCCTCAGCCATCTCCTCCTTCAGACTGTGCAGTGTGTGTGGAGTTGGACCACTCATATGTCCGACTTGAAAGACAAAAGCACATTCCTCTCCCTCCCCACCCCCCACCCCCCCGCCAGTTTCTAGGAGGGTTGAGCTGTCAGGTCCCAGCTCCTCAGCTAAAGGCAACTGCCTTGCCCAAAGCTACACTCCCTTCCCAGGGCAGCCCTCAGATTGGTCTATGGGTACGAGAAGGAGCTAGAAAGACCCAGGTCTCCTGCCGGAATTCAGGATCACTTTGAAATGTTTGCTTACCCTCAGAACTCCTTGTAGAATTGATTAATTCTTCCATGATGATTCCCTCTGCTCAATCGTGCTTTCTTCTCTTCCGATCAGTTATGGTCCTGAGGGCGTCTCCTCTCTTGGCACAAGCCAGTCACTGTCCCACAGCTGGATTCCCAGGGAACCTCACCTGTGACTGCAGCAGTTTCTTAGCAGGGAGATGATATGGAGTCCGAGAGCCTGCTTGTCTTGGGTTTCTTGGTTGTAGACGCCCATCCAAAAGATGACAGAGAAGGAAATTAACAAGCTTATTGAGGCAAATAGCCAAAACCTATTATATAGAAGTGCATTTTGTTTTTATCCCAATCAGTTCTAAGGCATTGTTATAGTCCACAGTTGTTGTTTTAAAAAGACAGGTTAGGGGTTATTTTTACTACCCTTTCTGCATAATCTGGGAGAGGGTGAAGGAGGGAGAACCTCTCTGTAGCTAATTTCCCTAGGAGAGAGGCACAAGCCTCTAAGTAAAATTTCTACCTGAAATCTTTTTTCACTGTCCATTTCTGTCTATCAAGACATCTTAATAAAACTTTGTTCCTACTTTTTAAACCCTTTATGCCACAAAGAAGACACAGCCAGCAGGAGAGAAAATAGGATCCATTTAGGAAGTTTTTGATATTTCCAGCATACTTTAAACATATTCACTTGCCTTTGATGGCTCCCACAAATTATAAAGCAAAAAAATAGACTGATATTTTGAATTCTGAGAGACAGGTATGTTACAAAAGAGAAAGAATTTTGCCCAGTCCTCATCTGCGCTAACCTCTCCCAGCAGTTTTGAGCACATGATAAGGGCTTAATAGTACTTATTAAATAAGTAACCAAATGACTCAGCATATTTATCATCATTTAGAGTATATTTTCCTCATTTCTAACAAAATTATTTTCTCCTCACTTTCAACACGACTGATAATAGGTGATAATGTCATATGCCATCTGAAAAGCACATATTCTGCCCTTTCTGTTAGAAGCAGAAATCAACCTAAAATGAGAGACCATGGCTGTCAGCCTCCAAATGAAATTTAAAGCAGTTTCTTGAGACAATTTACTTGGCACTACTTTCGGTCACAATTCTCCCACCCTCCATTCTTTCATCATAATAGAGCTAGTAACACATATGAAGAGAGGGAAAAGATGCTCTTATATCCTTCCATTGTTTTAGAAAACATTTGCTGTATTTCTTTTTTTAATTTATAAACATATTTAAAATGTTTTTATTACATATTGAGTATGTACAAAATTATATTTATAAAATATGTACAAGATACAAAATAAAAACACAATGAGCACATAAGTACCCATCTACTGTACTTCTACTGTAAATCAGACACTGTATGAAAGATACCAAAATGAATAAAATAAGGCTCAAGAACTAGAAAAGAAAACATATGGGGCCCCAAAAATTTAATAATGACAGGGATGCAAGTAAGGTACTGTGCCACTGAGCACAGAAGCGGGAGAGGTCAAGCCCGGCAGAAGAGGGAAAGACTTCCTGGAGGAGGTGGCCCGGTGATGGAGTCTTGAAGGATGAGTCAGGATTCACTGGATTTGAGGTAAAGAAGCTCTTCTAGACAGGGGTTATGAAAACAGTGGTAGTGGGAATTGGCCAGAAGAAGTAGATGAGATATTTTAGGATATGAGATCAGTAGGACCAGGGTTGGAACCGAGAGAGCGTAAGCTGAGGAGAGTCACTGGAAGAAGACAATAATTACAAGAGAGAAAAGGGAATGATGGACCTGGGAAAGGTGAAGGGTGAGGGTCAATAGACTGCTGTGGGACAAATCCACCCACAGCTTGGGACTGATAGTTCCAACCCTCTCTTCATGGTGGGTTCCCTGCTAACCAGCTCCATCCTTAGAGAATTTCCAAAAGTCACCTCATTAACATAAACACAGTTTTGGCAGAAAGGGGCTTGCGATGAATAACAAGATGCCCATCTCACCTTTACGGCTCTGAAATGATTTCAGGAACTGAAGACAAGAGAGCAAATATTCTGACAAGAGGTGTTCCCATTGCTCTTACCACCCAGAAAATTCCAAGGGTTTGGGAGCTCCGTGCCAGGGGTTGAAGACCAAATATTTATTTCTTATTATGAATCACGATGTCACATTCCCCATCAGCTGCTTGCAGGACTTCTCAGTCCTCTTCTGCTTCTCGTCTTTCTTTTCCTCCCAGACCTCTCTTTCTGCTGTTCCACTTGCCCCGTTCCAGCTACTCACCATTCCCTTCAAAATTTAGCTAGGTGATAAGGCTTCTGCCTACCTAGAAGATATTGCTACATAAAATGCACGTGATTAAGCGTCAGTGAAATTCTTTCCTCTTTGGAAAAGGAACGGTGTCGGTATTTTCTTTCTGGCGGTGATCCTAATGGGCAGCCAAGATTGAGAATACTGTTTTAAAGGAATAACCTGTTTAAAAGGGAAGGACTTTCTGAAAGGAGTCAACAAAATCAGCAAGGAAGAAGCAAAATGGAGGCACTAAATCGGGCCAGAATTCTAACACAGAAGAAAAGGTGAGCGGTGATTGTGGTGGAGTGGGGAAAGGGAATGTTGCGGATTTTAGAGTTATTTAGGACAATCAGGAGAGCTTGCTAATTGGCGGAATGTACTGGGTAAAGATAAAGTTTTCGAGGATGATGCCGAAGTTTCTGGCTTAGGTAACTAGATCTATGGCTGTGAGGGAAAAAATTAGCATCCCTGTTACTGTTGATAAAGGAAAATTTGAACAGTTAATGTTTTTGGGCTCCTGCCCCTGGGCTCCCAAGGAAGCTATATTTTAACATTTATCAAGGTCAAAATGACTCCACAAAACCTCAAAGCACGGGCTCTATTTATCCCCTGAGCGCACATTGTACGTCTGCTGTGTTTAAAAAAAAAATAACCAAAAAAGGAGCATTCCAAACATAAATGAGGGAAAAAAAAAAAAAAAAAAACAACCTCCCCGGTTCCCATAAGATTAAAGTCATACAGCCCCACACCTACTAAAAACATAAGATAAAGTCTGTAACTTTCTGGAATGTCCTTCATCATGATGATTTGTAACTTTTTTCTTTATGTAAAAAACATATATAACCCTACACCAAATATTCCTTCCCTGGAGCACTCTCATCCATATAAAGATTGTGTATCCCAGGCAGCTTTCCTAACTTGGACTCAAATAAAACTCTTTTCCTTTTCCTTTAATATTTTTTAAAAAGGTTTGTTCAATTTTGCATCAAAACTGTTGCCAAGTAGCTGGCCCTAGTGATCTGCTGAACATGAAGAATTGCACAACATCAAACAAATTCATGCTGTGATCATGATGGTGCAAAGCAAAACCAAGACCCTCTGTAATCATGACTATGCACAAAGAAAACAAGAACACCGTGCTGATAAAGTTAATTCATATATCAGGACCCACAGAATGGAGCCACCCCAGTGGCCCTGCCCATGTCACAAATCTAAAGGTAAGTCAGCCTGCACTTAAGCAAAACACCTGTCAAGGAACCCTACCATGACCATTCATAATCCTCCAACTCAGCTTGGGCTAGCTCACCTTGCCCTAGAAAACAGGGCCTGCTAGCCTTGGGAGGAAACCCCTGACCTCCTAGCTAACCACACCCCGTTTCTGTGTTGCCTCTTCTAATGCTCCATAAAACTCGCTCTTGTACAAAATCCATCAGGTAGAATGCTCCCCTGCTTGTGAGGTACTGCACTCTCCCAGTCCATGGATGATTTTCCTTTGAATAAAGGACACTGAACTCATTACTAAATTGTTTTAGTTTTGTCACTTGACAATGTAAACCACAAAAATGGCCAAATGTTACCCTCTTTCAGCAAACGTGAATGACTGCAGCTTCTCTACCAAGCACAGAATCCGCCCTGCTCCTTTCCTCCTGCTTGATAGATAAAAAGGGTTAAGATATCCAATTATAGAATTGCCCCAATGAACACACCCAATCCAGAGCCAATCCCATTTTCCGTGTACCTTCTCCAAAATCACCTACCACAAGTCCATCTTCTATAACAATCCCCCTCTAACATGCTCTTCCTGAGATGTCCCACGTTCCATGTGAGCAGTCTTCCTTGCTGTAGTAAATAAGCCCAACTTTGACTACAGTGTCTCCTGCTGGCTTTTGACTGGTGACATTTCCTGAGAAGAGAAATATTGAAGAAAGATCGGACTGTTTGAAGTTAAGAGGGCAGTTTTGTTTTGTGCATGTTGAGTGTGAGGTACAAATTTGGGGAGGTAATTACATTTATTTATCTGGGACTCGGAAAAGGAGTTTGTGCTGAGAAATAGATTTGAGAGTCATCAGCATAGAGACAGTAAAGGAAACCAGAGGGAGCAGGGCAGGTAAGTTTATCTGGAGGAAATCAGTACAGTGAGAGAATAGGTCCAGTACAAATCTTTAGAAGAGGGTAGAAGAGAAGGCAATATTAAAGAAGAATAAGGAATGATCAAGGACTTAGAAGAAAAATACATCATGTAGGAGGGATGCCATTGAAGACAAGTAAAGAAAGTGCTTCAAAGGGGCGCCTGAGTGGCTCAGTCGGTTAAACAGTTAAGCATCTGCCTTTGGTTCAGGTCCTGATCCCAGAGTCCTGTCGGGCTCCCTGCTTAGTGGGAGTCTGCGTCTCCCTCTCCCTCTGCCCCTGCCACAACTCTCTTTCTCTCTCTCACTCTCTCTCTCAAGTAAATAAAATCTTTAAAAAAAAAAAAAGAACGTGCTTCAAGGAAAAGTAGTTAACCAAATCTGCATAATGTTATATCTTAGGCTTTTATTATTATTTGCATCAGACTTTACTTACCTCTTAAAACTATTTTATCACAAAAGTGATGCATACACATAAGTTTTCAAAAAATACACACAAATGCACTTCATCCATTCCTCAAGTGTAACTACTATTAGCAGTATTGCGTGTTTGGGAGAAGTCTTTTCCTGGAAATTTTGCCAATATGCAAGCATACATATACTTTGGTTTCTACACAGATAGGATTATATTATAAATAGTACTTTGTACCTTGTTTAATTTAAAAATCAATTTCTGCATAACAAATGTGACCACATAAATATCCTTTTTTTCAGTGTACTTTTGATATCTTATTGTACAATGTACCATAAATTATTGTGCCATTTTAAAGCAGTTCCTTGGTTATTATGGTCATCTGGGTTGTTTCCAATTTTACAAACAGGGCTGCAAGGAAGATCTTCATACATATTTAACTGCTTGTGCAAGTAAGTACATTTGAAGGATAAATTTCAGACTGGAATTCTGGGTTAATGGATTTGCGTATCCCATTTTTAATAGTTAATTATTCGCTTAAAGGATTACATGAAGTAACATACCCACAACAATATATGAGTTCTTATTTCCTAAAACCTCTGCAAATACCAGATGTATTTTTCCTCGCCTCCAAATGAATTTCTTCTCTTGCTCACCTCAAGCATAATCCAGTACGTGCTGACCTGGTGTCCCTCCGACCTCTCTCCCTGCACTTTGGTTCCCACATGCTCAGTGCCTTTGTTGACCTTCCAGCGTCCTGAGACTGTGCGCAGAAGTTAGAAATCGAGAGCTTATTTTTGACAGTCTTTGGTGGTATTATATCCAAAAATAGAAAAATGCCCCAAACCTGTCAATCATTTCTCCCCCTTCTTTCTTTCCCCCAGTCGCCCAAGGTAGCTCTATAAAAGGAAATGTAGCTCAATGGAAACTCAAGAACCACTTCAGTAACCATGACTGACCAATGACAGCAAAGGCAGATTTCTGGCAAAGGTTTTGTGGCTTTGGTCAAGCATGACCTTTTCCCACACAGCGCCAGGCCCCACTCAAATCTGTATCTTGGGAGGACCTGGCCCACGCACGAGGCTATTAGGTGAAAAGAAAAACAAACAAACAAAACAAAACAAAACAAAAAGCACGAAAAACAAAAAGAAAAAACCTTAAGAAGGGAGCAGCTGAGTTTCTCAGTGACTTCTCTAACCCAGTCACATAAAATATGGGAAAGAGAGAGGCGAATATTTCTGGACTCCCATGTATTTTTCACCTAAAGCCATCTCACTCCTGGTGAAGGAAGGGGCATGTCTTGGCTCGACAGATCCGAGCAGCAGCTCCTCTTCTTCAGATGAGCGTGGAAGACAAGTGGGAAGAACAGAGCAGAAATGTCCTCCTCCTGCAGCAACCACACTGCGGGAGACCTAAGAGAACAGCCCCACTACTCCCGACGAGAGTACCCTCCCTGGAGACCGTCTCCTCCGGGCAGACTCAAGTGCATGCCTGATGAAGATGTACCTATAGGTGCCGCCGCTCCCTGAGCCACCACCGTCACCGCTGTCACTTAAATGCGGTTTGCCTTTGTTTTTACAGAAGCAGAAGGAGAACATACTGTAAAATACTTGGACGAAAACACTTCAGTCTGAATTTAAGAATGAACTTCGTCCCCCAAGTGTAAGATCATTCACTGTATGAAAACAGAGAAATAGTCCCCTGGTTCCAATTGTTCACAGATTAATTGACAAAGACTGGTCAAAGACAGAAAGATATAAATATCGTGATTTTGCCTGCAGTCGAGCAGAATATAACTAAAAGAAAGATGTGACCTCATAGTCATGCTTTTTCACTGCTCTCTGTCTTAGCCCATGTTTGTCGTGTGCTCTTCCCTCTCTTTGTCAGCCTGGAAAACTCCCACTCATCCTTCAGGACAAAACACAGGACCACCTTCCCAGTAGTGCCTTCTCCCTGCTCTCTCCTTTAGTATCTTGCTGTAATTATTTCTGCTCCGCCAATCGTTTCTTCTTCTCTCTGTCATCCCCACTAGACAGTGAGCTTCTTAAGAGTATAGTTTGTGGTTTGGTCATTGTGGGTTTCCAGAACTTAAAGCAATGTCAGGAACATGGCTCAACAAATATTTATGGAATGAACAAACAAAAATGTAAGTCTTCTGCTTCTGCTTCTTGTCTATTAATGAGAAACAGAAATGATAAGGAAACTTATCTGAAGGAATGTCTCCTGCCATAAAGGGTCACCTGGGAGAAGAATTCCAATAACTAGAAAGTCTCACAGCACAGAGAGTTCAAAAACTGTGAACGTTGGTGCCCGAAGAAAAATTTCAGAAATATGAGTGATTTCGGGATCCCTAGGGAAGACTTAGGAGGAAAGGAATGACTTTCATCTTCTGGATTCATCTGAGCACTAGTGTTCCAGTGCTTTTTAAGGAGTTTCAACAATTTGCTAACAAAGTACGTAAGTGTACTAACGACACTTACCTCTTTTCTTTTAATCATCTCTAAGCCTTACTGGCAGTCAAAGAGGATGATATAAGAGGAAAACCAGCACTTCTGCATAAGAGTTTTCCAGTAGCTCATTCAACTTGTTCTTTTTTGGCTTAACTGCTCCCTGCATCAATACATGCTGATTAAGTACCCTCACTTACCTAGCAATAGGGAAGTCAAGAACCTAAATGAAAAACATTTCTTGTTACAGCAAAATAGAATGATTTGAATTCTAAATTCTATTTTACCTTCTACACATATAAACTGTTTTATTTCTTCTTGTCATTGTTTTTCTTTTTTTTAGTAACATATATAAAAGAAATCACACCAACATATTATATACCACCTGAGACGGCTTAAATTTATTATTCCAAAATAGGATTATGCAGCAAGACAATAGCCGCACTGACAGACTTGAGAGAAAATTTTAAAAATTAATTTTATTCTTTTCACTAGCATATCAACCACCAATTTTGAAGAACTTAGTTCACAGATATGTTTATAGGGTACAGAAGGAACTGCTATCTGTCATTAAAGTTAAGCCAGAGTTAGAAAGAAGAAGAGGAGAGAGAGTGGGAAGAAATGATGTAGAGAAAATCCTTTTACTGGGGATTGTGGAGAGAGAGACAGAGAGAGGAGAGGAAAATGCTCTCGTGTGTATCAAATTTTAGGTTCTCTAGACTGAGGGGTTGGGGGAGGGAGATATGTTCATGAGATAAGACCAAGGAGAGAGAAGGCTCTGGGAGAAGGCAGGATCACAAGCTGCCCAGACATACTTGGGGGCAGTCACATCAAAATAAACTTGGCAGCACAGGGTCATCAGGTGGATGAAGGATGTTATGGACTCAACTGTGTTCCCTCCAAATTCATATGGTGAAACCCTAAACCCCAATGTGACAGTATTTGGAAATAGGATCCTAAGGAGATAATTAAGATAAAATGAGGTCATCAAAGTGGAACCTTAATCCAATAGGATAGGTGTCCTTATAAGAAGAGGAAGAGACACCAGCAACACACACACCCAGAGAAAAAGGCCATGTGAGGACCCAGCAAGGAGGTGACTGTCTGCAAGCCAGGAAGAGAGGTAGCAGCAGAAACCAAATTTCCTAGCACTCTGATCTTGGGTTTCCAGCCTCCAGAACAATGAGAAAACGAATACCACTCAGTCTGGTATTTGGTTATGGCAGCCTGCACAAACTACCACAGAGGTCTTGAAATTTAGCTTTCTTGAGTCATTCAGTACTAGGTTTCAAGACAATTTGCTCAGGAAGAAATTATAATTCAGGGAACTTTTGGTACAATCAGGGGTCTACCCATCAGCTGACAACAGTACATTGGTCCCAGCCCCAAGAGAAGAGCAAAGTCTATTCATGTTACTGTAATGGTTGGTCTCAGTGCAAGAGAAGCAGGCCTTTCCCAATTTTCCCAAAGCAAACCTTTACTAAATAAAATCAGCTTAAACATTCAACAGTCAAGTGTATCATCTTACAGAAAAACTCTTTAACTCAAAACCTAAATAAAACTCATTGTCATTGTTATTAAACTTCTGTGTTCTCATTATTTACCACTTCTCTTTCTAGTTCAGAGAGATGCTCCTGACTTCTTTCACTGGCTTCAGTTCTGAGACATCAGGACGTTAAAACTACTGATCTTTGAGATTTCTTTCAGAGGAAACTCCTCCAAGTTTTATTTCCTGCGGCAGGCTGTGACTTCAAACTCTGTGTTTCCTCTTTCATCTCTCAGAGGACAAACTATGATAGGGGGGAAAAAAATAGCCCCTCTTCTTTCTGATTGGTTCTCCCTATGCTTTTACCTTCCACATGTGAGGCAGAAAGAAAGGTGAAATGTCAATTACACATAAATAGATAGATAGATAGATAGGTAGATGATAGATAGACTCACAAGCTTCCAGGGATTTTGCTTTTTTCCCTTTTATTCAATATGCCAGTTCACTTGAGTCTTTGTTGAGTATCCTGTTATTAAAACAATAGCAGCAGTGCTGCTTGATTTTGATTGAGCCACACAAATTATGATTATAAAAGCTTGAGTTGTTAATGCATTGACTTAGAATTTTTCTTTGACTGTTTCTTAGATGTTGGTTTATAGCTAGATTGTAAGCTTGTTGCAGATAAAGAATATATTCTCTCTTTGCTTGGCCAAACTACCAGGCATAAAACAATGCAGGGTATCCACTGGGTGTTTTCAATAACTTACACATGTGAAAATAAACATGTGAAGGCTGTACTTTCTATTAATGCCATATTCGGGACACTGAGCATTTCATAAAAAGGGGGTTTTAATAAAATTGAACCTATCTACTTAGTGCAGGAAAGAGATGTTATTGTAGAAATGTCCATAAAAACATAATGTTACACTGTTTTCTGTTATATTTTATAGATAAGATTTTTTTATTCCTAGTTTTACAGAATATAACAAAATATGGACACACGAAGATGTTAATTTTTTTAAAAGATTTTATTTATTTATTTGACACAGAGAGAGACAGCGAGAGAGAGAACACAAGCAGGGGGAGTGGGAGAGGGAGAAGCAGGCTCTCCGCTGAGCAGGGAGCCCGATGTGGGGCTTGATCCCAAGACGATGGGATCATGACCTGAGAGGAAGGCAGACGCTTAACGACTGAGCCACACAGGTGCCCCTTAATTTTGTTTTTTAAAAGTTATCTCTATGCCCAATGTGGGGCTCAAATGCATGACCCCAAGATCAAGAGTCACATGCTCCACCAACTGAGCCAGCCAGGTGCCCCAAGATGCTGCTTTTTTTATTTCTGAAATTTCTCGTTTGTATTAAAGTGGCAAGAATGGGCATTTATACTTAAGGAGACACACCCACCCCAATCTCTAAGCTCATTAATTTATTAACTGGAGTCAAAATGTATGATCACCAAGAAACAATTTATAATGCAATGAAAATGATAAGCTTCACTTTCTGAATAATATCAGAGCAAATGATTCCATGAGAATACTGGTCGAGTGGTCTTCCCAACCTCAGGAGTGATCACTTAAATCTTGTAACTAGGAGAGCTATTAATTACACATAAGATAAATCCAACTTAATAGCCACAACTCAATAATTTGTTCAGTGCCTTTTCATGTTTTAGGACATTTTAAGTCTCAAAAAAGAAAAGAAGGAAGGAAGAAAAGAAAAGAAGGAAGAAAGGAAAGGAAAGGGAAGAGAAAAAGAAAACTAGCACTTGAAATTTTAATTATTAGGCTCAACACAAATCTTTCTTCATCCTTGATATTATTAAAAGTTATACCCTCACAGTGTTACACCAAAATATCAGCAGACCCCTCCTTTATAATTGCTAGTTTGCAGAGTCCCTACTGTTGCTACCAGAACATGCTGTGATATATTGGAAATTCCTAAAAGGTAGTTGGTGCAGAGATTAGGATGTAAGCCCTGGGCCCTGAACTGGGGTAGGGCATGATGCAAATCTTGGCTCTGGAATTGCTGTTTGTATGAGCCTCGGTAAGCTAATCACGGTGAGGGGCAGTTCATTCCAGGGTACAATTCAGATAATAATAGCTCTTCTATAACAGTACTGTTAGAAACATTAAGTGAGATAACATCTATAAAATTAGGACTTAACATAGTGCTTGGCATATAATTTTAGATGCTTAATAAATGTTACCTATAATTAGATCACAAAGTAAAAATTGGAGGAAAACAAGGAGAATAATCACAAGATGAAACTATACTTTTGAATCTGTTATCTATGATTCTTAAAAAATATGTTAGCTATTTAATATTTGACCAGTGAATGTAAATATTCTTGCCTATACTGTATCTAAACTAGAAGATAGTCTTTTATAATTGCTGTAAGATTCTGTTGGAAATGATAATTTCTTAAGACAATAAACATGCTGGATGGCATTTTCATCTTATTATAAGCCAAATTTCATCCCTACAAAATAAAATACCTAAAAATATACTTGCTTTTAGAGATAACAAGTGTTATCGAGGGTGTGGAGAAGAGGGAACATTTGTTGACTGTTGGTGGGAATATAAATTGATGTATCCACTATGAAACACAGTATGGAGGTCCCTCAAAAAATTAAAAATAGAACTACTGTATGATATAGCAATCTCCCTTCTGGATATATATTCAAAGTAATTGAAATACAGATCTAGTAGAGATACCTGCCTGCACTTTCAGGTTCATTGCAGTATTATTCACAATAGCCATGATATGAAAACAACTTTAAGTGTCCGTCAATGAACAAGTGGATAAAGAAGATGTGGTGTGGGGCACCAGGGTGGCTCAGTCATTAAGCGTCTGCCTTCGGCTCAGGTCATGATCCCAGAGTCCTGGAATCGAGCCCTGCATTGGGCTCCTGCTCAGCGGGAAGCCTGCTTCTCCCCCTCCCGCTCCCCCTGCTTGTGTTCCCTCTCTCGCTGTGTCTCTCTCTGTCAAATAAATAAATAAATAATCTTTAAAAAAAAAAAAGAAGAAGATGTGGTGTATTTACCATGGACTATTATTCAGCCATGAGAAAGATGGAAATCCTGCCATTTGAGGTAATTTGGATAAATCTTGAGGGCACCACGCTAAGTGAAATAAATCAGACAGACAGTGGTATTATATAAATACCACTTACATGTGAAATTGAAAAAAAGCCAGACTCAAAGAAACAGTTGAGTAGTGGTTACCGAGGGCTGGAAGGTTCAAGAAATGGGGGGATATTGATCTAGGGTACACACTGCCAGTTATAGGATTAATAAGACCTGGGGTCTAATGTACAGCATAGTGATTATATCTAATAATATTATATTATATATCTGAATGTTACTAAGAGTAGATCTTAATTGTTCTCATAGCAAAAAAGAAATAGTAATTATATGACAGGATGGAGGTATTAGCTATGATATGGTAGTAATCATTTTATAATATAAAAGTGTCTCAAATCAATGTGTAGTATGCGTTAAATTTACACAATGTTTTATGTCAATTTGATCTCAATAAAACTGGAAGAAAAATAAAAAACTAAAAATATACTTGCCTTGACCAAGCAAGTTTATTTGATTTTATAAATAAAATGTGTGCACATTTTTGGGTACATGTCTGATTTACATTTACCTTAAATCTTTTAGTAGGTGTGGCAAACATGCATATTTTCCCATGGTCAATAATTGGCTGCTAGGTTTTGTCACTGAATGCAAGCTTTGATTCAGTTCCTGTTGAGAATTAAGTAATAAGAGAATAAGGAAAATTATAATGAAGAAGTTGCCAAATTATACCTTGACAAGTTTCTGTGTTAACATTTTGTTCTAAATTGCATATTTCATTTGAATATAATGTCAATACGAAGATCTTTTAATATAACTTTAACCATTTATAAGATTTCAGTTTTTTATTTAAAAAATGCAAAATCAATGCATTTTCATTAACTACACATGTGGGAAGCCTGTCTATTTGGACGGTGAACCAGGGTCCTGCTACTGACAGTTATCCTACCAAAAGACATGGTATTAGCCTGAGAGCCTAAATCTATGTAATGAGGAAAATTCACAATGATCTGTCAGTGTTCTTACAGTGATTCAAACTAGGTACTTTGATTGTGTAAATTAAACATAAAAATATCCTCATAGTCTAGGGGTTGCATTGACCAATATGCTAGGCACTAGCCCCAAGCGGGCATACAAGTTTAAATTAATTGAAATTAAATAGAATTTAAATGCAATTTCTCAGTCCCACTAAGCATATTGCAAGTGCTCAGTATCCCCATGTCGCTAGCGGCTACCATATTAAAAAGTGCCAGTATACATCATTTCCATCACAGCAGAAAGTTTTATTGAGCAGCACTAAAGTTTCCATTTCCTATAGTAATGGAAACTGTTCTTTTTTCTCATTTTCATCCCTTTGCTTAATTTTTTTTCCTCTTCTTTCTTCTGCCTATTCACTCCTCATCTCAATAGAGTATCAACCAATATGATTTTAGTTTTGAAATGAAATTAAATAATTCATTTTAATTAAAAATTAATTTCAAAAAACAAAGGAAATCTTAACGTTTCCTGAGAAATTTAGAGAACAATATAGAAAATGATGTTTCATTTTGTTTTTTTATTATTCTGAATGAGGTATAATTAACATACAATATTATATTAGTTTCAGGTGTACAACATAGTGATTTGACATTTGTATACATTGCAGGATGGTTACCATAATAATTCGAGTTACCATCTGTCACCTTACAGAGTTAACAAAATATTACTGACTATAGGCCCCATGCAATACATTACATCCTCATGACTTACTTCTTCTGCAAGTTTGTACTTCTTAATCACCTTCACTCATTTCACTCTCCCTGCAACTCCCCTACCCTCTGGCAACCTGTTCTCTGTTTCCATGAGTCTGAGTTCTGTTTTGTTTGTTTTGTTTTTTAGATTCCACATGTAAGTAAAATCCTGTAGTATTTGTCTTATTTTACTCAGTGTAATACCCTTGAGGTCTATCCATGTTGCCACAAATGGCAAGATTTTATTTTATTTTTACGGCTGAGTAGTATTCCATTGTGTGTGTGTGTGTGTGTGTGTCCACCACATTTTCTTTATTTATCCATCAATGGACGCTTAGGTTGTTTCCATATCCTGGCTACTATACTTAATACATCAATGAATATAGGAGTACCTATATCTAGAAAAGGATATTTGAAACACTGCAGAGATGAATATTTAGTTACAAATGTAATTCCAACACAAAGATCTATTCATCAATAGTATATTAGGCAAAATTAGTAGACAAAATTCATTTTGATTTTTAGTACACCTTAGAGAGAATTCTCCATCCTTTTCTCATATTTTCAAAAGAAAGGTGTATTTCAGAATTATTTCTCCACACCTACCTTTATTACGAAAAGTGACTAATCCCATACTCTTTAGGCCATTCGCTGGTAGTGGGGACCACTGGGCCCCCAGAGCAGAACCTTGTGTTTCCACTTGCTAATGGCTAAGTGCTCAGGTTCAACAGGCGCCTTCGCCTGCTCCTGCAAGGGCAGTTCAGGTACACGGTGCTCTCCCTGTGCTGTTTTCTCTCCAGAACGAGACTTTTCTTTTTTCTTTTTTTTTTTTCTTTCAAGTTTAGATCATTTTGCAGGAATGAGTTGACTTCAATTCAGACAAGAATGACTGATCTCACTTTAGTCCTAGATCTAGGAACATTTTACAAATAAGCTTTAACCTGGAAGTCCTGTTTTGGTTCAACTATTTAAAAAATCGGTTCCCATGGAGCCATTAGGTCTTTACCAGTTATTCCATTAGCCAGAACCTGGGAGAGGAGAAAAATCTTTAGAAAAATAAAAGCACAATATATAACAGTGTTTCTTAACCTTTTTTTTCTCATTACTGCCCCCTTAAGAAGCCTTTCTAGACATTTTTTTTTCCTAAACCCCCATCATGAAATTTTAATACCTCGGATTTCCTATAATTACTGTCTGTATGCTTGTGCTTTGTACATAAAAAGAGTAAGAATTTGTCACTTTCCAAGAATCAAGTTTTATCTCCTTAGCAACAATATTGCCCCCTTTGTTAATGCCAGATAAACAGGAATTGAAATATCAGAAATAGATACTGTTTTCAAGATCATTTACTTACGTTGCAGCGCATTGTCATGAATATTTCAAAGCTTATAGCTTGCTTGAGTATGGAGATTAGAAAAATAATTTTTCCTCCTGCGTACATCATAACTTACATACATTAGTAGTTTAGTAACCTCTTTGGGCTTTCTGAGAAATCACAGTATCTGAAGTCACTGGATCTTGATCTTTGAGCTCTTATGTCATTCTACTCCAGCATTTTCAATGTCACTGCTTACAGGCGGGAAGAGGGAGGGGTTAGGGGTCAAAGGGAAGTGGGAAAGGATAAGGGAAAGGACATGGAAGGAGGGGAGGAAAGGAGGAAGATACCTACATAATAGCATATAGCATTTATTTTATTTTCCGATAGTCATTCAAACTCATTAGCCAATAGCTTACCCATGTCTCTTGAAACCTCTGAACATGAGAGATTAGCACTTGGAGAGCATCTCTTATTCCCCACCCTCAATTATTTTTTAAAAAGATTTATTTATTTATTTGAGAGAGAGAGCGAGCACGCAGGTGGGGAGAGGGACAGAGGGAGAGAATCTCAAGCAGACTCCCTGCTGAGTGTGGTGCCAGATGTGGGCTTGATCTCACCATCTCACCACCCTGAGATCGTGACCAGAGCTGAAATCAAGAGTCTAATGTTCAACCAACTGAACCACCCAGATGCCCGCCTCAAACCCTCCATTATTAAAATCACTTCCTAAAAAAGAAAATGATATTCAAATGTTGAGCACTGAGTCCAATATGAAGAAGTCTGTCATACTTTAAAGTAATCATTGCTAAAGATTTACTCTAACCTGTTTCATTTAATCAAAACTTTCCTCCTGTATTATTTGATAAATCAACAATTTTTTGGCAAAAATCGTCAACTCTTACAATTAAGACAATAAAGCTTGTCACTGATACTTTCCTTCATTATGCTTCACACAGTAATAAAAAGAAGAAACATGGGGATTTTAAAGTGTAATAAAATACACTGTCACAATAAAATATTGTTCTTAAGACGTAATCAGTTAAAGGGGCGCCTGGGTGGCTCAGTCGTTAAGTGTCTGCCTTCGGCTCAGGTCATGATCCCAGGGTCTGGGATCGAGCCCCACATCGGGCTCCCTGGTCCGCGGGAAGCCTGCTTCTCCCTCTCCCACTCCCCCTGCTTGTGCTCCCTCTCTCGTTGTGTCTCTCTCTCTGTCAAATAAATAAATAAAATCTTTAAAAAAAAAAAAAAGGGCGCCTGGGTGGCTCAGTTGGTTAAGCGACTGCCTTCGACTCAGGTCATAATCCTGGAGTCCCAGGATCGAGTCCCGCATCGGGCTCCCTGCTCGGCAGGGAGTCTGCTTCTCCCTCTGACCCTCCCCCCTCTCATGCTCTCTCTCTATTTCTCTCTCTCAAATAAATAAATAAAATCTTTAAAAAAAATAAATAAAAAATAAAAAAAATAAATTAAAAAAAAAGATGTAATCAGTTAAAGTAGCAGGCAAAAAGGTACTCTTTGATTTATGCTATCATTCATTCATTTGTTCATTCAAGAAATATTCACCGTGGGCATCAAGTGCCTGGCGCTATGCCCCAGAGGAAAGCTGGCGCTGGGTGATCATTCTTACCCATCTGTGGAGCTCCCCCTTTTTCAGGTTAGATCCTCACTAAAAAAGGGCTTAATGTCTTTTCCCTTTGGTTATATTTCTTTAACAAAATTAGGCTCCAGAAGATACAGTTCCTTCTCTTCTCTCCCCAAATCTTTGCCATAAGTTGACAAATTATTTAGAAGTCTCCATCTGAACCTATCACATCCAGGACATTTGTGTTTGGAGAAGAAATGAGCTTTTCAATAAAACAACTCTAGTTATACAGGGTCTAATGTTTTAATGCTAATATTACCTTCCTAGACTATACTGAAACATTGGCCCATGACTGTTATTTATTCATTTGGGGACAAGCGAAAAACAAGTTGTAAGTATTTACTCTGAATTCATTAAAACTCCTTTATTTTGGGGGCACCTGGGTGGCTCAGTTGGTTAAGCGGCTTTCTTTGGCTCAGGTCATGATCCCAGGGTCCTGGGATCGAGTCCCGCATTGGGCTCCCTGCTCAGCGGGGAGCCTGCTTCTCCCTCTCCTTCTGCTGCTCCCCCTGCTTGTGCATGCTCTCTCTCTCTCCCTGACAAATAAATAAAATTAAAAAAAAAAAAACAACTCCTTTATTTTCTAGTGTCTAAAACATTTCAATTTGTCTAGGAAGAAAAAAACATCCTCTTATTATGAGGCTATTATTTGTTTAAAGTATTTTTCTATGAATTAGTGCATAGAGAAAGTAACATTTGGGAACATATAGAAAGAACACAGATGGTAACAGGGGACGGTGACAACATGACCCTACCTCACTGAGACAGAAAAGCATGTCACAATTTGCTTTGTGACATCGGCCATTGGGAAGGAGAGCATTCTTCCATGGGGAGCTAAAACCTGACATCAGTCTACTTAGAAAGGTGTTTGTCAGGACACCTCACACTCCTGCACTTCCAGGTGATTGCAGTCCTCACTGAGTGTGAGAGTGGCCCATAAATAGGCTCAGGTGAAGTAGGAATGGCTAGGGATACATGTCTGATCTTCTGATCTGAGGTGAAATGAAAATACAATTTCTTAACACAGACTGTGCTTTTAAAATGCAGAGATGGAGTCTTTACTTTGTCGTGTCCTCATTTTGTCTTTCTTCACTGCGAATGACATGTGAGGTGGCAACCTCCCTATCGAGTATGAAGATCTGCAGTCATTAAGAAAGAAGACAGCTTTTCATTATTTATTTAGCCAGAACATACAGTCCATGAAATCTGTGGGTTGCAGACAGGGTTTCCATGGAGACTATTCTATATGAAAGAATGCCTGACCAGGCTGGAAGATTTGCTGTTACCATCACGAGCCATGGCAACATTTGCAAATCCCACCACCATCTTGACTTTAAAAGTAATTTGCATGGTAAATGGACTCTATCTTCTCACTGTTCTGGAAATCTAAGGTCAAGCAAAAATGATGCCTATGTGTTTCAGTGCATTTCTACAGATTTTAATGTGACTTTTATTTTTGCTTTTGGTTTTTCTACCCAAAAGAGCTCTACAGAGCTGCCTGAGTTTGTTTCTCCATTCTGCAATGACTAGAAATTGCGCTGATTTTCACATATGGTAAGTTAAACCCCAGAAATTACTCTTCATAAGGCTCTTTAGGAAATTCCTTGTCTTAAGTGGATCCTGCAAAAAAAAATCTCCTTATATATGCAATAGCCAGATGTGACTCTGGCTCTTGTACATGTACCCTTTGTGGGTTTTTACAAAGTGACAAGTGTTGAATATATTCTAGGTAGAAAGCTGAAAGATTGACTTGATGTTAAACAAATTGACAGACACCAGAATCAAGGGAGGAAGGAATGAGGACCAGCAGAAAGGGAGGAAGCAGAGGGCACATTTCTTTGGTCGTTGTCAATCCATTTAAAATATTTAAATTCAGAGAGCTACCCCTAGAAAATTGAAAGTAGGTTAATTCTCTACTTTGACCGCGACTATTCCCTCCTCATCTCCAGGCATAAGGTAAAAGCAATATGTAATCCTTACTGTTTTTCTATTTTGTTTTGTTTTGAACGAGGTGTCTGAGGCCTGAGTAACTGGAAGGAAGGAGTTGTCATCAACTGAAAGAGCAGGAACTTCCAGTGGGGCAAGCTGGGATGAAAGTTTAGAACTCCGTTTCGGACATGTTCAGATATTTGTTAGTCATGTAAGTAAAGATGTCAGGTAGCCTTTGGATTTCTGAGTCTGAGCAAAGTCTTGAAAAGAGACGAATGTACTTAGAAAACAGAAATACACCAGGCACAAAGCCCTGTGGCACTTACATTAAGAGTCAGAGCAAGAGAACAAACTAGAACAAAAGACTGAGAAGCAGAGCCACCTCACTGCCTCACCCCGGAGAGACCATTTGTATTCTTGTCCGGGTAAACGGCATCTCTTGGAATTGTGCCGTTGATGGCCCATCTGAGAAAGCACGACCAGTGAGGCAGAATAAACATGAGGGTTTGATATTCTAGAAGCCAAGTGGGAAAAGCTTCGAAGAGTAGAAAATTATCAACCATGAAAAGAAGCGTGATGGAGGCAGAGACTAGACCACTGTAGTTTGCTTTGTGGAGGTCACTGGTGCCTTTGACAAGAGCAGTTGCCACTGGTCAGTGGGGGGCAAATGCCTAATCAGAATGCGCTAAAGAGAAAACAGAAGAAGAATTGGAGAGTGGGATTATATAGATCATTTTTAAGTAGCCTTTTTTTTTTTTCCAAAAGAGAGCAGAGAAATAGGGCAGTAGCAGGTGAATTGGGCCAAAAAAGAATGATTTCTTTTAAATTATAAATTGGAAGAAATAATAGACATAATCTATTGTTATTCCAGTAAGAGATATTATTATTATTATTATTATATATTCTTATATATTACATGTAATATTATCATTATTTCCAGGGAGGAAAGATTGGTAATGTAGGAGCAGGGAGGGAGAACTGTTAGAGCGATGTCTTTAGTAATCAAATACAGTGCACAAATGACATGATAGCCTTCAAATACAAGCACCCTCTGAAGAAGACAGTCACAGAGGACTGGAACAGATGCAGGTTAGTAGATGACCATGGTGATGGGACTCTGGATGCTTTGTGAGGTGTCACAGATTGAGTTCTCTGGTGGCAAAACTGAGATGAAGTTTAGAATAGTGCATGTGCATTAGGGATCAAAACCTATGGAAGGGAGAGGGAGGAAACAGGATTGGGTTGGAAGAAAAATTCAAAGTACAATGCATGCCGAACAAAGCCTTACCCAACTCGAGAGAGAGCTCTGAATTTGTCCCTCAGGGACGTTTATGCCACCCCCATTCCATTGTCCCTAAACAGACATTGGATGTGGGGCCCCTCTGGAAGTGTGCACTCTTGGGCTCTTGTTAGGTAGGGTGGACCCCACAGTAACTGCTTCCAGGGGAGCATAGCTGCTCCCAGTTCTCCCAGCAGCTGAGCTAATAGCTCTCTCGTTGAAGGGGGGGTGTGGAAAATAATCTCTATGTCCATTGCATAGAATCCTCTATTTCAGAACAAAGAGGCAAGGAAATGGATACTTGGAAGTTAGGAAGGACGGTGAAATTGGGGGTGGGGGGAACAGAGGGCTTGCAGCTAGGAGAGGTGTGACGCTGTCACCCAGGTGAATGACCGGTGAATGGACTAGGGAAATTCAGAGCATTTCCAGGCAGCTTTAAGAGCCCATTTTATGTTTGGAGTTAGGAATTTCAAGCTATACCAGACAGTGTAGCGCTTTAGTTTTCTCTAATCACGTTCAACTGTGTATGTAGAAAAGAGTGAGAGAGTGAGAGAGAGGAAGAATTGAGAGATCAAACAGTTACTAGGGGGCCTGATAGTTGAGGGATTTGCAGGCCATTTAAGGACCTTGTCTTCTTACTCTGAATGAGATGAGAAGCCATTTCAGGGTTATTTTAATCCTTCTTATTTGAAAAATAATATACATATAGGAAATTGCATAGAATATAAATGGACAGTTCATTAAATCATCACAGGTGATCAACCACAGAACCCTATCCAGGTCGGGAAACGGCATGGCCAGCCCCGTGAAAGGCCCACTCTTGCCCTCTCCCAGTGATTATTCCTTTCCTTGCTGTTAATGGTATTTACTCTCCTGACATTTATGGTATTACTTTCTTGCTTTTTCTTTTAATAGTTGTGCTATCAGACATTGTATCTGTAGAAACTAAAGATTAGGTTAGCTAGTTTTTACTTTTCTTTTTTCATCTTCTCATTAATGGAATCAAACAATATATGCTTTCTGTGTCTGGAATTTCTGCTCTACACTACATTTCTGAGATTCACTTACGCTGTTGCATTTCTAAGTTCAGCCAACCACAGGGTCAGACTTGGGTTTGGTTTTCAGAAGTTTTAAGCCTGCAGCTATAGAAGATAGTTTTGTGGAGGAAGTTGTTTTTATTTCAGGACAACATAGAAGTTTTCTGAGTCCATACCCAGATTGTAAGATTAGAATTTGCTTTCTTTCTTCCTTCCTTCTTTTCTTTCTCTTTCTCTTTTTCTTTCTTTCTTCTTTTTTTCTTTTCTTTCTCTTTCTTTTCTTTCTTCTTTCCTTCCTTCCTTCCTTCCTCCCTCCCTCTCTTTTTCTTTTTTCTCTTTCTTTCTTTCTTTCGTTCTTTTCCTTTTTCTTTCTTTCTGTCTTTCAAGATTTTATTTATTTATTTGAGAGAGACAGAGGGTGCGAGAGAGCATGAGTAGGGGGGTGGGGGCAGAGAGAGAGGGAGAAGCAGACTCTCCACTGAGCAGGGAACCCAATGCAGGGGTTCCATCCCAGGACTCCGGATTACTACCTGAACCCAAGGCAGATGCTTGTGGCTCCTGGTGAGTTTAGAATTTAAAGCCCAGAGCTCAACTCCTCCTCTCTCCAAACCTTCAGGTATACTTAGAAGCAATCAACCCAAGGCAAAGTCTTTATTTTTTATAAAGTGTTTTATGGCAGCAACTACTTGATCACTTAAAAACTTTGTCTTCTCTGAACACAAGCTAACTACTTAGTTGCTGCATGCCTAGGGCTACTCCTGTTTTATTGACCATGACAATGGGTCAATGTTACCTTTAAATCTAGTCAGAAAAATAACTCCAGATTCTTATCCTTAAAATTCTATTTCTTCTACTCAAATTCAATTCCATTCGAGGTTCAGTCAGGAAAATATAACCATTAAAAAAGTATTATGAGAATAAGAAGTGTTACTATAAAAATGAAAGCATACACAAATGTGGAGGGAGCTGGAAACGGGAAGACAGGAAGAAGAGAGTTGAGAAATAATAGCAAGTCACTACCAGGACAGAGTTGGGATAGGTAGGAGCATGCAGGAAAACTTAATCTCTACAAGACCACCTTTTCCTTCTTTACAAATTATATTAGTATTTCCTATCTCACAAAGGATTAAAACATATAAACCATGCAAAATATATCCCTTTTCTCAGAGACTAACACCTTACATAGTCACTCAAATCACAACCAGAGTGTTATTACAGAGGATTTCCCTTCTCAACCCAGCCCCCTAACATTGCAAGTCCTTATCAATTCACATTCTTCAAATTTCTATCATCCAAAATCATATCCCTATTTCAACCCCTAGTAAGTTTTCATCATCACTCTCCTACACTGCCTTCATCAATAATTTCCTGATCTGCCTCCTTCCATCCTTCCATTTCGTCCCTCCAACTCATTCTCCCAGTTAGTGGTATTTACAAGATATGGAAAAAAAAAAAAAAGTCAGTAACCCAGGGTAAAACTCTGGGGTGAGAGCTCCCCATTAAGGCCCCCAGAGCTCTCAGTCATCTGGCTTCAGTTCCTTTCCAGCTTCTAGGATTGGTTTCCTCCATTCCAGCCATACCCTCTACATCCATCATACCTGTCTGCCTGCGGCTTCTAAACATGTTGACTGGTTTTACACTTCCATAGCTCTTCTCAGGCTTATCCCTTATATTGTAAGAATCAGCTCCAGAATCATGTCCTTTGTAAATTATTCCCCATTTTCTCCCTTTCCCCAATCCCTACCCAAGGTAGAATTGACCTCTCTCACCTCTATGTTCCCACCATACTCTGTACAAACATATACTTGCATGATACAGCATCTGGTACCCTTGTTTGTGTATTTCCAACAATTGCCCTCTAAGGGTTGTATCCCCAGCATTAAATAGATGACCAATAATAAGCACAGAACAGATGTTTATTAAATTAATGAGCAGTTGAAAGCTCAATGGCTTGGGATGCCTGGGTGGCTCAGTTGGTTAAGTGTCTGCCTTTGGCTCAGGTCATGATCTCAGAGTCCTGGGATCAAGTCCCACGTCGGGCTCCCTGCTCAGCCAGGAACCTGCTTTTCCCTCTCCCGCTCCCCCTGCTTGTGCTCTCTCTCTCTCTGGCAAATAAATTCTTTAAAAAAAAAAAAAAGAAGAAGAAAGCTCAATGGCTCCATAACCCCAATTTCCACTCGGGTGGTTAACCTAAAGAAATATTAACAGCAAATTATAAGTACTTCTCTATCAGTTGTTACAAGAGATTCAGAAGATTTGTGCTTCTATGTTTTTTTTTTTTTTCATATTTACAAATGAATCTAGTGCCATGATCTCAAGTGGCTTTCTCAACCTGAAGCCATTTTACAAAGTAGAGAAAATTTGGAGGGGAAAGCAAATATCTCCTAGAATACTAAGCCTTCTCTTCTTAATCTTTAGTTTTAAATTCTCTGGAAACCTTATATATATGTATATCATTCATTATTCTTTGCTATCTATAAGGTTTGCTCTCTGAAAGGTTTATTTATGGATGGAGCAGCATATATATAATCTTATTGGATGACCAATATAGAGATCAGCCCAAAAACCCCACAGTAAATTTATCATTCTTTATTAATAAAGAATTTAATAGCCATATTTGGTATCATCTAAAATATGAATTTTAAGCATATTTTATTATCTTGAGGGAAAAAAATCATTAATTTTGCTGTCAAAATGTTATCATTTCCACATTAGTGTTGATAGAGTATTATCAAAACAAGTTCCAAAAAACAAGTAAATCCGTTTTCTACTGATGTCTCTGGGCCATTTTTGAGGCACATCTGACCTGAAAATCTTTGCCAAGATAGATTTCTGATATCCTGAGAAATACTTTCAAGTTATTAAATAAAAATAATTATCACTAATACTGTGGCATTCATCTGGAATGAACACACATAAACCACTGTATTTTAGAAACACAAAGTAGAATCCCACAGGTTATGAATCAGCAAGAAGCATCTGGCAACAAGATTGCAATTACTGTCTCTTGAATATCATTTGTGTGCTCAGAGTACAGAGAGATGTGATCAAACAGTGCTGGTCCTCAAGGAAATTATACTTCAATATGGGAGATCAATACAATCAGTTACAATAAAGTGTCATGTGTATTATGACAATGTAAGTAGAGTATGAGAATTAAGCCTATTATTATATTTCATGTTGCATTCACAAAAATGAAACTTTTTAAATGAACATTTTGAAAGGGATAATGCTGCTTGAACACACTGGGAACAGTCTTTAAATGCCCACTCAGTTCAGAGAGCTATATGTAAAAGTATCTAGATATATTATTTGACTAAAAATTTATGAAAACTAAAAAAGTCTATCAACTAGCGTGACTGAATTCACATTTTAATGAGCAATCTATACATTTTCCTTTTCTGTAACAAAAATAAATTATACAACTTTAAGAGATAGTTTATATGTAATCTTCCACATCCTCTGTCCTGAGGAAATGGGAGAGATGCCATTGCTGATTATGCCTGGCTGGTCTCATCTTGGCTTAATCTCCATTTTTCCTCCCAGAAATTTTTCTGGATCATCTTCTGTGGTCCATTCAGGTGTTTCCCTTTTCAGTTGTTCCTATGTATGGACATTTACAGTATTTGTAGAAATGTCCTTAGACTTTGTTAATTTGGTCAAATTTCACCTCTCATCACAATATGCCTAGAATGAGCTCTGTAAAGTGGACATAGACGACCAAATTTGTTAAACTGAAGATACTGCCCCTTTCTAGTAGTGTAAGAGTGATTTCCTATCTAAAGTCTAAATTATAAAAAAATTCCTCATTGTGCAGAAACATACATGCTGGACATTTTCAAGACATCTAAGAATGTTAAATGTTTACTCCTATAGTCATTTGGAGGTTTTTCCTCTACAGCCATTTGAAACCCAACATTGTCTAAGACAATTGTTTAAGTTGAGGTCTATAGATATATTTTTGCAGGTATAAAAATTCTATAAGAAACTGAAAGGAGATTTGCATAGAAAGAAATTTAGTTGCATAACTCAGTGTTTCCCAAACTGTGGTCTGTGGATATGTTCTTGGAGATCCACAACACTTTTTTTATTTTTTTTAAGATTTTATTTATTTATTTGACACAGAGAGAGCACAAGCAGGGGGAGCGGCAGGCAGAGGGAGAGGGAGAAGCAGGCTCCCCGCTGAGCAGGGAGCCCGATGTGGGACTTGATCCCAGGACCCTGGGATCACGACCCAAGCCAAAGGCAGACACCCAACTGACTAAGCCACCCAGGCGCCCCTCCACAACACTTTTTAATGAAAGGATTTGTGTATTACCAAATTTGAGAAAGATTTATACTGTTATTACTGTTATACCTGCTTCAAAAGGAGAAAACCTTTTGAAAGACTCTCTCTCCATCTTCTTTCTCTTCATATATTACTTAAAAACAAGATGAAATTCAAGAACCCTCTCTCCTAGAAAAATGTCCATCTCACAGGTTTTTAGTGGGTTCTAGAAAACTGGGGAACAAACCTCAGGTTAAGAACCACAAAGTCTACACTAAAGAACAGTATTTTCCTAACCTAATACAGAATATTTTAATAGTTCTTCTGGGCCCCATGATCTTCTCATAGATTGTCCTCTTAGCAAGACTAGAGATAGAGATCTCTTAGAAATGTTCACTACTATGAATTTCTGCCAGCTATCATCCATGACAAGTATTTCCCAAAATGTGTTCTGGTAAGTAATGGTACAGAGAGATGTTCTATGAAGAAAAATATGAGAAGCAATATATTTTATAGTCCATATATTACATTGGACCATTTGAAATGTCTTACTGTGTAGGGAATTTCATATGGTTCAAACTAACTGTATTTGAATGTGTTAATAGTTAATGTCTTGTTACTCTCTTATGCCTTTTTTTTTTAAAGATTTTATTTATTTATTCATGAGAGACAGAGAGAGAGAGAGAGGCAGAGGGAGAAGCAGGCTCCCAAGGAGCAGGGAGCCCGATGTGGGACTCGATCCCAGGACCCTGGGATCATGACCTGAGTCGAAGGCAGACGCTTCACCATCTGAGCCACCCAGGCGCCCCTCTTTTGCCCTTAAATATTTTTCTGCTCATAACCTTGCCAAACAGAATTCATTTGAGCTTATGTTGCTGCCAATAAATATACTAGCAAGTACACTTGGTCAAAAACCAAACTAACACTAAAGAAAATTATTTGCTTTGAATGAATCAGCTACTAACACAGCTTACATAAATGAGCCTGACAGTCCCAAATCCTAAGATTAAACACTACATGATGCCTAGTCAAACAGATATGTGCAAGAGCAATGAGATGGGGGAGAGAGCAAATGATTTCCACAGCACTCCTGTATGTTATGCGAGCACACAATAAACAGTTTTAAAAGTTGCAATAACAGGTTTTGCACAGTGCAGTGGCTATTGATACTGAGAGAACATTTGAGAAGCCACCATCATTTATTTATCGCATTTTATATTCATCAGATAATACCTACAGTCAGACACCAGTACTTAAGGCACAGAGGTTCAAAGATTTTTTAAATGCCATGGCAATTACAATGGCTTGTTGATATACTGTAATTGAATGTTAACATCTCACTCTTTCCATTGTTGTAGAAAAATGTTTTTAGTACTTCCAGATATAATCTCAATTCTAAGAATATTCTATCAACCAGAAAAAAAAAAGACTGCCATAAACTATGAAGGTTAACTCCTAAAGAGAAGCTACGAACACATTTCAAGGAAGAATAATAAAGTACAACATATGATAAAGTCAATGTATACCAAAGCAAGAACTTCTCAATTGGGCCCCAGAAACTTAAGAGTCTCCCCAGCCTCCAGGGACGTGAAGGGCCATGGGGTTGTGATGAATGATCTCCAGATTACCCCAATGATGTGCATAAAAATACTATTTTCTAAGAGTGTCAAGGAATAAAAGATTGGGAAGCAACAATTTAATAAGAGGTACTGATGTGAAAATCAAGAAAACTAGGTTCAACTCCTTGTCATCCCATTGAGTTATCTTAAATTACTTAAATTGGAACCCTTAGGTTCCTCATTACCTGCTAAATGAGGACTAGTTTAAACTACTTCTAAGGCCTCTTCTATTTCTAAAATTCCATAATTTTCTTTGCATTTACATTTCACGAGGTAAAATAACATTTAGTGGTAATTTAATTAAAAGCTCTAAATTCAGTCATTCAATAAATACTTATTAAGCACCTAATCTGTGCCAGGCATGTGAGAATCTGGAAAATAGATACAGAAGACAGTGTCCTAATATGGGGTTACATCTACTTCATTGTGAATATTATATTTTATTATGAATAACCACTGTGTCCCTTTAATTAATAGTAAAGTCTACTGAATAATGCCTAAGTTCTAGAAACCTGTATAGATAATGAAAAGCTTGCCTATGCATAATTAATCAATGTGAACTTTATAGTCAGAACATCTATCAATATTGAAGAGTTTTCTTTTCTGTATCCTTATTTTATTTTTTTTAAAAAGGGTGGGGGCACCTGGGTGGCACTGTGGGTTGATGTCCAACTCCTGGTTTTAGCTTGGGTTATGACCTCAGGTTGTGGAATCAAGCCCCGTGTCTGGCTGTGCACTTGGTGCAGAGTCTGCCTGGGACTCCCTCTCCCTCCGCCCCTCTCCACCACACTCACTCTCTCTCTCTCTCTCTCTCCCTCTCTAAAGCACTGGGTGTTATAAGCAAACAATGAACCATGGAACACTACATCAAAAACTAATGATATAATGTATGGTGATTAACATAACAATAAAAAAGACATTTACAGTTACTGGTAAATTGCATTGACAATCAGAATCACTTTTCAAAGTATACATTTGTAAAAATAGTTTATTTTAAAGACTCTCAACAAGATTTCAACATCTTATTTTCAGATATACCAAGAAGACAATCGATGTGTTCAATATATTTTAACCCATGATGAAAGTTGCTCCAGATCTATTAGACCTATATACACTGTTAAATTGAGCAGGGATAGGGAAAACATGGATTCAGTTTTAATTAAATATTACATAGTTAGATTTTCTCCTCCACAAAAGTGAAATTTTCATATGGATACAATTTCACAAAGATTACAAATATATATCAACTTACAACTGAAGGAATCATTTAATATTTTACAATGTTAAAAATCTAGCCCCCTAACTGCTTTCTTTAAAAAAAAAAAAAAAAAAAATTCTTCCCATATAATATAAAAAATCCAGATTTCTCCAGAAACGTATACAGTCACCTAGTAGTAGGATCCAAAATGGGAAGAAGTACTATCCCCAGAAGAGGGGGGTGGAGGCAGTGGTGGGGGGGGTGGGGGAATGGAGTATGGTAAGGGAATTAATGGATGAGGTGCCATGTTAGGTGCAGCCCACCCCAGGTTTACAGATGCAGGTGGTGGAGGTGGAGGGAGTGGTGGTAGAGGAGGAGGGAGTGAAAAACTGTGCATGTCAAACACTGGAGGAGGAAAGGGATACTGTGGCATGATAGGATTCTCTTGTCTCTGAGGTGGAAATCCTGAAGTCTCCTGAAACACCATATGCTCAGAGTTATAAAACTGTGGCGATGGAGGCCTGCCGTGGCAAGGTCGAGGATATCTACCCCGGGAAAATCCTCGTGAGAATTCTCTGTTACGATATCCTTTTGAATGCTCTGAAGCAGAGCTATGAACATTCCAATTCTGATGTACTTCTGAAAAATTTTCACCTTTGAGTGAAGAAAAAAGCATAAAAACAAAATTAAAATTAATTTTAGTACATCAAAAAACACTGCTTAAAATTTCAAAAATGCCTTTTCTTTAACTTCTGGTATTGTCTTATGGTAACTAAAAAAGCATAAGGCTTAAAATTATCAATTTTTAATGAATCCAAAAGTCCAGAGGCTCAGGAAGGACAACAGATGTATCATCAGAAACCATAGAGGACAGAAGAAAGTGGCTCAACATTTTCAAGTGCTGAAAGAAAACTCAATCCAGAATTCCAAATGGAATGAAAATATCCTCAAGAAAAAAGGGAAACTAAAGACATTCTACAATGAAGAAAAACTATTAATTTATCTCCAGCAGATCTACACTGATAGAATGACTAAAGCAAGTTCTCTAAGCAGAAACAGTAAAAGAAAGAAACTTGAGACATCAGGAAGGAAGAACATGACAAAAATATGAGTAAATACAATAAAATGTCCTTCTTTGAATTTTCTAAATGTTTGATGGTTGAAGTAAATATAATTGGTAACATGATTCTAATTGTATATATGAACTATTTAAGGCAATTCACATTATAAACTAGAGAAAATAAAGGGACATAAAGAGGTAAAGTTTCTAAGACGTAAAGTTCTACACAAACTGGCAAAACAATGACACCAATTGATTGTGATAAGTAACGTATATACAATTTAATACCTAAATTTAGTAACTACTGAAAAAAATCATACAAAATGATACATTCAAAAACACTACAGATAAATCAAAATGGAATTCTAAAAAATGTTACAGTGCTGACAAGCAGTCAGATAAAAGAAAACAGAAATGAAAACCAGAGCAAATGAATGGAAAAGGGCAGACCAGCCCTAAAACATCAATAATTACATTAAATATGAATGGTCTAAATACATCAATTAAAACACAGAGAATGACTGGCAGAGTGGATTAAAAAACATAACCCAACTATATGTCTACAAAATACTCATTTCAAAGGATATAGTCAGGTTGAAAGTAAAAGGATAGTGAAAGCTACAACATGCAAACATTAATCAAAATAAAGGAGTAGTGGGATGCCTGGGTGGCTCAGTCAGTTAAGCATCTGCCTTCAGCTCAGGTCATGATCCCAGAGTCCTGGGATCGAGCCCCATGTTGGGCTCCCTGCTCAGTGGGGAGTCTGGTTCTCCCTCTCCCTCTGCTGCTCCCCCTGCTAGTGCTCACTCTCTATCAAATAAATAAATCTTTTTGTTTAAAAAAAAAAAGGAGTAGCTACATTAATATCAGATAAAATAGATTTCAGAACAAAGAAAATCATCAGAGAAAGAGACAAGAGAATTCAATAATATACATATAAAGAATTATACACTATGACCACCTCTGGTTTATTCCAGTGATGCAAAGGCTGGTTCAATATTCTAAAACCAGTGTAATCTCCTTAACAGGCTACTGACAAAAAATCATGTCATCTTATCAAAGTACTGTCAAAATTTAACAGATTTTTTTTTTAAAAAAATCTCCAAAAAATAGGAATAGATGGGAATTTACTTGATAAAGAACATCTACAAAACCCCTATACCTAAATTATACTTAATGATGAAAGACAATGTTTCCTCCTAGGATCAAGAACAAAGCACATTTTATTCAACATAGTGCCAGAAGCTAGAGCTAGTAAAAGAAAGAAAGGGAGACAAAAAAAACCCACACAGTTTGAACAACAAAAACAGATAGAATACTCTCCCTATTTGCAACTGACATAGTTGGCTAAGCAGAAAATCTCAAAGAAAAAACTAGAACTAGTGAGTTCAGTAAGGTCACAACATATAAGCTAAACGTACAAACATAAATTTTATTTCTATATTCTAGCAACAAAAACATGGACACTGGAACTAAAAATGCAAAACCATTTACAATGACTTGAAAAATTAAATATTTAGGTGTATACTAATGAAAAAAAAAAACAGAATTTGTATTCTAAACATGACAAAATGCTGCTGAAAAGAACCAAAAATCTAAATTAATAGAGATGTATACCATTATTGCACAATGGAAGACTCAATACAGTTAATGTATCAATTCTCTCCAAACCAGTAAACAGGTTTTACACGACTCCCATTAAAATCCCAGCAAGTTAAGAAGGGAAAAAAAAAAAAAAAAAATCCCCGCAAGACTTTTGCCAATATAGAGAAGATTATTATAAAATGCATATGGAAAAGCAAAGGAACTAGAATAGCTAAAATAACTTCGAAAACTTTTAGGAAAAAAAACAGAAGAAAAATCTGGAATGTAGGTCTAGACAAGAAATTCTGACTCCACAAAAGGAAAACAATAAATTAGGCTTCATCGAATTTAAAACCTTTTGTCCTGTAAATGGCCCTCTTGAGAGGATAAAAATACAAGTTACAGGCTGGAACAATTATGTACAAACTTCGTAACTCCAAGAACAAAAAAGCAGAAATATAGTTAGAAAATGGGCAAGAGACATGAACAAATATATCACTGAAGAAGATATGCAAATAGCAAATAAGGACATGGAAGGATGTTCAAAATCTTTAGCCATTAGGAAAATGCAAATTAAAATCACAATTAGATATCACTACACACCTATCAGAATGACTAAAATAAAAAAGTGACAAAACCAAATGTTGGTAAGAAAGCAGAGAAACTGAGTCACTCATACACTGGTCATGGGAATCCAACTACCACATAATCCAGCAATTATTCTTAGACATTGATCCCAGATAAATGAAAAGCTGCATTCACACAAAAATCTGAACACAAATACATAAAACAACTTTATTCCTGTAACCAAAAAATGTTAACAACCCAGATGTCCTTCAACTCATGACTGGTAAACAACCAGTAGTATAGTCATACCACGGAATACTACACTCCTAAATGAAAAGAAACAAACATGACACATAAAACGATCTGGATGAATCTCCAGGAAATTATGTTCAGTGATGAAAGCCAATCCCTAAAGGTAACATACTGTGTGGCTCCATTTATGTAATCATTTTTGACACGACAAAATATATTATAGAAATGGAGAACAAATTAGTAATTGCCAGAAGTTAAGGAGGTGGGAGGGAGGGAAGTGGGAGTGACTATAAAAAGGCAACATGGGGGATCCTTTTCTGTGGTGGAAATATTCTGTATCCGATTGTCTCAATGTCAATATCCTGGTTGTGATATTGTACTGTATAGTTTTACAATATGTTACCATTTCAGGAAAGTGGGTAATGGACATGCAAGAAAATCTCAATTATTTCTTACAACTGTGTGTGAATCTATAAAAAGTTTAACTTTTTTTAAAGTTTCCTTTAAAATTTGAAAGGCATAATGAATGGAAATGCATGTTAAAAAATAAAATACTTTGATTTAGGTATTAAGTACCCTATCATTTAATTCTAAATATGGAAGCAAAGAGGTTTCTTAAGAAAAAAGTGCCTATATGCACAAATGACTAACAAGGCTTAGTTTTACCCCTAGAAGCCATTTTTACATACTTAAGCTTGAAAAACTAACACTGAATATCCCTCATGACTCTCCTCTGCCACATCTCGTATTGTGTAAAGCCTCCTATGTTAGATGAATGCCACGAGGTAAAGAGAGATCCCACATGTTTCCTTCAATTTTAGTAGTTTATCGACTTATATAAATGTTAAGTGAAGATAAAAAATTACTATATATTGCATTTACTCACTTGATTCATTAGATTCAGACTTGAATTTTTTCCGGCCCTGAATCTGAGATTTTTTCCTCTGTTTGGCTTCTTTTTCCTTTTCATCATCACTGAAATCTAAGGCCTTGCAGAGGAAAAATATAATTATGTCAAATGGATTTAATTCATTGGTACATACTTGGAAGTGAGAAGGATAGGCCTATTATTTAACACTGACCCTGAAAGAGTATTACTTTTTGATATGTAGTATTTTCTAGTAATATCTGAATTAACTATTTATGACTCTTAATTAACACAGGCCAGAGTACTCAAGGCTTTTTTTTTTCCTAGAAAGTTTTGGATAGATAATTCTTTTTTTGCACAGATAGGTAACTTTAAAATGCCAATCTTTAACAACCTTCAGATATGGGTATTCCCTAGCTAGAAGACTGACTTCAAGCTTGAGTCAAGAATGTCAACAATGCTAAAGGGAAGGAACAGTTAGGAATATGCAAATAACATCAATGATCAGAACTAATATAAAAATAGAAGAGAATGTTTTATCTTTCATTCATTCAAAAATTTATACATACCCATTATATGACAGGCACTGTTCTAAACATTCTATAGGTATTAATTCTTTTAATAATATAATGTCAAGCATAGTAAGGGCTGTAAATAAATAAAGCAAAGTAAGGAAAGAAAATCACTGCAGATGCAATTTAGACTGGGCTGCAGGGAAAGGCTTAGATAATATCTTTATCTTTAGAAGATAAACTCAAGATAAATCTCTAATGATGAATTAGCAGTGAATAAAGGAAAGGAAAATTTCAAGGAGAGGGAATATGTGCAAAGGCAGGGTACATTTGAGACATGAAACTGATTTAATCAGTAAAGCAAAGCAAAAGCTTCTTATATAGTGAAATCAGAGATGATAAAATTGGAGAATAAAGAACTTTATGTCCCAGTCACTGGGCATGTCCTAAGAGCAGGAGGGAGGTATTAAAGGATTTTAATTGGCATTGTTTTATTTTAAAGAGACTGCTTCGGCAATATTTTGCTATCACCTCCTAAAGTCAGAAAAAAATTCACATGTTTCTTGTATACATATTAAATTTGCACTGACACATTTATTCAACTACAAATTATATATTCATGTATTAGAAATGAATACCAAAGTGAAGAAGATGCATGCCTTATACACAATCTATGATTAACGTCAGGCAATAATTCTATACTACAAAATTTCATAATAAAATAAACTTTAAAATCTCAAAGAGTTTTCCCCTATTACAGAATTAAAGGACATTCAGTCAACTACTTCGAAAACAAAGACAAAAACAAAATAAAACACACCATGAAGTATGCTGGGATTTAATTTTAAAATTAACCTAATCACACATATTTTATAAACAACATTACCATAATTAGCAACTTCAAAGCTGAGGTCTAAAACAACAGAGATGTATTAGGATATTTTCATTTCACAAGAAATATGTTTTAAGACCTTTGTGAATTTTCTCAAATACTTTAAAAGCATGTAACTTCAGTAATTACTGAAGATGACCTAAACATAACTAAGAACATTAAGGGAACCTTCAGAGCCTTAACAGAAATCACATGTATATACAACATAAATTAGAAAACATAATCCCATGGCATTGTGGATACTAAACTAGGATCACTCACTGGTTAAGCAAACCTGTAAGTCAGCGTTACCTGATTCATGCCTCAGCAAAATTAGAAATTAATATGAATCTTCAGCACTGCTTGAGAACATCTAAAATGAATAAAGTTAAATCTACAAACCCAATAAATTTATATACTATAAAACTTCATCAGAATTCCTGAGTATGTTTAAAAACTCTCACTTATAATTGTATTTTCCCCTATAGTGTGTATATTCATACGATTTCCAAGAAATGTATACACTTATTGCTGCAATTTTTATATTTTAATAACTTAAAAAAAAAAAGAAAATCTCCATGGAAAGTTAAATAACCCTACAGATTATTCCTGACTATTCCACATCTCTAGAAAAACTGTACATCAAGTTACTTGAGACATAAAATTAATCTTGCTGGGATGGGTTAGCCTGGTGATGGGTATTAAGGAGGGCACGTACTGAATGGAGCATTGGGTGTTATACGCAAACAATGAATCATGGAACACTACATCAATAAATAAATAAACAGGGAAAAACAATCTTGCTGACATGGATTCAAGAAAGAAAATTAAGAATCCTCTTTTTAGGAATGTAATTATATTATAAAACCTGGAGAGGTAGGTAGATTCTAATGATTTTGTACCTCCAAAAGAAAGGCAGCTTATTATAGGCACCATTAAATGTATTCATGTCCCATATGGTTAACATATTAAAAAATAAAATTTTTTAAAATAATGACAATTCTGCCTTTACCAGATGTCAACAAAATTGATTTTTAAAAAAAGGAAATTACAAGGAAAATAATAAACTGGTACTTGTTAAAATATGACTGAAAGTATTTTTTTTTTCCTGCAATGATCAATCAAAAACTCTTACTGAGGGGTATAAAATAGTCATCTGGGAGAAGGGGAGAGTACATGCTCCCACAGATGGCAGTATGACTGCCAGGCAGCATGAAAAGACCTCCTTTATTTTTTTTTTTAAAGATTTTATTTATTTATTTATTTGACAGAGAGAGACACAGCGAGAGAGGGAACACAAGCAGGGGGAGTGGGAGAGGGAGAAGCAGGCTTCCCGCCGAGCAGGGAGCCCGATGAGGGGCTCGATCCCAGGACCCCGGGATCATGACCTGAGCCGAAGGCAGACGCTTAACGACTGAGCCACCCAGGCGCCCCATGAAAAGACCTCCTTAAGGTCAAGATGAATTTATAAAATTAAGTTCTGAGGTGCCTGGGTGGCTGTGAGTTAAGTATATGCCTTCAGCTCAGTTCATGATCTCAGGATCCTGGGATCGAGCCCCACTTCTCCTTCTCCCTCTGCCCCCACCCCATCGCTTGTGAGCGCACACTCTCTCAAATAAATAATCTTAAAAAAATTAAATCCTGCTTTACTTCCTAAAATATTATGTAAAGAGATTTATACTTACTTCTGGTGGTGGTTCCTGATCATTCTTCCATGACGCATCCGATCCCCTATCCCTAGAAAGAGAAAGTTAAAAGAAAACATGAAGTACTTAAGATTCTGTGTTTATAACTCAGTAGTATAGAAAGTAAGTAGAAGACATGGGCTCAATCCTTAATTTTATAATATACATGAAAATAAGAGCAAAAAATAAACGACCATGTATATGTTCTTCACCTTGTTTCAGAAGATGTGGGAAGCTCCTAAGAAAAACACAAAATCTGGACACATATAAAATATTAGGACTGGGGGAATGAGAATGAGAAGCCAAGACTATGGTGTGCAGAGGAAAGTGGCTTTGCAGTTCATAAGCATCTCTAGATGCTATGACTTTGATACTTTCATGATACCTGAGCTCAGTTCATAAAGCTCACCTCAACAAATGCTTATTCTACACCAACTATAGGTCAGACACACTGTTTCAGGTGCTAAGGACACAAAAATGACCAGGAGGCATTCCCTTAAGATTTACAGGTTTAACGGTAGAGGTAACAACATGAAATTCTTCTTCCTCTATTTACCTGAGGAATATCAACAATATTCCATGAGTAACCAAAGCTTATTCCAACAGTATTCCTCAAAGCAGAGAGGGTGGAATAAAAGCTATCTCATTTGGTAAGGAGAAAGAATTCTGAAGAGTCTGAAAGACAGTATAATCACAAGCACTAACTACTTTTAGTGGAAAGTTTTATACTCTACAATCAACAAAAATACATATATTATTAAGTATGACTATGATTTCTGAAAGCTCACCTTTATCTCTTTAATCTTTTTGATTTTGTAAGTTTGACAGTATCTTGTTACTCAGTTACATTAAAATATTATAAAATATTAGGAGTAGACGTTGTCCTCACTGCTTTAAACTAGATCCCAAAAACAAATGAGATTCTCAGGATTTAATTCATTAAAATCATTAATATATTAAACCACAATCCATAAAAACCAATGTACAGATGTCAGTGGGCTGGCAAAATAGGAATATCATTAAGTCTCCTCTAAAATTTTGATTCAGAACTTTTGACACTGTACATGGGGCATTATCAATGATTTTTCTACCATTAAAAAAAAAAAGCTTACTCGTTAATGATCAGTTTACACCTATGCATTTAACACAGCTCCAATACTCCTTTTTGCATATATGCCATCACACGGCCTATGGGGTTTAAAGACATAAATGGGGAAAGTTCCCCAATAGCGCATTTACCACAGAAAATCAAAATCTACTAAAGAAGAGATCAAACAACATTTCAAAAAGCACTTTCAACAAGAGTAAGTTCATGGGAAGCTAAAATTAAAATAGCCTTACAAGAGGTGGATAAACTAGAGGAGGTGACCTTCTCTACCTCAAAGGCAAAGTACTCTACTGAGTGCCCATGCAGACACCAAATTGCAGTCTAGAATAAAAAAAAAACTTTGTTAAATGGGGCTTCTGCTGGGTGGGCCTAATTTCGCAATTTAGTTTATTGTTTCTTTCCAGGAAAAAACTCTTATTCTTGCAAATCAAGAACACAGACTTCTCTTGTTTAAAATCTATTTAATAAATGTCTTTAGAGAAGCTTTTCAAGTTTATGTTTTAAGCTAAAATATTTTTGTTAAAAGCCGAAAAATCACATATCCACAGCAACATCCTAATATTTAGAGCAGAATGAAATGCCACCTATTTAAGGCATGATTTTAAAACACGATTTTTCTATTTAATTTACCTTTCTTTTCAGCGGTTACTTAGAAAAATCAACCTTACCAACCTGAAGAACTTAGGCAAAATGTTCCTCAGATAATTATGTGGATTCTTAAGCATGAGTTTAATGAATTATGATAAATGAAATTCAGAGACTTGATTTAATATATAAGTGCTTTAGAGATTTTACACCATGCAATGGGGACTAGTACTTTTGAGGTAGCAGTAAGGCTACTCATTGACTGAAGTTCCCCTCTCTGTTCTGCAAAAAACACATTCCTACTGCTTCAACTACACTTCAAGTTTCCCATCAAAAGACAGCTAGACCTAAAAGGGAGTTGTGTGTCAAACTGAGTGCAAAATCTTTTTAGATCCCCACCCTTCCCTCTATCTTTCTTAGTGTTTCTTCCACTCCTACTAATTTTACAGTATTTTTAGTGGCTCATATTCATTACATCTTTCCAAAGCATTCAACTTTTTTTTTTCCTGAAAAAACTATTCTACTTGAACCATATACCACTGATTTACCAAAAATAAATTATATGATTATAATAACAAGTTCAACTGATATAAGCAGCTTTACAGCTAACACTTAGCAACACAAATAATACATGGAAAATGCACAATTAATGAGTAGCATAAACATGCAGAAATATTACTACCCACATGTCACAGGCATCATTTAGCATCCACAAAATGGAAAGCAGTAGTTTGTTGGTTAAATCAACCCTGTTTAGGGGCGCCTGGGTGGCTCAGTCGGTTAAACGTCTGTCTTCGGCTCAGGTCATGATCCCATGGTCCCGGGATCGAGCTCCACATAGGGCTCCCTACTCAGTGGGGAGTCTGCTTCTCCCTCTGCCCCTCTCCCTGGTTGCACGTGTGCTGCACATGCACCCTCCCCCCCCAAAAAAATAAATATAAATTTAAAAAATAAAGAAAGAAAGAAAGAAAGAAAGAAAGAAAGAAAGAAAGAAAGAAAGAAAGAAAGAAATCAACCCTGTTTATCAACTTGATACACAACTTTTTAGGGGCATATTTTTGTTCTCTCTTCTATAAATTTACAATCTATAAGCAACCAGAAATTTATTAATTTTTTTTTCTTGAGAATTACCAAGTTTTATTAAACAGTTAAGCCTATAATGAAATCCAAGGAATAATTCTATTTAAAATGGAAAAGAATTCTTTTTAAGTGGTAATACTAATGCTGAAGTAGCATGTTTATAAAAAAAAAGGTATGTCATGGAAAAAAATATGAATTAGAATTCAGAAACTTTATATGGCCTAAATGTAGTCCTACTAGTTGATTATGTCATTTTGGGTAAAAGATAAAAATCATCTCTACCTATAAAATCTGGTAACAAATTGTAGCTTTCAGAGATGTTATTAGGAAAATAAATGAATGCTTTGGAACACAGATACTTAACAAGAAACTACCTTCACTGAAAATTATTCGTAAAATATAAATTAAATAAGCAGACAACAACTAACGTGTCAGTAACATACTTACTGTTTAAGTTTTTCTGTGAATATGTACTGGGTGAAGTCTTTCATTGATGGAGCAAAATACATAGTATCCTTTATTTTAATACCTTTACTCTCAATGTGCTCTGAAGAATTAAACCGTAACACATAAAATGGATGTGCGACAGGTCCAAATATCTCAAATATCTATAAAACAGAAGAAACGTAAAGACCTTTAATATGCAAAATAACAACTCAAAAAGTAATTTTTAAAAAATTGATAATTGTTATAACAAGGTAATTTTGTCATGTCAGAATAAAATTGTATTTATATTTAAGTCATTTTTGCATACTCACAGTCTTCATATTTTGATTATAAATGCATCAACTCATTCCAGATTTCCTTTTTATGAGAATTTAAAACAAGTGTAGCAAATCTGTTAATTGCTAAATTCAAATCATCTTGGTGGTGTATGAATTAGAGACAAATTATGAAGTTTTTTTTATCATTCCTCATTTAAGTTGTAAAGTATGAAGAATCACAATAGGTAACTTTTGAGAAATAAAATGCTGTCACTTGGAATCTTATAACACGAAACTTAAAAGCAAGCTTCTGCTTTAGTGGGTATTTAATCATTTCTGCTGTTTCCATACAGTGGTTAACATTTTTCATAAAATTAAACCACAACTGTTTCTAATTCAAAACTTAGAAAAGTAGATTTGAACTTGAAGTTGCTTATTTCTCAAAAACCAAAGAAGCTTATACAGCCTTTAACTTTTATATAAAGGAACTGCTTTTAGTACAGACACATTTTATTTCTGAAAATGTTTTGTGAATGATTAAAGGAAGTCTCTTGTTTTCAAACTCTTCTCAAATACCTAAATTCTTTGAAAAATGTTCTGATAGTAAATATATGTATGCTATAGAAACCAGACCATGACCAATGTCAGTGTTCAACTTTTCTAGTCTTCTAATTCTTTTCTTCTGAGACCACATTATAGTTTTGTATACTGTTCCCTTTTAAAAACTAAAGTTGCATTAAGTTTTTCCATGTTATAAATATTCTTCGTAAGTATAATTTCAGTAGCTATATCAATAACTCCTTTATAGATCTGGCATGATTTAACTTGTCTCATAAATAAGCACATTTAGGGAGCTTCCAATTTGTTCAATATATAATAAATGATGCCCTGATGAACATGCTTTTATGTAAATTTCTGTACTTCAGGTTTCCCAAAAATCTATTTGTAAGGGGTGGAATTATTGGAGCCAAGAGTATGATTATTATTAAAACTCTGGATATAAATTACTAAATAATTTTCCAAATAGCTTGGACCATTTTAAACCAAGTGTACTGAAAATGTCTGTTTTAGTACATTATCAGTTCTTCATTTTTGATAGTAAATATTCTCATTTCATTCTCTTTAAGTATACTATTCAGGATTTTTATTAATTTTCAGTGAGGCATAAAACAGTTCACCTATCAGGGTACCAATATTCTGAAGGCATGAGTACCCCGTACCCCCAAAACAACTAGTAGTATTCAATACAATTAAAATGCCAACATATTCTGAAGCAACACTAATAGCATAATTTTTTTTTTAATTTTAAAAGAAAACAGCAAATTTGCTTTGAAGGATTTAGATACAAAGAGTAGACCTCGTAGACCTCTTCCAACTAGAACTGCAAAGGACAGAGGTATATACCGCAACATCACTCTTACTGGTTCACATTACATAAAGTAATGGATTATCTTGTCACTTTTTAAAAAGTCTTAAAACAATTCTTTTTTAAACTCCTTTGATAAATAGTGACAAATGTGATTCTTCAAGTTTGGACGGGGATAAAAAATTTGTTTAGAAAAGTTTCCCATAAAGATATAATAATCACGGTTAGCAACCTGGTACATAAAGCTGTTCCCCAATGATTGGTTTCCTGGACGAAATAATTCCAGTTCCTAACTGAGAAATGATTTCACTAGAGAAATGCCTGAATAGCTTCAGGCTTACACAGAGACTGGTTTGAACTAAAATGTAAGTGACATTCAAAATGCCTTGATAAAATCAAAGCATACTTGGTTGACTATTCTTAAGATCTCAAGTGTTAATGAGCTATACCTAATGATAAAATCATTACAAGGTTTTAAGTAAAATAATTCCACATACAACAGGTAACAGGAAGCTACTCTAAGGAATCCATACATGTCTTACACCAAAACTGAGAAGTATTTATGCTCCTACCTCGAATAGCCATGGAACACTTGACTGAGTTGACATAAGCAATTTAGCTAATCCAGAGTTACAGAAAAAAAGGTTTAACAATATTTTAAATTACTATAAGCTAAAAAGTATAGATTTTAGATCGGCTAATACCTGAGAGCTAAACTCTGAAGAGCAACCTCAGACAAAGTAGGGGTCGGGCCAGCCCACTTCATCCCATAGTTTCATTAAACCTTGCATCCTGGCTCACTCTTCAGACCTGCCTTTGCGGATTCTGCAAGTTCCAAACTACCTGACTACAGATAAAAGGAAAGGAAGGAATATGGCTGAGACAACAGTGTAAGGAACAAAACTCAGGATAATAATGTCTTAAGATATTTACTTTAAGGTAGGCAAGAAGCTTTCCTTATACTTTAAGTAACAGTACATAACCCGTAGAAATACTCATAAAAATTTAATCCAACTAATGTTTTATACTTGCCCTGTCATTTGAAAGGTAGTTTTCAGTGTCTTTCCACTTGGCTCTAGCTTATAATACTTACCATCTCTTATTCAAAAGCAGTATCTTTCTGCTAAAAGACCTCAAAGGATTCTTGTCACACAGAGAGATCACAAACACACACCACTATCACATTATACAGATACAGCATAAGGTCTGTTAGGAAAAAAACTGACAAGCAGAGAAGTAAATTCATTCCCCCAAATTCTCATTCCATAGCATAATCTAGGCTTAGGTGTTCTGTATGCTCCATGGCCAAAGTTCTAGCAGCTGGAGACCAGCCTGAGTCAGCTGGCTAGACACGCGCAGAGAGCACTCCAAGAGAGAGAATAAGCTGCACTCTCCCATCTCCACACACACACATTATATACTTATTGGTTAGCCTAAGAGGGATGAAGTAATCCTAGTTTCTACAGGTAACGAGAAACAGATCAAAGACTCTCCAGGCCCAGGAATAATGGTGAAGACTGCAAATGGAGAGCCAAGATCTGCATACTTCTGCTCTGAGAACAGCCTTCAAAGAATGCCATTAACAAAGGCCTTATGGTTGTTCCAGCTGAGCCACTTTTTGGCTAACCTACCAAAAGGGGAAAGGGGGAAATGAACCCCTCACAGCCATTCAGAATTACCTCTTATCAATCACTTTACACTAATCACTGTGTGTTACTATTACTTCACAAGTTGCTGAGGGAGGAGAAAATAAACCACTGTATCAAAATAATACAGAATTTCAGAAAATCAACACATACTACCAACCAAGATTGTAGTATATTCTTTTTAAAAAAGATCAGTAAAAATTCCGGCCCAACTCTAACAAACACACTGAAAACTAATGAAAAACGAGTAAGTAATTCCTGTTATATAGGGATAATAAATTGCACAGGTTGGTCAATTTTTAAATCCCCTGATAAAGAGCTAAACATTCAAAATAAAAATTCATTCATCATTTATCAAGAGTAACTAATCATCATTAGGATTAAAGGGCAAAAGGCTGAAACACAAATCCAAGGTTACCTCCCTTAAATCAGTGGGTAAGGGGGAGGAAGGTGGAGGGAAATGCATCAGACATATTAACTAGGTTGTAAACTCAACTTTGTTCCTTTTTAAAACTCTGTGATTTTTGAGTAAATGGGGATAATTCCACTTGCTTGGAGTTTCAATGAATTTAAAAAGATACACAAAATATGTATCACTGTGGCTCATTATTATTGTTGAAGAGCAGAGGGAAAAGAAAAGATGTACAAAGGTTTGACACTGAAGGTAAAACTAAATCAGTATATAGATAAGATCTAAAACAGATTCAATTTCATTTTCTGGTCACTGGTTTGTTGAACTGATAGTCCCAACCCTCCCCACCCCTGCACCATTACTTTCGGGAATCATGTCAAGGCACTTAGATGTATAATGAAATATTTTTTAAAGGCTTGTCACTTCTTGAATTTACAAAGCTCTCTATGTAAAATTTAGAAGTAGATTTAATTTTTTCCTCTAGACTTATGTCACATAACTAAAGTTAGAGGCATAAATGTTACATTTTTATCTGACTCCTTCCAAAGTCAAATGACAAAAGAGCTGAATATTAACATTAGTCACAATTATAGAACTAAAAGTTCAGCTGTATTGGGGGATATAAGAAATGTGAATATTTAGAGGTTTTTAATTAGCAAAGTGTTGGGTATTTTGAAATTAAAATTGTCTCAGCTAGCTACTTAAAAAGACAACTGTCATGAATATCATAAATAAAAGGAATCATGGAAATTATCAGTTTCAAATGAGTTAGAAAACCAAGAAATAAGTTTCCATTCCCCGTTCTCCCCTCCCCCGTCTTCTACTACTTTCCGGAGGAGAGCGAAAAATGCTTTGCCTTTGTACCAGAGCAGAATACTGGTTTCTCCTAAAGTAGTATACATACCAATGGGCATGGAGAGCTACTCATGGCACAGTCATTGACTCATTTCCCATCCCTTTTCTCTCTCAACCTTCTCTGAGGTTAAGCCCCCTAGTCAATCTCTAACCACTTACAAAGGCACCAGCAGAACTCACTTGAAACAAAAAGACTGAGCTTAGGTATCTGAAAGGGAAAAAAGTACAGCACCATTCTTTAGGCATTAAAGTCTTTCTTCCCCTCACCAACTTTCTCAAGAATTGCCAAAATATATTAGCTCTAGACTCCCAATTAATTCTGTCACTGCTCTGCCATCCTAAGTCACTCATTTCTTTTTGGTAAATTAGCCTGTCAATCTAAACAAAAAGAAAAACAAAACCAAAAAAGTACATAGGTGGTACAAGGTAGGCAGGACCCTGATAAAAATCTGACCTCTTTCTAATCTGTGTTAGAATGGGACAGTAGGAAATAGCATATAAAAGGGAAAATTATATGAATGACCCAATAATATAATTAAAAAGATATGCTTTTTTTTCTGATTAGATGTAAATTAATTGTATCTCCTAGAACAAAAACGAAGCCAACTATTAGTTATCTAGGAAAAGCTAAACCCCAAAAAGTGACTTCCCCAAAGACAGCAGCTGGTTTCTTATTTTTATTTGTTTTCAACACAGTACACATTTACTCAGCACTTAAAATTTACAAAGCACTGTACTCTGTAGTGGAGAATGCTGAGATGAATAAAACTACCCCTCCAGCCAAAAAAGAACACTTGGTTGGTACTTATATATATATAAATTTTTTTTTAAAGATTTTATTTACTTATTTGACAGAGACAGAGACAGCACAGATAGGCAGAGCGGCAGGCAGAGGGAGAGGGAGAAGCAGGCTCTCCGCAGACCAGGAAGCCCGACGTGGCGCTCAATCCCAGGACCCTGGGATCATGACCCGAGCCAAAGGCAGATGCTTAACCAACTGAGCCACCCAGGCGCCCCAGCTGGTATTTATATTTTTGATCTTAGAGGTTTTACATCCTCTGCCAACGGCTCAAAATTGCATTATTTACTGGGTAAAATGTGTAGTCTTCCATATTAAAGATGGACATGCCAAACTGTCCCATTCGAAAGATGTTATAAGGAACTTGACTTTTTGGTGAGTACACATACTCATAATTCCCCAGAATGTGCTTACAGTGACACTTTGTACCTATTGCTGAAATCTTTTTTCCCCTTTTTCTTTTTTCCACTCTAAAGATTCCACCTGAGGAAGCCAAAGTCTAAAAAGTTTTGAAAGCCCCTACTCAAAGGGACTCACAAACCAAAAAAAGGTTAAGAACTACTACACTGTAGTTGCTGCACTCAACTTTGAGTACCTGGAGATATTCGATATGAATACAGGCCCTCTACTTCACAACTTACCTGACAAACAGGAAAAAATTGTATACCAACAGACACAAAGTACTGAAAAAAATCAAGAATAAACACTTCAGAACTCTAGACTGCTCATCTACTAAAATTAATAAATTCTCTTTAGGACAGATACGGAAAGTCAGAAAAACCAATCCACAAAGAAACAGAATAATTATAAGATTTGAATATATTTTTTTTTACAAACCTTTCCTGCTGCCTGTCGATCGCTTTTAAAAATTACAGTTTCCTCATTAACCGGAGGTAGGTTAGTCACAGATTCAATTATTACTGAAAAATGAAACAAAGGAGATTATTCCAAGATTTAATCAGAAGATAATGTAAAATTTAAGTGGGAATTTTTAACTCCAACATAATTTAAAATGAAATTTAAGGTGAGATAATATACCTCAGTAACTGTTCCTCTTAAAACAACAGTCTTTATTATCAAGTGGCACAAGGAAAAAGAATCTACATATTTTTATTTAATACAAAATGCTACAACTCTAAGAAACAAAAACTAAAGTAAAATTCTCACAGAAAATTTTTATCACCCACTAAAAAGTCAATAAATTTAAGTCATGTACATTTTCCCAAGCAATTTTTACCCAAAAAAGTATAATCATATTTAGTCACAAAAACTGTTTTAGGAAAAATTAGTCTTCTTCCTCACTCTAGAAGTTCTTTTCTAGAAAGCACTGAGTACTTACTGATCTATGAAAAATCTAAAGACTTCCCAAAAGCATCTGCCTCTGAATAGATGAAGATGATAGAACTCACAGTAATTATCATTCTCCCTCTCAAAATGCAACAGCATTATCCCACTCGTCTATCATAATCTCCAATTCCTGTATGGGCCACAAATGTTAAAACACCAAGCTACCATAGCAAAGAGAGAAAACAAACAACAGGCTCTTAGAAAATTAGAGCAACAACCAAGAATATGTGCCACATTACACAGGTAATGCCATGTCCACTTGAGAAATGAAATGTCAGTTCAGGTTATTAAAATTCATTTTAAAAATTTCAACTGTATCCAATTAATTACAACAGTTACTGCTTCTAAGTTCTGAACATACATGTGGAGTAACAGATCACAGGTCAACATTTTCTGAGTTAGATCTGTTTCTGGAACAAAGATGATGAGTAAGGATTAATAATGATAGTGAGCACTAACAGCATTCATTTTCAATCATTTCTCCTCCCTAATCCCCTTCCCAAGAATCAAATTACATGAAAATAAAAGATCACCTAATTCAATTCTCTCATTTTATGGAAAGATGAAAAAACAGGACTTAAGAGAGTAACATTATCACATGGCCAATTCCAGACCAAGTCATCACCAGAACCTAGAATAACCTAGATCCCTAGTTCCAATGGTCTTCCTTTAACAACACAACTACTGACTGTGTTTCCACAGCCTAAAAAAACCCATTCTTTTTTTAATTATGATTCTAGGTGGCAGTTGCAGGTAGCTGGATACAAATCAACCTGAAGTTTGTACCACACATTGATAAAAATTTCCAAAGCTATCAATAGTCAAAGTATCTTCTAGTACAAGATCCTTAAATTCATGAAATCTCTCTACTTCTACCTAGGTGGATAATATTTAACTAGCCTCTTGTATTTTCCAAATTAAATGAGAGAGAGAAAGAAAAATAAGCCAGCATAACTTGTAGAACAATTGCAGAGTACAAAGCCAAATCCTCTTTTTCTCCTGGGGTCTTATTTGAACTCACATATTTTTTGCTTCATGTATTAATACTTATTTTATTTTCTCTTTTGTAATTTGGTCCAAATCATGTGAGATATTTTAGGCTCTCAAAACAGGGTAGCAGGTGCTGATTTTCAGTCAATCTTTATTCCTAGCAGCTTGAGAATTTTGTTATTCTATTAGGGTGTGCTAGTCAAAACGATATCTTTAAAAAGCATTATCTTATGCATATTGTATGTTCACATTTTTTTCTTGATAAACATTTTGACCTTTATTTTTTCTATATACATCAAGTCTAATAAATGCTCAACTCACACTATGTGATGCCATAAGATAACTCAAATACCAGTAAATGTAATGACTCAAGAATCAGGTTAAGAGTTTTAATAATCATGATTTTTGTAAAAATAAATAAATGTTTCACTTTAATCAGAATTTTGACTAATAAATTGCAAAAGTACAAAATTATCTAAGTATAAACTTTTCAAAATATTGGTATGGACACTGTTAGAAAAAGGTCAAAAGTCCAATTTCTACCACTGACCCATTATACAACTAATCATAAGGGCAAGTGAGTTGGGTTTTTCTGTGTCCCTTAAGTCCTGTAAACTAAGAGGGCCGGTGGATAATCTAGGTCTTTTATCCAGTTGAAATATCCTTCGACTTTGTCAACTCTGAGTTCTACTTTCAGATGGATCTTACTATGAGAGCTAATGGTAGCTACGTGAACTTCAAGGCCTTTAGTACCTATCTCACAACCTGGGGCTAAAAGAAATCTATAATATCTAGTTCTCTTACAACCAACAGCTTTATATTTCATGAATCACAGAACTTTCTAATTTACATGTTTCTAAAATAAAAATCAAAGGCAGTAGGCAGAATAATGTTCCGCCCACCAAAAGACACCTACACCCTAATCCCTGAACCTATAAATATATTACCTTACATTAAAAAAAAAAAAAAAAGGATTTTTGCAGATGTGATTAAGGTTAAGGACCTTGAGATGGGGAGATTATTCTGGATTATGCATGTAGGCCCAACCTATGGAGTCCTTAAAAGCAAATAATCTTTCCAAGCTTTGGTCAGTGAGAGATGTGATGAAGGGGGAAGGGTCACAGGGAAGGTATACTACTGGCTTTGAAGATGAAGGAAGGAGTCCATAAGCCAAGGAATACAGGCAGCCTCTAGAAGCTGAAAGGGACAAGGAAATGGATTCTCCCCTAGAGCCTTCAGAAAGGAACTCAGCCCTGACGGACCTCTTGATTTTAGCCCAGTGAGACCCATATCAGACTTCTGTTCTACAAAACTATAAAACAATAAATCTGTGTTGTTTAAAGCCACTAAATTTGTAGCAACTTAATAGCAAAAAAAATTAATATACCAAATCAAAGACAATTCTGGAGAAATGTCAATAAAAGCAGACTTTGAATTTTAAAAAAGACACGGCATTTATGAGTTACATATATGAGTAAAAAATGAATTTATCTATTCAAACTTAACTATAAAATGAAGTATTATTACATATTTCACAGAAAATGCACTAGTCATAAAGTCTTTCATTTGATGAATGCATACTTGGATATAAGTAATTTTACTCATAAAATTATTTACATACCTAATTGCTCAATAATACTTGAAACCATCCCAAGAGGCTTTAATTCAATATCTTCAGGCAGAATAATAGTGAGTTCTTCAACAGAAGGTAGTTCCTATAATATAAAAAAAGCATTGATCTTCAACAACTAAAAAAAATAGGACATCATTTCCATTTAAAGTACTATAAACATTTCTGAAGATGTAACATTAAGCACTTATACCATCTCTTTGATGTGATCCTTTTTAGTGTCTGACAGTATTTCTTCTACTTCCAATATCTCCCCACATAAGTGATGCAACAGCATCTATACCTGAATCCAGCTAAACTAAGAACATGGACAAAAGTACCCAGATTTTTCCAACCATACTTGAATGAGACAAAAAAACCAAAAAACGCTATTACTGTTAAGGAATTCAAGGCAAAAAAAAAAAAAAAAGGCATTTCACTTAAAGTGATTCCCAGAGAAATGATTCTACTGGTCACTACAATTTCTCCACAGAAGAAGAGTTCTCTCTCTTAGCTGTCTTAATTTGGTTAATTAATTTGACAGGGAATAAGTAGTTGAAAAGAGAAACAGCAATCTCTTCTGGGGCTGTTTGAAAAAGAGTAAATGTCTAGCTTCTTCAGGAAAAAAAATCTAGAATTCCTGGGAAACAGAACATAGGCTCCACCCGGAAAAGCTGTGAAGTGTTGCCTCGTATCTTCTTTCTCTATGTTAAAATCTAAATTCCTTTACGTTAAAAATTCCTCTTTTCTGACCCAGCTACTAACTATACCTCAGTTGCTATAGAAACTAGATGTTGAAGTAGAGACGAAGTTGAAGAGAAATCTAAGAATAAAACTGACCTTAGCCTTTAAACTAAACAAACAGAACTTTCTATTTTTGACCTTTGCCAAAAGACCATGATTAACTTTTATTTTATTTTATTTTATTTTTTTTTTAAAGATTTTATTTATTTATTTGACAGAGAAAGACACAGCGAGAGAGGGAACACAAACGGGGAGTGGGAGAGGGAGAAGCAGACTCCCTGCCGAACAGGGAGCCCGATGCGGGACTCGATCCCAGGACTCCAGGATCATGACCTGAGCCGAAGGCAGTCGCTTAACCAGCTGAGCCACCCAGGCGCCCCCATGATTAACTTTTATTTTTTTTTATTTTTTTTTTTTTTCATTTGTGATAGTTATGTTTTATAATTTTTTTTCCCCCCCATGATTAACTTTTAGAAGGAAGTTCTTCCTTAAGAAGGCTTGAAAGTGTATGTTAGGAGTTGGTTGGGGAGGAGAAAGAGAACTTCTGAAGAAATGTTGAAAAAGATGGGAAAAGCCTAAACAATACAGTGTATTACAGATGAATGGATCATGGTAATCATTTTCCTCTTCAGGGACTCAAAGAAGGTTTTTAATAAACCATATAACCAGAGTTAAAGTATAACTTGCTTCTGGGAGATGCTATTTTCTGATCAAGAATTACTTACAAACAACCACACTAAAGGTCTCAACCAACTTCACGCAGAAGACTTAACCTCGCACGGTTAGTCTGGATGGGGTCGTGAGGAAATGACGGTTTTATATCAGACTTTTTCTGAGTACTTTTAGGGAGAGGACAACCACTTGTCATTTTTGCATATTAAATATGGATAGTTTTTCTTGGCAAGACCATGGTTTGAAAGTGGTCCATATGTGTATTAGAATAGAGAAGGGAGTACAGTTCTTAGAACTGGTAAAGAACATGTGACATGGGATAGCCTTGTTAAGAAGCTCTTAGCAAAAGAAATCCCACACCCAGTTAAATACAAGAATAGAGAACTATAATGTTGGGAGACTGCAGACAGGAGGGCTTTCCTGATATTTTAGAGAGCAAATCACACTGCCTTCTGCTTCCGGATGGGGTAGTAGGTCTTATAAGTAGTAAATGGCATTTTCTAATGCAGAAGTATAGTGATGAAATCTGAAATCTCCCCCACTGACTAACCAAATCACAGTTAAATCTAGAGCAAAAACTTTTCGTACTTTTGGACTGCGAGAGAGCCCACTGGTTAAATAAAGTCAGGATCATGTAGGTAGAACAAAGGAAAAGGAAGTCTCTAAGAGAAAGTGCTGTTAGATCTTTTGGGAAAACCTCTGAACTGAGGAGGAGGGTAAACCAAATACTGTTAACACTTAGAACATAAAATCAATGTTATTCTCAAATAAATAAATGCTATCTGGCCACAGAATGAAAAGCTCCTGTTTTGTATTTTCTATTAAGAGGAATAAAGTCCATGCAATATAATTATGTTTTGGTATAGGTTCAAATTCTGATACTGTTTTAATTTCTTTTAACTTTAAAATATAAAATACATGCTCCTGTTTTTTAAAGAAGAAAAAAAAAATTAGTAGTACCAAAGTACTCAGAGTAAAAAGCAAAAATTGCCCTGATTACTTTCAACCTCCCAATCCCTCTCCACAGAGAGCTGTTAACAGTTTATCCTTCAAATACATTTACCATGCAGATATAAACTTTACATTTCTAATTGTAAAACATTTTACTTATATCCACATTATAATGCAAGTTATCCTTTTTACCTATCATATTTTGTACATCTTTCTACACCAAAACATAAACATCTAATTTTTTAAACATTCTTACAGTATATCACACTGTATAACTGTAACTTAACACAAGTTACCTGATAAAACATCTGTCTCTTTTTAATTTTTATCATTACATACAATGATAAAATGAACTATCCTTCACATACATCTTCGTGTAACTTCTGTGATAAATCCCTGTAACTGGAACTGCTAGATCCAAAGATATGAACACTTTTGACAGATACTGTCAAGTTTCTTTTCAAAAAGGTTCCATCAATTAACAATTCCACAAATGATGACAGATTTTCTCACATTCATGCCATCACTGAGAAGCAAACTAAATCTTTGCCAGTGTGATAGGTCTATGATATAAAATAGCATCTTTTTTTATTTTACTTTCTTCATTAATCAGGAAGACTGTGCATCCTTGCATGTTTCCTGGCTATCCAATTGTGTTTATGAATTGTTTGTATATTTTACACATTTCTCTTTCAAAGGGTTTATCTTTTTATTAATTTATAAGAGAACTTTGGGTTAAAGAACATTCGCCCTTTATCAAATACAAAGAAAATACCCATTCCCTTTCCTCCCAGAATGGTTTTTAGTATTTAAGTTGCTTAATGAACTTCAGCATTTTAATTTTTATGTAGTCAAATATATCAAGCTTTTCTTTTTTTTGGCTTTTGAGACTTATGTCACAGAGAGAAAGACCTTCCCCATACCAAAATCACTTTTTAAATTCACTCATATTGGGGCGCCGGGGTGGCTCAGTCGTTAAGCGTCTGCCTTCGGCTCAGGTCATGATCCCAGGACCCCGGGATCGAGCCCCGCATCGGGCTCTCTGCTCGTCGGGAAGCCTGCTTCTCCCTCTCCCATTCCCCCTGCTTGTGTTCGCTCTCTCGCTGTGTCTCTCTCTGTCAAATAAATAAAATCTTTAAAAAAAAAAAAAAAAAGTGACCGTCTATTCCTACTTGTGTTCCTATTTGTGTTTTTTTAAATCAGACTGCTGAATTTCATCTAATGCCTTTTCATCATCTTTTGAGATAATTATAACATAATTTACTGTAAGTTGAGCAGGTCAGCTCCAGGGTCTGATGAAATCCTGATGTTCTCCTCTTCTAAAGATGTCTATGAGACACATCTAGCAATGAGGAAGACAGGGGAAGATATACAATGCTAGAATATTTGTAGTGATGCAGGGACCCACTCTTGTGGTCAAAAGCAGAGTCTGCCAGTATAGTTATGTCAAGCAGTATATTTGCTTTGAAAATGGTGGACATTTTGGGGGTTGGATCAAAGAAGAAGAGATATATTTGTCCCTTTTAAACAAGCATGCTTTCCATGGGCTTTTCATAAAGATTTTTGTCAGGCTTGAAGAGGCAGAACTTCAGAAGGTTTAAAAGGAAAGTTCCTTGACTGCCATGTCAGACAGGACAGTATATGATCTTGTCTTGGTATCTGGATGTCAAATGTTACTTTCTCTTCCCTAACTATGAAAGCTGAAGTACTGCACCTCCACCAAGCCTAGTTACCTCTTTACTAAATTATCCTGATTTTCTTTTTTGTAAACATCTTACTGTCTAACATCCTATGTGTTTTCTTGCTTAAAGTTCATTTCCCTAACTATACAATAAATCCAACAATAAACAGGCTTTGGTCAGCCTTGCCCATTGCCATAGCACCCAGAACAATGACTAGCACATAGTAGGTGCTGAGCATATATTTATTAAATGACTTATCTCATCAGTCTGGGTTAAACAAAATTCTCAGAAGAGATCACAGTCTTTTTCAATCAGAGCAAAACCAGATAATGAAAATATAATTCCCAGAATTCAAGAGAATCCTCAAAGAACAGAAGTTAAAAAGGCAGGCTTCTAAGGAAGCTTCATTGCCCAGGACTAATGCATAGATATGTCAGATTTGCAGCAGCAAACATTATTACAATTATTAGACTAACACCTAGCTCCCTGATTACATAGCGGCTGTTCAGCAGCTGTTCCCGGTAAGATAACAAATAAATCTGCGCAGTCGCATAATCTCCTTTCAAGAAATAAAAATCCATCACTTTACTTTTCCATGAGTGGGGAAAGGATGTGTTACAGCAAAGAGGAAAAACAAACTCCAATAAGGGAAAAAAGAGTAGCCAGAACACACTGAAGGACATTACCACTCTTGACAGGACACACAGGATCTAAAGAATTAGAAGTAAAAGGCATACTGATGAAACTAAAACACTGAAGTTAGAGTTGATGAGGAAAACCTGGGATAGAAAGACCTTCTCCATCATATAAGCAAAATCCAAGTGTCCTGAAAATAAAAGACAAGAAGGCTATATTTACTGCAGGTAAGGAAGATTAAACTATAAGCCTGGATTACCCTATAACCCTCATGGAAAGATGGATAAGTGGGTAAGAAAGGCTCCTTTTATTCTGTTTATCCAATACCAGACACTAACTACATTTGATTATTTAAATTTCATTAATGAAAATTATGTAAAATTTAAAATGCAGTGTTTGATTGGACTAGCCACATTTCATATGCTCAACTGCTACAGTATTAACACAGTGTGGATATAGAACACTTCCACCATTGCAGGAAGCTCTACTGAACAGCACTGCTTTACATTCTTGTACATCCCAAAAGCCCTCCCTTACAAAACATACACCCAAGTATTAATAGCACCACTCTATTTTCAGCCATTAATATAAATATAATTTTAAGGCCACATTATAACAGCATACACCACACTGCTATGAAGTCTTAATGATAACCTGAAAACTTTACCTGGAAAACGAAGATTTGTAATAAATCTCTATTTTTACCACTGTTACTTCTCCCAAATTAAAAAGAAACTAAAACCTGTCTTGGGTGCACAGTATATACAACTAGAAATAAATATCCAGCTATCATTTAAATAAAGTTTATATTATGCTTACTAACTCAAAACAAATGTTATCTGTAATAACAAAGAATAGGCAAGGAAAGGAAGAAAAATACTTCATTCACATCATTAGCAAAAGAAAAGGCCACATGGAAATAAAAATCCCCAGATACATAACACCATTTGGCAATGAACTACTAAAATTCACCATACTAAAGAAATTCAATCACGTATTTCCTACAATCTACAGTTCCAAGTCAAAGGCTCTATTAAAAGATAATATGGCCCAAGCATATGCAATTTAAGAAAGCTTACATTATGATACAATCATCTATCACCATGACAAAATACACTACATTATTCAGAAACCAAATAATCAAGGAAGTTCAAATGATCAAATTCTAATGTTGCTATGTACGCACGTCTACACAAGAACTAAAAATACAGCAGACTTAAATCTACCTGTTATTAGTTCCAAATCTGCTCTCCCCTACTTAAATACTACCTCAGGCAAATCACTTTCTTTCTGGGAATCAGTTTTCTTATCTCTAAATAGTAAGAAAACTGAGCAAAAGTTCTGAATATTTCATGCAAATGGCCAATACAATTTAAAAAATGTTTAACTGCATGTAATCAAAAAGACAGCACATTAAGACGGAAATTATATGCCAGCCTCAAACACAATTACTCTAATTCTGGATAACAGATACCCCTAACTATGGCATTAAATAAATGCACTGTCCTACCTATACTTCTGGAATATCCATGAAAGAGCAATTATTGTTTGTGTTACAAAAATATTATTATATTCTGATTCCTGAACATCTGTATGGCCTACAAGGTTGTTCAGTTAGGCAAAATATTCAAATGAGTACCACATATTAAAAATCTCCCCTATTAAAAAATTAAACTGTAGACACACTAGTTAAAAAAAAAAAAAATGGATGTCTAAGACTTCCAGTGCAAAAATGGAAGGAGCTAATGGGTCAAAAATGGCCCTCTGAGAAGACGACATTTGTACATTACAATGACCTTGCCTTCTCTAGTTCTTTGAAGACTTATTATTGGGCAAGAAAAAAAAAAATCAGTAATTTATGATTTTCTGAGGAAAATTATCTAAAGAACTTTGATTTGGGTTTTCACTCACAAATCTAGAAAAAGGGCAGCAGAGGGTAATGGGAAAGGAATCAAACATTCCAAATGGCAACTAACCCTTTCTTGGTGCTAGACTGGGGAGAATTTTTAAAAAGTGAGGAAAGTGGAATAAAATTATCTGACCACTTTCCTTATTATTACCCAAGAATAGAGGACATGCATGTGGCAGCCAATTACCTGACGCTATCAGGTGAGCCTTCACCTTTCAGATATGGTTGGAAAGTGGGATCCAATCCCTGGAGTACTGAGAGCCATGATTGGAAACTTTTTTTTTTCCCCCCCTTATAGCTGGTAAAACATATTGGAAAAAAGAACGGATTAGATCTGTACACTGTGTGGTAACTAAGACCACATATAACATTTAGTCTAATTCATCAACTTAACAAAAGTACTTTTACATGTTCCATGGAACTCAATACACATTAATTGCCCTTCTTAATTACCTTGTTGTGTATGACACTAAAGATTGAGACTAGCCCATTAAATATTTTCACCTAAAAAATGAAAACCAACACTCCTTTGCAGTGTTTTTATATTTTTCTCTTTAAGTAAATACTATATTCTTACCGTTTTTCTCTAAAACTAGTCAGAAACAAAGTTCATAAGAATATCTTCAAAAGTTGACTCACATTAAAATAAAATTATAATCCATCTCAATAAGAAAAAACCTTCAATGATATAATTCTAAGCATTATCTTTTATGTTAACTGAGGAGTCCATATTTCATCAAATCTAAGACACTTATTTTATATATCATGAAGATAAAACCACTACCAAATTATTGTAAAATGTCAACAATTATTAGTCCCAAATTTCAAAATGAAAAAGTGCCCATTTTGGAAGTGACAACATCATGTGTATGGATGATAAACGAATGAACAAAGAAACACTCCCTGAGCTCCTACTACGTAACCAACACTGGGAATACAACTGTCATGCAACAGACTCTTACCTATCAGTGGGAAAGTGCATATTCTCTTCACCTGTCACCTTTCCATACCTATCCTATCCATCTTGCAATCTAGGATGACTTCCTTGACCCTTGCACTGTTAGCTATCTCCTCTTCCACTCAATCCTACAACTCTGTATGTCCAGTACCACTCATCTTGCATTCAATCATTAACTTTCTGGTGTCACTTTGCTTTTAGCCAAAGTGTATGCACTCACTCCCTAGCTAGATTCCCTTTTAACAGACATTTGTCTTTATCCTCTAAAGCAATCAGAACTTATTAAAATCTACTGAGGAATGGGGGAATCTAATAAATGGAATGCTTGTGTGTAATAACCATATATATATTTTGTGTGTGTATATATACACACACACAAATTATACACACACATACATGCTTATTACTTTACTGAAAACACTATCTGAAGTTTAAGGGATCATATCTGTTGGCTATAAGCTTTACTAAAATAATTTTGTATAATGAAGCACAAAATTTTAATTTTTTAAAAAATCTGAGCACTATTTTTAAAGAGCACCAAGTATCAATTTAAAAATATCTCCTCTCAAGTACATAAGCCATTTCTTAAACATCAGATATTTTGAAAAGAATGTTAAAAAGTGTCTTCAGTATTCTATGATACAATGTAATAATTTCAAACACATTTAGAGTCATAAAATGCTGAAGTTGAAAGAGGCCTGCATTTAGGGCAAAATTTATAAAGTAAGCTAGGCCTTGAAAACAACATATTCAGTCAACGATTATTAAGTGAAGACCATGGTGCATTGTAATTTCATGGATGGTGGGAGATCAAAAGTATGAAATAATCCGCTGTAACTTCTGACCACTTGATGTGTCCAGATATTTCCATATCCTCATGTTAGGATGTTTTATGATATGTGTTTGCACTGCCAAAATCAGAAAGAAAATATAGCGTACTCAACCTAACTACAAAATACATTTGTTTTACAATATAATATAGGCAGTCTCCAAATAACGAAGGTACCAAGAACTGCCTACCAGCATTACATTTTTTCTTAGTCATGCTATTATGTGTATACATACGCATTAATATGCCTACTGCAGTATTATCCATTTTTTATCCCCATAAGCACTGTAACCATAACTTTTAAATGTTATGTAAAACCTTTCAGGTTTTCAGAAGAGAAAATAATAGGCATTAATTTATAAAATTCATTTCTGATTAAGGTTCTGAAATGTCACAATCCCATAAATGTTTTTATGATTCTAGATTTTTAATTATACCTTATTTATTTAAATAAACAGGCCAGGGCATAAACTGCTGAGAAAATTTTTCAAAAAGGACCTAATTTTCCAATTCACTGAAACACTGAATAAACCCTATGTGGTTTAATGTAGTTCAAAGCTGTAATACGTATGCTGCTTTACATTTACTGTGTAGGTCATGTATAAACCTTCTCAGCATTAAAGAGGAGTTTATGATCAAAAGAATAATTCCACATGGTTAAATTTAACAGCATATATTACATAACTGTGACATATAAAAAGAGCCAACTAAGATTACTCTCCTTTTCAAAGCCTCTTTAGCTAACCATTCCCTTTTTTTTCTCTTTTCCTCACCCCTTTTTCTAAATCAAGATATAACCATATCTTGTCATCCCAAGAGACTGCTGCAACTCTCTAAGGTTTAATTCTAAAAAAAAACAATCATGAGGTTACTTCACTGTAGCTCCCATGTACCTACCATTAGAGATCTGCAATAGTTAGTAGTTAGATCACCAGGATCTAACTTTCCAACAAAGTGAAAAGATTTAAAAAGCTAGATCCAGGGAGGTGACACTCCTACTTGACAAACAGAATAACTGGAGGTAAAAATTAAGCTCAGCACGCCTGCATGGCAATAGGAAACAGCCCAGAATATGAGACACTTTATAAAGAGGTGGGACATAAAACTGAGTTAAACTGGGCATGCCTATGTTCCAGAGATCTCTAAAGATCCAGCACAAACTCTGAAATTGATAGAACTGCTTGGCCCATTTTAATTTATGTACACCTTTTAGCAAAGACAACATGGATAGAATGTTTCATTAATTTTCTCCAGCATTTCATTAGGAAATTAAATAGAATACATAGATCAAATGCTCCATGCACAATCCCTGCTGTCTAAGAGGATATACCAGTATGACCTGAACAAAATGGTACATCTGACACTGGCTAGAGCTGGTTTTAACAAGAGGGGACAGTTCCCAGGAAAAGTGGACTGTCATTTTCAAAAACAAAACAAAACAAAAAACCCCAAAACACACACACAAAAACTAATCTAGTAAGTAATAGGATTGCCCCAAAAGTCAGCAAAGAAATATAGCACCAACTGGCTGGTTCAAGGGGAAGGTCAAAGTAGAAGACAATGTATTTAGAGCCAGGGTCACAGCAATCTACATGCAAGCTAGAATTTTAAAAGATTAATCTATAGGTAAACAGAAGAAGTCAGTGAGTAAAGAAAGACTAAAACGACACTCAGAAAACTATGAGAATATCCAAGAGGCATATAAAAGAAATAGCATGGCTATCCTCAATAGTTGCCTTAATTCCCAATGGCTTTCCTATCCAAATAAGTTTACAATGCATCCCCCCTCTCTTGAGGTAAGTGGAGAGTCTTTTTTGCTCACAACCACAAGAGCCCAATGTAAAGTCACATGTGATAACCCCCTGCAAGTATTTCCCTTTTACTCTCTACACAGGATGACTATTATCACTGACTAAACAGCATCCCTTTTTGAAATGGATAGAAGACTTCCTTTCCTATGACAGAGAACCCATTCCTTGTGGTTTGCATGGGGTTGGTATCGCCCACCCAACCCTCAAGCTTCTCAAAATACACATACATTCACACTCCCTTTCTGTCAGCTGGCTTTTACATGTTCCCGCCCTCACACTTGCCCATGTGCTTTCTCTAAAGCACTCACTTTCCTACATACCCTCCCACCCAAACAAGAGTGACTATGTGACTCATGCCCAAGCAATCCAAATACACATTCCACTAGCCTCAATGATGTGTTCAGGGCTGTGTACCAGGCCCCAGGTAAACCAGTACAAGTCCTCCCCATGACTTTCATATAGGAATATCAATGGCCAAACTGCCAGCCCCATGGAGAAAAACCTACTGAGCAAGAAAGAAGTGGAGTCCTAAAGATACTGAGTACAGGTAGCCCTATCATCCTGGTCTTCAGGGCCAAGTCACTCTCTTCCCTTAATTCCAGAGTTGAAGTCCTGAAGGAGTCCTAATAATACTCTTTCACAGCCCTAAGTCAAAGATTTATGGCAATCCAGGGAACTCATCCCTCTACCTCACCCATTAGCAGTGGTCTAATGGACTAGGAACTTCCAATAAGTTCACTTCCTAATCATGTAAATATAAAATAAAGCAGACAGCTACTCAAGAATCTAAAGTTGAAAAATAACGACTATAACTGATTCTTCCATCTTTCCCAAAGACCCCTTGCAACTGGCACAAAAAAGAACAGATTGTCCCACTGTTCAAGTTTCAAAAGCTAACATATCTTTCCAGTAAAAATGTAATTTTCTGATATGAGCCAAACATACACTCTCACAATTCAATAGCACTTCCAAAATCGTATTTGTCTCTGTTTATTTACTGTCTGCCTCTCTCCACCGGGCACGATGAGAGCAGAAACTGGAGGGTCTTGTTTACAGCACCTAGTATATGGCCAGTGTGCTATAATAGTTTAAGAATGAATGAACATAAAATGCCTCTTGTTTTCTCACTCATTCTATAATCATGTATTACTGCTGCCTGACAACCTATTATCTGTCAAGCACTCTACTGCACACTACGGGAACTACAAAAATCAGATATGAACTTAGCCTTCCAGAATGTGTTTCCTGGCCTCTGTGTGAACATGGACCCCTTTAGTTTTCTGAGGAAAATATGAGCACTCTACCAAGAAAAATACTTAAACATATAGACTAAGATTTTGCATTAAATTTTAAGAGATTCACAAGGTAAGAATTCCAGGTCAAGTAAGATAAGTAAGAAAATGATACATATAAAAGTACTGTGGTCCTTTATTTGTTGATTTTTATGCTCTGAGAAAACTTAAGTAGAAAGCTGACCAAGATACAAGAGAAACAACGAAGAAGTCTCCCAATACTTTCAGAAAATAGTGTATGTTGGGAAAGCTTTGTGTAAAAAGACCAGTAAGGGATAGCAATGTCTGTAGTATGAAAACAAGAACCACCAATGAAGTTGCATAAAAATTCAAGAGGTTTTCAATATATAAAGCATAAATGAGATAGGAAATTTCTCATTACAAGTAGAGAAAAAGAAGTAATATTGGTAGAATTTAGGCATGAAAAGGTGCCCGATTACCTCGAGACTTTTAAAATGTTTTCAAACCTTGCATTAAACTGTTTCATTGATTTAAGTATTACATAATAAATGTAATTAGTGATCATTAAATTTTTAAAAAGCATTAGTTGTAATTAAAGTACATGTGGGTGTAAGGAGAATAAACATGCGGCAATACAGCCTATATTCTGAAATCCTGAGATGTTCCTCTTGGATCATGAGGTTTCAACCAAACTACCATCATCCTTCTAGGATGGAAGGAAGAAAAGGAAATAACCACATAAGAGTCAACTTCACAAACCAACCCTATCAAGTGCCAATAAATACCATCCTATAATAAACAAGTTTTCTCCATCTACAACAAAAATGCTCCCAAAACTTCAAGTTAACAGGAGTCCTAAGAAACTCAACCCATCTAATTTTCCTTTCTACTTCTCTTAAATGCAATCAATTAAAAGGATTTCAATTACTACTGAGCAAAATTTTCTGACTTGCGGACCAAAAAAAAACCCCAAATAAACAAAAAAAAACCCCCCAAACTAGGTTGTAAATCTACATAAGAAATCTTTGTAGGAAAGATAGCAAGCTAAAGTTGATGTCCATCAAGAATAATTACCAAATATTAGATTTAGAAACAACCTTAGAAACCTTAGCAACCACATCAATCCTCTCTTTTATTTAAAAAAAACCAAGGCAGGGGCGGCGCCTGGGTGGCTCAGTCAGTTAAGCATCTGCCTTTGGCTCTGGTCACGATCCCAGGGTGCTGGGATCAAGCCCCAGGTTGGGCTCCCCGCCCAGAGGGGAGTTTACTTCTCCCTCCCCCACCTCCGCTTGTGCTCGCTCGCTCTCTCTCTGAAATAAAATCTTAAAAAAAAAAAAAAACATAAAAAATAAAAATAAGAAAACCAAGGCATAGCAAAAGTATGCCCAATAAGAGGTTGAGAAGTCTTCAAATTTACAGAGCCAGATATAGGCCAAATAACATCAATATTAGTATCATAACATATATTTAATAACTTTCAAATTAGGTTTAATAACAAATCTAAGTACTTACATTAAGGAGTAACTCATCTTTTGTTTTAAGAGGAAAATTCTTATTTTCCTTCTCAGTTTGTAAATCATCTTCTCCATCTGACAGCAGTGGAGGAAGTGATATACAAGAGGAAGATGATGAGGAAGATGATGAAGATGAGGAGGAGCTTGAACTATCTGAATCTGTTTCACTGTAGGGAAGAAAAGTCAAAAACTTAGGAAAGCATTATTACAGTGGTATTAAATTATAATTTTTCAACTAGGAAATATCTACTATGTATTTACTGTTGCTGATATAATTCAAAAGCTAGCAATTCGAAGTTGACTATGGTATTTGGAAAGCAGTCTTTAATCCATTGATAACATTTTCAACCCCTGCTATAACCCAAACCCTATTATTATAATAGTCTCACACATCACACGTTTGTCTTAATCTAGTTAAGCACATGACAAATCACTGACAAGAGAAAGGTCTGGACAAGACACCTTTCTTATTAGCCATCAGTGACCAGATCACTTAATTGCCAATAAAATGTCTTCAGGGGGCGCCTGGGTGGCTCAGATGGCTAAGCGTCTGCCTTCAGCTCAGGTCATGACCCCAGGGTCCTGGGATCGAGCCGCGCGTCGAGCAGGGAGCCCGCTTCTCCCTCTACTGTTCCCCCTGCTTGTGCTCTCTCGCTCTCTCTGTCAAATAAATAAAATCTTTAAAATAAAAAAATAAAATGCTGTCTTCATACAACTTGGAAACTCCTGAAAGTTACCAACCATGTTGACCACTCTACTCTAAAAATTCCCTTAGCCCTTGGCTTCACAGCAATTGTTACCAGTAATCCTCTTAGTTTAAATTTTGTTTGGGAGCCTGGGTGGCTCAGGTCATGATCCCAGGGTCCTGGGATCGAGTCCCGCATCGGGCTCCCTGCTCCTTGGGAGCCTGCGTGGCTCAGGTCATGATCCCAGGGTCCTGGGATCGAGTCCCGCATCGGGCTCCCTGCTCCTTGGGAGCCTGCTTCTCCCTCTGCCTCTCTCTCTCTCTCTCTCTGTCTCTCATGAATAAATAAATAAAATCTTTAAATTTTGTTTGCTGGCTTTCTCCCTCAGCCCATTTTATGTGCTGTTTTGAAAAGTTCCACCCTCATTTTCTCTTCTCTCTATCCTCTTCCCATTGATAACCTCATTCACTCAAATGATTTCAATCATCACCCATGTATAGATAACTCCTAAATCAACAGCCTTGATATTGATAACTCTAGGCTCCACCCCTAATCTCCAGCTGCATACTGGCCACCTCTGTATGAAAAACCTACACTTACCTCATTCTAGCAACAAATTTAATTAAAAAAAAAAAAAAAGCATTCTCCTTACTGAAACTGCTTCTGTCCTTGAGCCTCTATTTTATTTCATTGCTTAGTGTTCAATCCAGTCACTATAGGTAGAAATCTTGGAATCACTCTGAGCCAATACCATCTCACAGTCAATGATAAAATCCTACCTTCAGATGACAAACATCACTCCTATTCCATTTCTCAATCCCATTTCCACTGTTACTATGACCCTATTTAGGGGGAAATCCTCATTTCTCACCTATTTTTCTGTAATAATTGTATAACTGACGTCAATACTCGTAGTCTCTTCCCATAACAATCAACCCTTCCTCCTACTGCTATTACCTTCACCCTCTCATGACCTTCCATCCTAATCAGTTCACACGCTTGCTTTAAAAAAAAAAAAAAAAAAATCCATGACTGGACATTAGATCTGAAGGAATTATCAATTTTGTTATGTGTGATAACTGTGATTATGTAAAAGAATGTCCTCTTAGAGAACGCATGCTGAAACATTTAGGGAGAAAGTGTCATAGTATCTATAAATGACTTTAAAAGGGCTCAATAGCATGCATATGTGAAACAAAGTCCTGAAATGTTAATAAGTGTTAAATCAAGGTGATGGCTCTATGTGTTTGTACCATTCTTTCCATTTTTTTTAATGAAGAAAACATTAAACACAGAGAAAAGCTTTAAAAGTTTCTCCACAAATCTACACTGTATACAAGATAAAGGCCATCTCAGGGCCCTTTGCAATCAGGTTCCTGGTAACCTTCACAATCCCATCTCCTCCCACATCTAGCACAGAAGCATATAAAATGTCCCAAATCCTGTTGTACTTTCACTACTTCATGCCATTATTTGTGCTATTTCCTTTGACTGGAATGTCTCCAGGACAAAAAAAGGCCATTCCTCTTTATAAGCTCAACTCAAATGTTATCTCCTCTGAAGTCATCCCCTATCCACCAAAGTAGATTTACTTCTTTCCATATCGCCCAGAGCATTTTTTTCAAACTGCCTAGTACAGCCTGTCTCGTACTATCCATAATTCATTGAAAAACATGTCTTCTCAGATGGATTATGAAGTGCTTGAAACAAAGGCACTAGTTCTGGCAAGTATGGTCTTTTTCTGTTACAGGGGTAAATGGGCATCCCATTCACAACTCCTTCCTACTCTTACCACATTATGAATCTTTCCCTCTCTCCCAGATCATTCCTATCAGCATACCAAATTCTACAGTACCTCTGCTGAATTCCTCCAGCTATGGCCTCATTTCTCCCCTTGAAGTTTCTTGACAGAGTTGTTAACACATGCTATCTCTGCTCCTTTATTTCCCATTCAGTTTTTGCCCCAAATTGGCTTCCATCACCACCACTCCTTTACAAGGTCACCAACAATCTCCATGTTGTCAAGTCCAGTGGACATCCTTCTGTCATCTTAACTTTTCAGCAACATCTGACATGATTCTCCCTTACTTTCCCAAAAACCTCCCATATTTTGGGGTGGTATTCTACCCTCATGTACCTTCTTCTGTGTCCATGGTTTTAAATATGACCTTCACTTAAAAGAGACTAAATTGACATAACATCCAAATGTACTGCTTGAGAATCTTGTTTGAATTCCAATTCAAACAAACCAACTGTTAAAGACAACTAGAGAAATATGAATACTGACTGGGTATTAGGTGATATTAAGGAATTAAGGTTAATTTTACTACATTTGATAATGACATGGTGGTTACATAACAAGTACTTCATCAGTTAGAAATGTAAAGAACATACAGATAAGGTGACATACTGTTTGAGACTTCCTCTAAAAATCTCAGGTTAAAAAAAATGTTAGAAATACTAGATAAAACAAGATTAGCAAAATACTAGAAACCGTTTGTTTAAGTGTGGTAATGAGTACATTTGCATTCATTATATTACTCTCTACTTTTAACAAATTTGAAAATGTCCATAATAAAAAGTTAAAGTAAATCCTATCTGTAATCTCATGTTCAAATTTACGTCTCCAGTCCAGAATTGTCCTCCCAACTTTAAATTCATTATCCTACTGCTTCCCTGACATCTCCAATTAGCTGTCAAAGAAATCTCAAATAAACTGTCCAAATTAAACACTCATCCCAGATAGGTTACCCCCCATTTTACTAAACAGCACCATCATCCACACAGTTGATGCCTCCTTGTCTAGCCCACTACCCCATTTATCAAAATACTTAACTCCGATAACCATGGTCACGTCATGGACTCAATTCAACATCTTTCCAACTCTTTCCACACTAAGCCCTGTTCCACTCGTGCCTCTCTGCTTTCACTCTTGAACCCAGTTCAATTCCTTCTCTACAGAGCAAAGCTTATTAGAATATTAACCTGAGCATGCCATTTCTCTGCTTAAAATTCAGTAGCTTCCCTAACACTTAGAATTTAAAACTTTAACATGGCTACACAGTCTTAAAGGGCTGGGCTCTCCTATTACGTTCTCCATGCCTTGCTTGTTCCTTCACTGTAATTTTCACCACCTCTAATTTATGTATTGATGTATTTAGTTTTATTTTTCATCCTTCTCATTAGGGGTATTTTGTTCACCTATTCAGTATCCCACGTAACACACTCAAATACTTGTAGACAATGTTCAGTGTGATTTAGTTAACATCCTATAACCTTAAGTCCTCTCTCACCATAGGTTTCCCATTTAAAAGACACGGCGGCGGGGGGGGCGGGAGGTGCTGTCTATAAAACCTACCCAGATCATAAAACAATGCGAAATAACAATGTTTCACTAATTTCATGAACACTTGCTCCCTGCAAGGATTCTACAAAATTATCAGGACCCAAACTGGAAACGTATGAAACCTTTAACTGGTCCTTAATTCATCTGGTTCAAAAAACAAGGCCACACTCTAAACCTGATTTAAAAAAAAAAAAAAAAAAAAGGTCTGACACAAAATTCAAAGTTAAAACCACAAAGGGACACGCCAAATTGAGTGGTTATCGAAATAATCCAATATCCTCACGGTTTGTTTTTTGTTTTTGCGATCTATACATAAGACATTTCATACTACCAAATTTAGGAAGAAGAGGGATCTGATTATTAATCTCGGATTCGCAACGCGATTTGCAGAGAAGGGCGAAGAATGGGCGGTCCGAGCTACTTGTCAACACGTGCGCAGCAAGCTTCAGCTACCTCTCCTCTCTCCCAGGCCCACGCGGGCACCCTCTCAGTCCCCGACGCCGGCTTCCCCCTCTGCCCCCCCGCTCCCCACCGCAGCTCCAGAATCCCCAGGCACCCGACCTGTCCGAGTCCGAATCCGAGTCCGAGGTCTCTAGAGAGTCTGGAGTCCCCGCCTGCTCTGCGGCGCTCGGGGCGGTGACGCAGTTCCCTCCGGGTGGAGGTTCTGACCTTGACTGCAGCGCAAATTCAGGTGGCTGCTCCTCTGCAGGCTGAGCCTCCGCGGCCTGTCCGGTGTCCGGGGACGCCTCATCCGATTGCAGTGACGGCTGTGGCTGTGGGACAGGTACAGAGCCCGGAGACCGCACCGCCTGACCTTGGCCATCCCCCAAACCGGTGCCATTAAATTTCAGAGTTTCCAGCTGAGCGGCGGCGGCCTCCACTACTTCCATGCCGTAGCGCCAGAGACCCAGTCAGGCTCACGTTCAGGGCCCCCAGAAGGCTCGCGGCTCGCTAAAGAAGAGAGAACAACCGCGCGTCTTGTAACCGCACCTGGGCCCAACTTCCCGCGTTTCTCCGGTAACTACACGCCGCGCTGCCTGGAGACACGCCCCCGCCGTTTACAGGGCGGCACTTCCGGGGGAGCGTACTACGTGACGTGACGTGACGCGATTGCGCTCAATGGGAGCGGGACAGGGCTTTTGGAAACCAGACCACGCGCGGTCCTAAACCCGTCGTTTTCATTACCTCCTCGAGCTACAGCTCCCATCCTGGGGTCAAGTGGCTAGGCTTTCCTTTCACTGGCTGTGGGCCAATTCTACTTGGAGCGGAGATGCGAAGGAGGGCTTGTAGGACAGGGGGGACACCTGATTGCACGAGTCTCTGTACGTAAGAAACATGAGCCAGGAAGTCTTGAACAGACACGTCTAGTAAACTTCATTAAAGTTAAATGAAGCTGAATCGATAGATAGCAAGCACGTTAACCATTCATCTCCAAAAAATTACTACAACTATTCCTTGTGTTTCTCCAAAGCACTCTCAAAAAGAGCAGTAGTAGTGGACGTAATGTTGCTGCTTGTTGATGTTATGACGATGTCTATATGGTAGTTGACGCCACTTCATAGAAAGAGTGGGATGGGACTAAAATGAACTAACTTAGCCGGGGAAACGATTACTCTAGATCAGAAGGAAGATAAAGCAAAAAGTTCTTCGGACTGAGGCAGAGATCAGAATTTTATGGGGTTTTTTTTAGGACTTCATTCGATGCATCAGCCCCTCCAGCAATAATAAATAATAATCCTTGTTACCATTTATTAAGCATGCATATGTGCCAAGGACGGTGCTAAAGATTTTATCAGTTATTCACTGAGAATGTATTGTGTGCACACCACAGTGGCAGACCTTCATAGAAACTTAAGAGTAATACATAGTACCTTATTTTAAGGCGCTTACTCTCTAATTGAAGTAAAAAGGTCAATGCACAGGGCGCCTGGGTGCCTCAGTCGGTTAAGCGGCTGCCTTCAGCTCAGGTCATGATCCCAGGATACTGGGATCGAGCCCCGCATCGGGCTCCCTGCTCGGCGGAGAACCTGCTTCTCCCTCTCCCTCTGTCTGCCGCTCTGCCTACTTGTGCTCTCTCTCTCTGTTAAATAAATAAAAATCTTAAAAAAAAAAAAGATCAATGCACAGTAGATAACTAGAAAAATATTTGAAATGTGTAATACAGGACGCAAGTTCAGCAGTCATAGGAAGTTAAGTAAAACTGGTGGGCTGTATCATGGAAAGCCTCCAAAGAGAAACAGGAATTTAAACTTGAGATACCACTCAATGCAGTTATTAACCTAAAGCTCAGTGTTCCCAGCTAAATAGACCTGTGTTCAAATTTCAGCCCTACCGTTTCCTTATTGGTGTAATTGTAACTTTGAGCAGGTAGTCTAACATACCTAACACTCGTTTTCCTTACCTATAAGATGGAGATAAAAATACTATCTCGTTTAGTTCATGTGAGCACTGATTAAGGTTTTATACAAGAAAATGGCACGTGCCATACACATACTAGTGTGAGAAATGGTTGATAAATAGAACAATGAATGAACTTATGAATAAAATGATACTTCAGTAACAATGATCTTGCAGAGATATGCAGTACGAATGTGAAGAAAGAAGAAATTTAAGTCAGAATGTCTTTCCCGCCAGGTAAAGGTCTGTTGCATGCTTCCAGTAATTAAGCAATGAAAGTCTGAACCAGGGTTAGAGTCAATGCAGTCGAGTAAAGGAAATCCCCAACATCAGAAGAATCAAAGTACTCTAAAATTTCTAACTGAGGAAACTAGAAAGAAGTTGGTATTACCAGTAAATACAGAGAAGTTGGAATGAGATGAATGGAAGAATGAAAAAGAAAACAAATAATGAAGTTTTATGAAACAATCACAGTAAAAGAGAAATGACAGATAAAGGTACAGATGGTACCTAAGTTATTCATTCAGTTTAAATGAATCCAATGATATCTAAGAAAGGCTACTGGTTTTGAATAAAAATCTCTGTTTTTGAGGTGGGATGGTCTCCATGTTTCAGGATAAGAATAGCTGTACCTCTGCCTAGATTTAGACTATGTTACTATTTTGTAATTGGTATTTTTTTTCTAAGCTCTTGAATGTTTCAAAAATGTCTTGAATTTACCTACTTCCAGAGCTCACCTCTCTAACTGCATTACTTCCAACAGCTGCTAAACTTAGCCTGAAATCTTTAGCCTTAGACTAAAAGCTAAAAAACAAAACAACAAAAAAAAAACAACTCCTAGAAAGAATAAGTAGTTTATGGGATCACATTAAAATTAAGAAAATTTGTCTTGAACTAAATTATGAATTACAAGTCATATTATACTTCAAAGTGAACTTGTAAAACACCTAAACATATTCTTTGAAGTACAAAAACAAAGTTTATGAAAAGAAATTCACTTGAAAAAATTTTGCAAGTTCACCCATCTCTACTTATTATAAAGATTGTAAAATTTTACAAAAACAAAAAACAAACTGACAACAAACTCTTAGTGCCATTTTCACTGATTTGCAGTGTCTTGCTTCTCAAAATGTACATAGCAGCTTTGGTATCACGTGGAAACTTGTTAAAGACTGCCAAAGCTCAGGCTCCACCTTCTGAGTTAGAATCTGCATTTTTAACAATATTCCTCATGTGATTTGCATGCACAGTAAACTTAAGGAAAATCTGCCCTGGTGGCTATGTGAGGGTGGGACAAGCACAGTGCTTAAAAGTAAAATGAATGAAAGCCTTTTGCAAGAATAGTTGAAGTGCTAGACCATTGAGTCTAAGCTAAATAGACTGAGCAGGGGCACCTGGGTGGCTCAGACCATTAAGCATCCAACTCTTGATTTCAGCTCAGGTCATGATCTCAGGGTCCTGAGATCAAGCCCCATGTGAGCCTGCTTTGGATTCTCTCTCTCCTCTCCCTCTGACCCTCCCCCCTCTAAATAATAGTAATAATAATAATGAATAAATAGACTGAGCAGTTTGTTGTCTGTTGATACCTCTACCTGGATGCCTGAAAGGCACCTCAAACTCTAATACCCAAGACTAATCTCAGCATCCTTTCTCCTATATTTCTTCTCCTTTATCTCCTATTCTGGTAATGCCACCTATATCTACCTGGCCACTCACTATATACTAAATCTGACTCATCAATTTGCTGTGTGACTAAATCCAAGTCACTTAATTTTCTGTGTCTAATATTTATTCACTCATTCATTCAATAAATATCCACCAGACACCAAATTTGTGCCAGGTGCTGCACTAGGTATTGGGAATAAAATGATAAAACAGAAAAGGCCCTAGAGCTCATGGAACTCACAATATAAAATTTCAGTTTTAAAATAATGAATGGTCACAAGAACAGAGCTCAATAGACCTTTCAGAGTTCATCAGGAGTCAAAGTGAGAGCGAGGGAATGGGAAAATTGGCATTCCAGATCCTTACACTTGTTGGGTTTCCAGTAAGATTTTATTTGAAGAAAGATTTAATGATAAAAGAAAAAAAAAAACCAAAAATTGAAACCTAAGACTTTCTAGAAATGTGATTTCATATAGTCCTTGGTTTTCATTTTCAAATATTTTGAATTCAGGAATTTTTATAGAATATCACGACACAGTGATTGATCTTTTTATTTCTATATTTAAAAAGACATGAATAGGCACATGTACAGTTAGAAGCATACAATGCCCTCGTTAAATGGAAATAAGATATTCTAATATTTGTCATATGATGATTAGAAGCGCTGTTTATCATTCCCTCCACTTGTGGAATTTGTGATATCATTCTTATATTTCTCCCCTTTCCACTTTATTTTCACTTTCTTAGTTTTACTTTTGGCTTTTTCTCCATTCTCTCTTAACTGTTGATGTACTGGCTAGTCTGACCTGTCTCTAACCCATCCTCTACACTCCTGCCAGAATAAGATGTCTGAAAGGCAAATATAATCATATAATTTTTCTGGTTTAAAATCTTTCAATAATTCACCATTGTCTTAAGATAAATGAAAACTCTTAAATATGGCGTGAAAACATAAGATTGTAAATTAGCCGCCCAAGAGGTGATGATGGGAAAGACAATGTTGTCAGAGACTATTTTAAGCAAAGCACGGAGACAAGGAAATAAATGTTGGGCTGGTTTTCCTTTTCTCGGGCTGGGAATTTTGTGATTTTTATGTTCAACATACTGTTCTCAGATATGTCATAATATACAGAATGTGATCTTCTAATACTTGAGTGCCCTTGAGATTTGGAACCATAGACTTTATACTATAACTATAGACTTTATCTTAGACCACCCTGAGGACTCCACATACTTTTTTTTTTTTTTTTGGTTTCAGGGGTAGAATTTAGTGATTCATCACTTACATGTAACACCCAGTGCTCATCACAAGTGTACTCATTAATACCCATCACCCATTTAGCCCATCCCCCCCACCAACCTCCCCTCCAGCAACCCTCAGTCTGTTCTCTTAACTATACAGTCTCTTATGGTTTGCCTCCCTCTCTGTTTCTATCTTATTCTTGACACTTAAAAATAATCATCTGTTGATTGCATTAGATCATCCTCTGACCCTGTTTTTGTGGCTGTTATTTTAAAGTCCTCTGCATTTAAGAATGCCAGTGATGTCAGGTCTTTCAGGGACTCTTCAAAGCTCTCTTAAGACAAATATACATTCCATTGTCCCACTGCTACTAGAATAACCAGATGGACTATATAAATCAGACCCTTGAAGAATGTCTCCAGGGACACACATCCTTTAGACATGATTATAGGATTGCCTCTTTCCCTGGAGACAGAATTCATGTATACCTGCATGTGTGCCCCCAAAATTCGTATGTTGAAACCTAATCCTGGATGTGATGGAATTAGGAGGTGGAGTCCTTGGGAGGTGATTAAGTCATGAGGGCAGAGCCCTCATGAGTTGGATTAAAGACCTGAGAGAACACCTTTGCTTTTCTAGCCATGTGAGATTAAAAAAAGCAGCCGACATTCTGCAAACAGGAAGGGAACTCTCATCGGAACCAGAGCATGCTGGCACCCTGATCTCACATTTCAAGGCTCCTCAACTGTGAGAAATAAATTTTTTGTTTTTAATAAGTCTACAATACTTCATCTTAGCAGCCCAAACTAAGATACCAGTTCTCCATGGCATAGTTCTAACAGGATCTTAAATTGGAACTTGTGAACGGAGCAGAAGAATCTAGGTGGTGCTGCATTCAAGAAAGTGCTAAACTCCCTTGAAGGCAGAATTTCAAAGGAAACAGCCAACACTCATTTATAAACCTTAAATTTTCCTTACTCACATCAGAAATAAGAAAAAGTAGAAAGATGGACAGAGGATTTTATGAAGTGGTTTTGAAGGAGAAAGTTGATGATGGGAAGTTGGGGATGTGATTCCCACCCCCACCCTCAGTCCGCCTTCCCTCTTCTCTCTGCCATTTCCCATCAACACAGGAATGACCGAAAAAAACTAGAATGGTAACAAGCTAGAAAAGGAAGAGAAATAGTAGGACAGGATAAAAGAGAAAAGGAACACCATGTTCCCCTTCCTACTGTCAGCAATCAGCTCAAAAAGGCTTCAGCTCGAGGGAAGTGTGAAGATTTGATGTTGAAATCAAATTTAGAATTTTGATTCTTATGTAAGAATCATTATTATTTGTTTGTTAAAAGGCTATAGGACTTTCTCTTATAGCACAATGACCAGAAAAGTCAGAGGGATTGAGTTTTCACACAAACAGAAGGATTGCTCCCATTGGGCAGATTTAATGGGACAATGGAAGAAGTAAAGTTTGTCTTTTGGGTTATACTGCTTGAGTCCCATTGCATTCAAAGTAACAGTTACATAGTCTTGGCCCCAGACTTTCCCAACCATTTGCCCTTCCAAACCCAGAAGAGCTCTCCCACTGTACCGCACTCTTTTATAGTCAGGGCCAAACACCCTCAAAACCTCCCAGAAAAACCTGCTCCGCTGAGAGCTGAAGGGAATTCAAAGAAAGCCATGAACTGCTGCAAAGTGAATGAACAAGTTCTTGGCCCATACCACAGAACCAGTGTTATTGGTCTCATCACTTTCTTGCCTAAAATCCCTGACTTTGTATATTAATTTCATGTTTCTTCATTCTTTATTATGCCACATTCCCATACGGCCTTGTTCCTCTGTCTTAAACCAGTCCTGACATTCAGCTTTGGTCCTTGGGTAGATTATGGGCCTGAGAGGGCATAGCTAGGGCCCCTAGCTTCCTCAAGCACACTCCAAACCAGGCACTTCTGTGTTTAAGGTGGAGAAGGTAGGGGAGAGGAGTGAGTGATTATACCATTCCTGGCAAGCCAATTTCCACAGCAAGCTCAGGGCTTCAGGTTAAAAGGGGTCTCAGAATGTTAACATTTTACTATATATTATCAGTTTCACCCCATGTGTCTACATATACATGTGTGTCTGTTTGTGCATGTGTCTATAAGATTATAGCCCATTTGAAAGTTAGCAACAGACATGATACCTCTTTACCCTTAAATATTTCAGTGCATATTTCCTATAAAGAGAACATTTCATGTGTAAACACAATTATCAACTGTATACAATAATCAATTGTTTATTTAGAGAACAGGACAGTTATTTTGAAGAATGTCCCTAACTAGGGTTTCTCTGATGTTTTCTCATTATTTGGTTCATGTGATATATTTATTTTGTAAGGATATCACAAAGGCAATGCTGTGTTTCTGTCAGCAAATTGCATCAGAAGACACACAATTTTGAATTGTGCCATTGTGGTGAAGTTAATTTTAGGTAAGCTGGGTAAAGAGTCAATGGTAATTCTTTGTACTATTCTTATAACTATTCTGAAATTGTTCCAAAAAAATTCTAAATCTAACGATATAACTGTATAATTAAAAAAAAAATAAGAAATAAAGGCTTAAAGTTTTCCAAAAAAGGGAGTGGTGTCTGAGACATATTGAACTGTTCAACACAAACTATACTCAAACCCAAACTATACTCTAAATCTCCTTGTTTAACTCTTTATTCTTCTGGTGAACTCGATGTAATTTTTTTTTAGTCCCATCTTATCAGACTTAGCATTCATTACTATACACCTATTTATACTTTTGACCCTTTTAAACGTTGTCTCTTTATTCCATCAACACAGCTCAAAACCACGTGGGCTGATACTGCTTCAGAATCTCTACTTAACCTCAAATAACTTCTAACACAGCACTGTGAGCAACACTGCCACCAATTTGGCTCATCTATGCTTCAAGGTGTTAAAAAGAAATAATAGGTGCCAAATGGAGTCACTTGTGATAAGCCCATGTCACCAAACCAAAGCTTAATACCTAACCTAATTTTACTTTCAAGCTTCTCCAGGAATGTAGTCTTAACTGGTCAGTCCAGAATTTTCTGGTCAGCAGTAATGAGGTAATCTGCCACATAAACCCTTTCTATTCCCCAAAGGAAGAGGAATGAATTGGCTCTTTCCTTATCCCTTCCCCCTCTGCCTGTAACAGTCTTCCATCTTGTACAGCTTTCCAGAGCTCCTTTCTGCTTGCTAGATGGGATGATTCATGATTCATGAATTGTTGAATAAAGCCAATTAGATCTTCAGATTTACTTGGTTGAATTTTTGTTGTTGAATGGATTTGGTGATGGCAGCGGGATCCGAAGCAAACTTCTGATGGCATTCAGGGACAATGAAAAACATAGGCATGGTACTCTGAGTTCATGGTCTTTCTTGAGGGCCATGGGCAAGTCCACCTGGTTCTGAGCTCCACTGTCTTTACACTGAGCTCCTGATCTCATTGGTTTTCCAGTTCAGGGCTTAGCAAACAGTTTGAGCTGTCAGATGGTTCCATCTGGAACCTCAGTCCCTAGCCCTTGGTTTGGTCCAAAATTCCCCATTGTTTGGAATCCCTTTCTCCAGTTCTAGTCCATAGTCCCCATTTACTGAAGTCTGCTAGTTTAATCTATGTTGGGATTTGCTGTTGGTATGCACAGGCTATTTATTCTCTTGGCCAGGAAATGGTAACATCTCTCAGTTACTGTTAGTCTAATTGGGATTTACATGTTTGTTTGCCTTGTTTTGTGTAGATAAAGGATAGTTGCTAATGGGAATCTTGGGAAGAAAAAAGCCACAAAAATTGACAGGCAAAAGTTGAACACTTAAAGGCAGTCTTAGAGTGCTTGCCAGCTAACTCAAAGACTCCCATGTGGGGATTAGTTGGTCACAGAATGGGTTAGATTGATACTAGGCCACCCACCAACCTCAAGATAATTCGTGTGGAATGAGGTGCACTGTGAAACACCACACAAGCCCAACCCCATGGCACATCCTCTTAGGTATTAGTTTGGCTTGAGAGACCCAAAGGCTTAACTAAAATAACAACAACAATAATAGTATTCTCAAAATTCAACAAGTTAAGCACACCATCTTCTAGCACACCCACTTATTTTCGGTCTAAAAACTGTGTTCCTGGAAGCTATTAATATCCACAAAAATGGCAAAATTTTACTAAAGACAATCTAGAATTCAATGGCCATTATGGGGAATGTTCCTATTATATATGATTGTTTACTTAAGAAGTACACTTAAGAGTTCCCATATCAAACAAACAGAATGGGATACCTATTTTAATTGGTATATTGATGCTTCCAAAGGCTTCAAGATTCCAAAATAGTTTAATTTAAAAAATTCATTGCAAAAAAAAAAAAATTCATTACAAAAGACTAATGGAAATTTAAAGACACAAAATCATAAACAAAAGTCTGCCAAACTATTAGCCTTACAGCTACAACAACTCTAAGGCCAGACACCTAAAATAAAATAACACCTGCCTCTCCAACCCCCACATCACAGTCTCCTACGGCTCCATCATTAAAATGTTGGCCCAGTGATCCATGTCTCAGTTGTAATCAGCTGGGAAAAAGATTGCCCTCAGAAGGCCTACGCAAATTTTTCAACATCAACTCAAATGCCTTCAAATATATTATTAAAGCTGGGCCCCTATATGGGTCCCTCCCAAAGTTGACCTGACTCAGAGGGATTTTTTGATAAGCTGCTGTGTTATTCTCTCAATAAAGGGAAAACTAAAACTAAAAATGATGAAAAACCCAAATTCTGGTAAATACCAGAGCTGCAGATGGGATCCTAGGAAAACTGGCAGAAGCAGGTTAAGGGTGAGAATTCTTACCAGAGTCAGCTCTCCTGGATCTCTGCTGTAGTACCCAGTAGAAAGAGGAAAAAATATCTTTTTCACCCTCTTTGAGAACACCTTTTCAGTCCAAGGGGTTGTTCAATACTGTCAGAAATGTTTATTATTTGTTCTGGCTAAAAACTACAAAGTAGCACTGTGGTCAGAAAATTGGTCTATTACAGATCCTGATAGAAAATTTCTTTTTTAGGCCTTTTCCCCAAGCTAAAATAAAACTATATACTCAGAGGAAAAGAAAAACTTTCTAAAGCCCTTGTAAAAAGATTTATGGGTGGATCAACTTATGAGGTCATTTAAGTTGCAACCCCATTCCTTGAGGAAATGAGAGGAACTGTTTTTATCTTACAAATCTTTACAAAACTAGGAATGCAACTCTAGAGGCAGTTCAGAATTCATCTATTGTCTTTTTACCATTCCCAAAGCTTCCCCTATTTATCTTAAAAGGCTTGTAACTTAATGTTCTTCCTGATGCCTTTGAGATGTAAATATTAAAATACAAACTCCAGGGAAATAATTCTTATCAGGAAAAAGAAAAAAGAGGAAAGTCATTTGGAATTTAGGCTAATGGGAAATCTAAAGTGTATGGAAGCTGTAAGGTCTCTGTGTATGTCTCTAAATATCTATCAATCTATCTATCATCTATCTATCTTTCTATCTATCTATCATCTATCTATCTTTTCTATCTGTCATATGTGTGAGTGCTGTAGATGTGTGGTATTTTCTACCTCTGAAGGATATTGCCAAAATTAATTTGTAAAAGAGCTCTATTTGATTAGTTTATATATATATATATATATAAAGATTTATTTATTTATTTGAGAGAGAGAAAGAGTGTGAGTCGGGGGAGGGGCAGAGGGAGAGAATCGCTGAGAGACTGACATGGGGCTCGATCTCACAACCCATGAGATCATGACCTGAACCAAAACCAAGAGTCGGATGCTCAGTTGACTGAGCCACCTCCGGTGCCCCTCTATTTAATAAGTTGAAAGAAAATCAAAACCTTATATAAATGAAGCTGATAACGAGCAGGACCAGAGGAAGTCTGTGGGGACCCAAAAATGATTAAATTCTTTAAAGAAGGGGAGGATTTTGGCAGCAAACTGTCAAACTCTTCAGACATGACCCCTCTATGTCTGATCACTGAAAACAGGCAACTGCCGATGAAGGCTCCACCCGACTGGTCTCTGAACAGAACCGAGATCCTTCGTTGCTTGAACATCAGAAGCAGTAAGTGCTGAGAGCTGACCCGGACCAGATCAGACCAAGGCCTTATCTCAACTGCGCGCCCACAGACTGACTTCGCGACTGGTTTGCTAACTTCCTACACCCTTCTGTTATCTTGTTTGTTGTGTGGTTTGTCTTATGTCCTGCTCTGTGTGCTGTGCAAGAAGCTAAGCTTAATCACATGGTGAAATGTCATTGAGTTTGGAGCCCTGAACCTGCTTTGTAATTGTGACTTAACTTTGCTTTATGACTGAAAAAAGCTGCCATTGTGGAAAGACACAACTCGTGTGTTTGTTTTCATAGCATGCTCTTGACAATAGGTAATCTAAACATAATTGTTAAGAAGCAGTGTATTAAATAGATGTAAGTAGGATAAAAAAGTTTTAGGTGAACTTCCCAAATATTTTTGATAACCTGAAACCTTTAAGTTTTGCTAGGGTAAATTAAATGATGGATGATCATTAAACATCTAGATCATTTCAAAATAAGATAAAATATTAGAACATTAATTACTGAACATAAGCTTCCCTTTTCAGAGAAACTAAAGATATTTGGGCCCATTAATCAACAATCCTGTGCCATACTAAAAATTTTGCATAAAAAATGCTCCTCAAAATTATAAAAAGTATTTATAAATTTGCCAAGCTACCGAATGCTAATATAAAAAACAGTTCATAATTGTTTACTTCTTTATTGTCACTAGAAATCAAGGATTTTAGGTTAAAATTCTAATATATAATTAAAGCTACTAAAAGTAATAAGAGACACATCTCCATATGTAAGAAAAATAGGATGCATGTTTTTGGTAAAAAAAAAAAAAGAAAGGGTATGAGAAATGGAAATGCAATTTATGTTGAGAGAAAAAAGGTTGTAAAAGGTTTATGGAACTGGGCTCTTCAAAAAGGGATTTTATGAGTGGTCAGTGCTTGCTAAGATTGGAATGAATTTAATTAAGTTAAATGAATTTTATATCAAAAGTAAGCAGGTACAAATTAGAATTTGGCTTTCCCTCTGTTAAAAGGACAACGTTTTCTTGAACTATTGGTCTGCTCTTGATAAGCCACTGTAAAAAGGTTTTCTTTATCTTTTAAGTAATCTGCCTAACAAAGAAAGATTTTGTGTCTCGTCCAAATAATTTCCTTTGTCTTTATCAAATCTTTGATTACTTAACCAAGCTGAGTCTTCTCTATTAAAGGAGCCAAGGTTGTTTTGTTTTTTACAACTGAATTCTGAATACAGAATTCAATTTTCTGTATTTGCCTTGAAGTGTTTATTTTTTTATTTTATTTTTTTTAAATTTATTTATTTGAGAGAGAGAATGAGCACGAGGGTGGGTAGCAGGAGGGAGAAGCAGACTCCCCGCTGAGCAGGGAGCCTGATGTGGGGCTCTGTGTGGGGCTCAATCTCAGGATCCTGAGATCATTATCTGAGCCAAAGGCAGATGCTTAACTGACTGAGCCACCCAGGTGCCCCTGCCTGTGAACTGTCACTATTGCTAAATGGATAACTAAACATTGCCTCACAAGACCTATAATCCTATTTGACCAAGTGTTTTAAAACATTTTGATATTTTCTACAAACTTCCCCCACGTCAACTTCTAAAGTCTTTTTGACCTCAAACTAACTTAGGGATTTTCCGAAGGGTCCTTGGAACACCTCAAAAGATTTGTTTTCTATCCTTATAAAAAACTAGATATTACACTAATCAGGTTTATTTGGAATCTTAAATTACATGAGAAGCATTGTCAAATAAGTGGTGCTAAACCTTCTTATATTTGTGTGGATACATGTTATTAACATAAATATTGCAGAAATTGTATGAAACTGGTATGTCCTGGTATGTTATCACTTGTAATTCTAGTGATCATCTTGAAATGTCATGTGTCAAAGAAATAACCATTTTTCTTTGTCAACTGCATTACAATGAATTTTCATCAGATTCTTAATAGCTATTTTTAAGGCTTTGTCATTTACAGAAAGCTATTGTTTTACCCTGATGCTTTTGCAAAAGTGTTCGTACCAATTGCTTCATCTTCAAGGAGACTCATGGAGAGGGAGATGACTCTGATAAGTATTCTAGAATACAGGTCTCTAATACCTTTAAAATCATAAAACTGAACTGGATAAGAATTTCCATAACTAATGGAAAAAACTGGATTCAAACAGAACAAATATTATGGAACTACATGAACTGAGGAATATGATTATAATTTTTTATGACTTTTTGCTTAAAAAATTGTTGGTTCCTTAATGTTTTGTTTTTCTAGACTTAAGAAAACCTCTGTTAAGCTATTGATGACATGCAACATTTCAATAAAAGCATACCTTTGTAAATGAACATGAATCATTTACTTTTTCTCCCTACCTGATTCCTCTAGAATTCAGAACCTCTTGAGTATTCCTTTCATAGCAAAACAGCTAGTTATTTACATAAGTTCAATAAGAATCGGTTTTCCTTATCACAGGACACAACTGAAAACATTGGTTATATTACTAAGGCTTTGACTGCAATGTCATATTTAAGAGAGGTGAGCATAGACTCAAATATGACAAGACAGTTTTAAGAAACTAAGGTTGATTTTATTTTTTTTAAGATTTATTTATTTATTTATTTGAAAGAGAGAACACAAGAGAGCGCATGAGTCAGAGGAGAGGCAGAGGGAGGGAATCTCAAGCAGACTATCCATTGAGCAGAGCCTGACTTGGGGCTTAATCCTAAAACCCATGAGATTATGACCTGAGCTGAAACCAAGAGTCAGACGCTTAATGGACTGAGCCACTCAGGTTCCCCTAAGGTTGATTTTATACGAAGCCAATAAAGACCCATGGAAAAATTGACCTGGTACCTTGCTTAAAAGGTTCCGGCAAAGCAGTCTTTAAAAGAGCTTATATGGTTAATCACTATTTTGCTGCACTTAAATAAATAATTAGGCCAAGTTGTATGCAAATAAATTAGTTTTACCGTAATTATCTTTGGTAAAAAATGGGGGTAGTTTTAGACAGAAAAATTAGGTTTGAACCTTTGTACATAATCAAATTCTAGTCCTATTAATTGTCTTTGAGGATTTACTATATATCTGTAAATTGGGCTGGTCCCTAAATTCTTCTAGTTTCCTCAAATATTTGGTTATGACTCTCCAAACTAACATTTCCAATTTTCTCCCACCCTTCTGATTTGGAATCACTAAGTACAAGACTGACCTGGATTCTCCCTGGAAGAGACTATACCAGGTCCTCTTCACTACCCAGATGACAGCCAAACCTTAGGAACTCAAGCTTTAGGTACACATTTTACAGCCCAAATTAACAACAAAGAGAAGTAGCCGACGTGAGTGTAGACTGCTTCCTCCCAAGACACCGGATCAAGACTTCAAAATTCAGCTAAACATGAAACCCTTTCTTCTCTTTCTTTCCTTTACATTGGCCTGGAAAGATGTCATCATCCACACATCCCAGGCTATTGTTAAGAGGGATAACCTTTCAGACTGCTGGCTTGTCATCAAAAAACTGATCTGTCATTGGTGCCAGAGACATCCCTGGTCTATTTCCCTGTTTCTGGTTAACAACCCCAAAGTTGGGGAACTTTGCCTCCAGGCTCTGTGCAAGGCAAGGGTAACCAGAATGAAACTGCTTGTGTGGTCTACAGACCCTTAAACTTTTTACTGGTCTACATGGCTGTCACTTCTAGTCTTGAGACAGAGTCAGACAAGAATTACCAGGAGGAGGCATTTATGATTCAGGATTCTCTTCCTGTTGCTATTACAACATCATTGAATATATTCCCTATACTCTACCATTTATTCCCATAATTTTTCATTCCAGAACTGGAAGCCTATACCTCTCATTCTCCTTCACCCATTTTGCTCATTACTCCACCCCCTTACCTCTGGCAATTATCAGTTTGCTCTCTGTATTTATAGGTCTGATTCTGCTTTCAATGTTGTTCTTGCCAACAGAATAGCCCGTGAATATCTTTTAGCTGAGCAAAGAGGTGTCTGTGCTGTGGCCAATACCACCTGCTACACCTGGATTCATACTTCTGGAGAAGTTGGAACTTAGTTACATATAATCACTGAGCAAGCCACTTGGCTTAAAAAGATAACTCCTTCAGTAGGTCTTTCTTTGACTTATTTGATTTTGATTGGTTTGCGTCTTGCATCTGAAGTGCACTTCAAACATTGAGAATTATCCTGCTTATAATAATCATAATAATGCCTCTGGTGTGTTGTATCCTCTCAAAAGCTTTTCATGCATGTTTGCAGCCACTAACCAGCAAGCAAATGATCTCCGTAAGGCTGGAATATCAGAAAATGAACAATGAGAATGATCAACTTAAAGATTGTGAACCTGCTGTGACCTATGAATATTACCAGGATTAAGCAAAAACATCATGACCTATGGATAGCACGGAAAGAACCAGCAAAAGCTTCATGCGATAGCTGAAAGTGGTGCTAATGCCTCAAATTTTGATCACATCCCTCAGTTAAGCTGAGAGTATGATCACAAGGGAGGAATTGTTAAAAAGAAAAAAGTGGCCAAATGGAGTCACATGTGCTAAGCCAACATCACCAAATCAAGACTTAATACCTAACTTAATTGCAGTTTCAGCCTTCTCCAGGAATGTAGTCTTAACTGGTCAGTCTGGAATATTCTGGTCAGCACTAATGAGGTAATCTGCCACATAGACTCTTTCTGTCCCCAAAAGGAAGACAAGCAATCAGTTCTTTCCTTCCTCCTTCCCCCTCCTAATAGCCTTCTATCTTGTTCAGCTTTTCAGAGCTCTTTTCTACTTGCTAGATGGGATGCTGCTTGATTCTTGAAATCATTGAATAAAGCCAATTAGATGTTCAAAGTTACTCAGTTGAATTTTTGTTATTTAACAAAGGGCAGAATCTGAATCAAGTCAGGCATAATAGCAGGCACAGGGGTATAAGAGAAGAAGATGGCATCACTAAACTTTGAGTCAATTTTATATGTCAATTATACCTAAATAAAGCTGGAATGTTAAAAAATAAGAAAAGAGAAACTGTGAGTATTTTTAGAACAGCTGTAACCCCGGGTGGATGTAAAGGTTATACACTTGAAAAATTTCTTATGTTTCATTTTTGTTTTTAGTTCTGTCTGCAGCCAGGGCTTACATACCTCTTTTTCTAATTTCAGTTTACAGGCCAATGTTAAGGATTTCCATTTGTTGCCTATAATTCAATCTTGAAGTTACTAAAATTGATTTTACTCTTCCAAGAAAAATATTTTCTTTTTCATAAAACAATTGTGAAAGTTAAACGGAGGTCAGTCAATAGTTGAATGTTTCATGAACCAGCCAGTTAGAATGTTACAGATGTCATCATTTCCAATTTGGGAAAGAAGCAGTAAAAACATGTTTTGTGGTTTGTATGTTTGTGAGATCAGTGAAAATTGTTTTCACACTGCCTTGTTGATATTTACTAATGATTGACAAAAGTTCTTGTAGGAAATACTTTATTTTCCTCTAGATTCCAAATTAAAAATATTTCAAAGTAATTCTTGCTCAATTTTCTGAATTAAATGACGATGGCCATCACTAGACTATTTAGTGCATGTATCCTGGGAAAGGTGAATTTGAATGATGGAGTGAAGAAAGGGTGCTTTTGCCTAAGAGACCCGGAAGTCTTTTTGTCAAAGAAGTCTGGTGCACTGAGGGAGGTAGGCAAGAGCATTTCACTGTTGCTCAGGGAGTGAATAACTCACTTTTCAGCACTTCTGCATCATACCCAAAGTTAAAAGCAGTCACCCTACTACTTTTATCTAATCTTCTCTGACCTGTGAAGCACCAATTTAAAGATTCTTTGTTTATTGCAAACAGCATAAATCAACAAAGTAGTCAGCTTCTTTGGGGGGTGGTGAGTTTAAAACCATACTGTAATATTTCAAAGAAAGTCTTACATTGTGCTTAAATGTGATTACTTCTAGGGTAGTGATCGTCAAACTTTTTTTTCTATTTTTTTTATAGCCAAACTATGCAAACATTTTTTTTAATTATTATCATGTTATATTAATCACCATACATTACATCATTACTTTTTGATGTAGTGTTCCATGATTCATTGTTTGTTCATAACACCCAGTGCTCCATGCAGAAAGTGCCCTCTTTAACACCCATCACCAGGCTAACCCATCCTCCCACCTCTCCCCTCTAGAACCCTCAGTTTGTTTCTCAGAGTCCATAGTCTCTCATGGTTCATCTCCCCCTCCAATTTCCCCCACTTCATTCTTCCCCTCCTGCTATCTTCTTCTTCTTCTTTTTTTTTTTTTAACATATAATGTATTATTTGTTTCAGAGGTACAGGTCAGTGATTCAACAGTCTTATAAAATTCACAGCGCTCACCATAGCACATACCCTCCCCAGTGTCTATCACCCAGCCACCTCATCCCTCCCGCCCCCCACCACACCAGCAACCCTCAGCTTGTTTCCTAAGATTAAGAATTCTTCATATCAGTGAGGTCATATGATACATGTCTTTCTCTGTTTTACTTATTTCGCTCAGCATAACACCCTCCAGTTCCATCCACGTCATTGCAAATGGCAAGTTTTCATTCCTTTTGATGGCTGCATAATATTCCATTGTATATGTATATACCACTTCTTCTT
>NC_138370.1:54807635-54870799 GCF_054177405.1 Leptonychotes weddellii | reverse complement strand
TCATTTTGTCCAGAGGAGAATAGATGAATGAGAGAACAAAATGTTAACAGGGTAAAAACATCCCCAGAAAATATACACTAAACAAATCAGAAAAGACCTGAAACCGGGGGAAAAGAAAGGGAAAGAAAGAAAAAAAGAAAAAGATAAAAACAAACAAACAAAACCAAAACAAAACAGAACATGATCAGATATGATCAGGCTGGTGCATAGATCAGTGCCACACACTAGATTTTGGGCATATTTTGGTCTGTTAGAAGAAAGTACCTCCTAAAATTTTAAAGAAAGAAAAACTATATATGTACAAAAATAAGTTTTAATATGATGAAGGGATATAATATGACTATAAAGATGAAAATTAGGAAAGATTTTATAAAAGGAATTGATAAGATAAGAAGTTGGTTGAAAAAAGAAAGAAGAGGATTTAAAAAAAAAAGGGAGAGAATGTGATCAGGCAGGAGACTAGAACAAAACCATACATTAGAGATTTAGGGTATATTTTGATCTGTTAGAAGAAACTGTATCCCAAAATTTTAAACAGAGAAGAACTTATATATATATATACACCAAAAATAAGGTTAACTACTATGAAGGGATAGAATATGACTCTAAAAATGAAAAATAAAAAAGATTTTTTTAAAAAGGGATTGATAAGATGTTGATTGAAAAAGGGAAAAAGAAAAGTTCAAAAAAAAAAAGAAAGTTAAAAAAATTAACTTTGAAAGACTAAAGATTCATGGAAAAAAGCCATGAATTCTATGTGCAGTATTTCCCTAGCGCTGGCGTTCTCATTGATGGGTAAACTTGGTCTTGCTGGCTGTTCTTGCTGATCTCCCGGGGGCGGGGCCTCTTGTCGTGGTTCCCAAATGTCTTTGCTGGAGGCGGAATTGCCCTGCCCTTGCCAGTCCAGGCTAAGTAATCTGCTCGGGTTTGCTCTTGGGAGCTTTTGTTCCCTGCAAGCTTTCCGTACAGCTTTGGAGGACGAGAGTGAAAACGGCAGCCTCCCAATCTCCGCCCAGGAGGAGCTGAGAACTCGGGGACCCGCTCCTCAGTGCAACCCCAGAGAAAAGCAGTCAATCACTCCCATCTCCCTGGTCTCCGGCCACACTCCGTGCTCACCCGGCCTGTGACCGAGCGTTTCTATCTCTGGCACCCGACCCCGTATGGAGTCTCCCTGCGGTGCACTCCTGGGCCACTCCTCTGGGGGGAGGAAGGGGAGTCTCTCCAGATCTGCCACTTGTTGGGTCCGTGCTGGAGGAGCAGTGGCCCAATTGTGCTGCGGATCACGGTTTATGGCAACCCCGAGCTGAAAGCCTGCTCCTCAGCTCTGTCTCTGCAGCTGGCTTCCCCGCTCCGATCCCTGGGAGCTCTGCCACACTCAGGCACTCCAGTCTTTCTGTGTCCCCAAGGGTCCTGAGACCACACTGTCCCGCGAGGGTTCCACCCCCCGCTTAGCCACCGGAGCAACGTCCCTCAGCGGAGCAGACTTCTAAAAGTTCTGATTTTGTGCTCCGCGGCTCTATCACTTGCCAGAAGTGGCCGACGGAGGCCCCTCCCCCGCCATCTATCCTCCCAAATTTCGCCTTGGATTCACTTCTCCGCACATCCTACCTTCCAGAACGTGGTCGCTTTTCTGTTCAGAGAGTTGCTGCTAGGTGTTCAGAATGGTTTGATCCCTATTCAGCTGAATTCCTGGGACCAGACAAAATTTAGGTTTCCTACTCCTCTGCCATTTTGTTCCTCGCAAACTTTTTTTTTCTGTACATGCACCAGTTTTGTATTTTTTTATGAGACGGTCTGACTGGTACACTACAAGAAGACACAGAGGACAGGCTGAGGTAACCGCAAAGTTTACTATATTCACAGGCTCTGCAGACAGGAGGTGCACCATGCCATGCAGACCATGTGGGAAAGACACCAGGGTGGTCAGGAGGCAGAAGCAGCAGTGACAGGAAGGTTTAGGCCATAGTCTTTATTGGGGTTTCCATGGGGAAAGCAAGGAGGACAGTGTGTGCGAAATTTAGGATTGGTTAATTTGAATAATTTTGGCAGGTTTGGGCCTACAGAAGGGGTAACTAGTTGCCTGGCACCTGGCCATGGGATGATTAAGATAGAAAAATATATTGCCTCTGGAGTATAATGAACCAGATAGAGAAGATTTGGTTTTGGATTGGTTAGTTTGCATATCAATGACATGTTTCTGGCTGGGCCCTTTGCCCCTTCTAAGAATTGACTAGCTCCTGGAAGGAGCTCTGTACTCAGCCAGACAAGTTTGTTTTTTTTTGTTTTTAAGATGTTAAAACATCATAATATAGAGAAAATTGTAAATATTTACAATACAGCACATCATCAGAAAATGATTTGGGAGTATGTGCCCCCAAAATATGCATATTCATTTCCTTACAAGCCAAACCATATTCATATACTACATTAAATATTAAGTGCATTAAAATAGAAATTAGAAAATGATGAATTTTAAATAAAACTTTAGATAAAATAAAGCATACCATTAAATAATTCAAATTTAAAAACAATGCAAACCTTTAAATTAATGGCACAAAAAGTTTTACTTTTATCAAATACATATCAGTTTTAATGATAACTTGGTGAGTTAAATGCTATTGAATATGCTTTATTATTTGAAAGTATTGTGTTGGTAATATGTGATACAACAAATTAAAGGTGAGGTTCTAAAGGTTTTTCTTTACCTTTTAAATAAGGAAATTTTTAATACAAAAATAACATAAATGCTAAAATGAACCCCTCTATATTCTTCATCCATTTCAATCATTATCAGTTCATAGAAATCTTGGTTTATGTATACACTCCCTGACCACTACCTTAGATTATTTTGAAAAAAATTCCAGAGATCACATGATTCATCTATAAATATTTCAACATGTATTTCTTGAAGATAGGCATTTTTAAAATAAATCACAAAAATATTAACAATGAAAAACTAATAAAAATTCCTTAATATTATCAAATATCCAGTCACCATTCACATTTTTTCATTATGTTTTTACAGCCAATTACGATTATATTGACACTTGATTTTAATTACCATGCTAGCTGAAAAAGAGGCATTGCAAAACCATAATATAATCAGTGTACATTACACATTTAGGGTAAATTAAATAATGAATAATAGCAGATGTGAAAGCATATTTCAAAGAGTGTCCTTGATAGTTTTGAACTTTTTGCCCACCTTCATAAGATTTAATTAGACTGTCATTGTTTTCATCTTGCAATACATTTGGCAAAAGCCAAAAAGGAATTCAGTTGTTTTTAATGTCTCTGTAGTTGTATGTACTGGGGTCTTCCAATTCCTCAAATGTCCTCTTTTTTTCTCACCTGTTGACTTAAGGGTTCCCTAAGTATTCCTCTTTAGAGAGTCTGTACCTTACTGCCCTTTCAGCAGTGACCCACTGTTATTATACTGGAGCACTGTTGGCATGTGATAAGGTGTGGGGGAGGGTAAGCATTCTAATCTTATGATTGAATCTCAGTCTTTTAGTGGACCTAAGTTTTTGGACTACTACCTTCCCAGTGTTTCCCCTATTATGTGAGACAGAAAGGCTAGAGGTGACTGAAGTGAAATGCTCTTCTCCCACCTCAGATAAGGTTCTGTTAAAGATTTTCCGTTAGGGGCGCCTGGGTGGCTCAGGCCATTAAGCGTGATCTCAAGGTCCTGGGATTGAGCACCGCATCGGGCTCCCTGCTCAGCAGGGACTCTGCTTTTCCCTCTCCCTCTGCCCTCTCCCCCCACATCGTATACTCTCTCTCTCTCTCAAATAAATAAATCTTCAAAAAAAAAAAAAAGATTTTCCTTTAGAGAGTAGCTCTTGGTATAAAGAATGCTCTGGGTGTTTCTCACAGGGGCTAGTCTTTCCTTCCCCTTTCAGAGCCACAAAGAGATTTTTCTCAGCTCTACATCGTGAGAATCAGTTTTGAAAAAAATCGTAGGCATTATTTCTTCAAATATTGCTGTTGTCCCATTGTCTCTCACCTCTCTGTCTGGGTCTCCAATTTTACATGTGATAGACCATTTTACTATGTCACATGTTTCTTCTTAAAATGTATTTTCTATCTTTTTTTCTTTCATATTTGAGTTTGGATATTTTTTCCTTTTTTTCTCTTTTCATTCTGTTATGTCTGGAGATTTTTCTTTTAATGTCAGACATTACTTATGAAAAATGATAGATACTTCAATCTTTAGATGATATTTTCCCACAGAGGAAATTTACTTTTTTTTTTGCTAAGGTGCTAGAAATTTCAGGTCACCTTAATCTAATCAGAAATTAAAGTGATTCTAATTTGAGTCTTATTTCTGGTTCACTCTTGATTCCTAGGATGGAGCCTTCAAGGTTCCTAGCATAAAACCTATACTATTTACTAGTCTTCCTCTTTCTTCATAGTCCTTCAAACACAGTTTTTTTCTTACTGGAACTTAATGAGTCTGTCAAAACCTCTGCTTAGTTTTTTTTTTTTTGCAGCCTCAGCAGTTACTTGGGAAGATCATAGACTTGATTGACAGTTCTTGGACTCACTTCTCTGAACTTCCATTCTCTGTGGGATCTTGCTTTCACAAATCTTTGCTATTTGGCAGCTTTCCTATGCCTTCAAATAGATTTTATTTTGCTTTATTTTATTTTTGTCCAGAACTTCTAGTTCTTAGTTAGGATAAGAAAAACTGAAAATACTTTTTTTTTCCTCAACAGGACCATAGAGAATAAAAACATTTATTTTGTCTCTGTATCTTGGTGATCTGAAATTTCAGTTCCATAACAAAGTTTCAAATAATGTCTGGCCCAGAAATGGTATACATGTTTATTTCTTTGGCAGAATACTGGGATATAAATCAGCTAGCTTTCATAATATATTATTTAAAGTTTCACCAGAAATACCTAGTCAAAATAGTATGCACAAAGCTTCTTTTTGTAGTTTTCCTTGTTAAAGACCAGTTCTGGCTAAGGCAACAAAATTTTATGGCATATAGGAACTACAAGCTAGCCTGTGAGAATTCTGTGGTTAAGCAAGTTCTGTAGGTGACAATTTTCTCTTGAAAACTCTATAGCTAGTTTGTTCCATTTCATGATTACAAAGACTTTAATAGCCTTAATGATTTTACCTATTTTAGAGATCATCCAAGGGAGGAAAAATCAAGCTTTCCAAAGATGCCTTAAGTAGATTTTAAACTCCTAAAAAGGATGTCTCCCCCCTTATCTGGTGCCTTTTATGCTTCCTGGACCATGCAAATGTTCAATAAATATTTGCTATATGTACGAATGAGTGAATGAATGAAAACAGAAGGCATCCTCTAGATTTTCTGTATTCTCCTGAAAATAAGAAACCTCGAACTGAGCACAACATTCTGTGTTCTCACCAACATCAAGTAGGGCAAAGAAATTACTTCTGAAATTCTGGAAAATTTTTAATTGGAGGAAAATAATAAAAACAACAATGTTAAGAATACGAGTGATGCAGTAACAGGTTAAAAAGAACTAGACTGACTATGGTTCAGGTAATTATTTGCCTCAGGGGTTGTAAAATAGTTTCCAAAGGTTTGTATATCTTAAATATATGCCAAATTAAATATATAATATTTTCATAATAATTTCTTCTGTCTCTGAAATTATGTTGAGTTATTGCAGTTATTTCCTTCCTATACTATAAATATGGGAAAATGCAAGGATGCACTAAATATGACTACACTGGAAAAAATTAGGAATTTGGGAAGCATTTAATGATTTCCAACCATCTTTCTTCAACATGGTAAAAATATTCATTAATCAACATGGTATTATTTCTATACCAATATGTTTTTTTTTTTATTTATTCCATTCTATCTGCTCTTCTGCTCTTCAAAACTTTTTTTAAAAGTAATAAAAATAATAATGGATAATTGAATAATGTGCATCTTTGCTAATGACATTTAAAGTAGCTGATGGTTTCTGTTTATTTAAATTCAGTAGAGTTTATTTTAAAGCAGTTTTTCCTGTTTTATTATATTCAGTAGCAATACTATGAACTATTGAACTAGACCAGAGAAACAGAAAGTATTATAAATAGTTTTCTTTTTATTACAACAGATGGTGGTTCTATCCCAAAAAAGAAATCATCTAATTAGATATTCCCTGAACATACAACGTTTAACATAAACAGTTACAGTTTTGCTTAAAATGTATCATTGAAAGCACTATATTTGGCATTGTTGATGTGAGTTCTTTTGGTGTCCTCTCTGACAGTTTTATATGTAGAAAAGAAACTTCAGAAGTTTACCTTGTATGTAATCAATCTATTAAATTTACAATTTAAAAACCCTGATACTTTCTTTTTTTTTTTTTAAAGATTTTTTTTTATATATTTATTTATTCATGAGAGACAGAGAGAGAAGCAGAGGGAGAAGCAGGCTCCCAAGGAGCAGGGAGCCCGATGCGGGACTCGATCCCAGGACCCTGGGATCATGACCTGAGCCGAAGGCAGACGCTTAACCATCTGAGCCACCCAGGCGCCCAACCCTGATACTTTCTTAAGCATTTAAATTCATGTCATAATCTTGTTATTCACTTGTGAGACTAGTAAATTTTAATAACCACTTTTATAAAAAAAGATTTATTTATTTATCTCAGAGAAAGAGAGTGTACACGTACGGGCAGGGGAAGGGACAGAGGGAGAGAGAGAATCTCCAGCAGACTCCCCGCTGTTGGCAGAGCCCCACACCGGGCTTGATCCCAGGACCATGAGATTATGACCTGAGCTGAAATCAAGAGTTGGTTGCTCAACCAACTGAACCACCCAGGCACCCCTTAATAACCACTTTTAAGAGATCTTTGAATAATATTTAGAACTGCTTAGTTAAACACCTTCAACATTTCAAGTTGCATTTATAACCTTAATGTATTATATTTTCTTCTTAAGTACTTTAATTGTCTTCAAATAGATCCTGCCTGATTACTTAAATAATGCTTACAAATGTAGTAATTTTTTTTTTTTTTTTTTTTTTTTTACCATAATCAAGTGGGATTTACTCCTGGGCTGCAAGGGTGGTTCAATATTCACAAATCAATCAACTTGATACACCACACTAATGAAAGAAAGGATAAGAACCATATGATCCTCTCAATAGATGCAGAAAGAGTTGGATTGCAAGATGCATTGACAAAGTACAGCATCCATTCTTTTATTTTAAAACTGATAATATACAATTACTTGTTTTATTATTATTATTATTTTATTATGTTATGTTAGTCACCATACAGTACATCATTAGTTTTCGATGTAGTGTTCCATGATTAAATGTAATAAATTAAAAAGCTTAACATGGTAAACCTAACGTTCTCTCAAAATGTCCTAACATTATCCATACAATTAGTAATATTTCAACTTAAAAACTATCCGTCTAAATAAACGATCATATTTCACATAATCACATATTTCAAATAATTGAAGTAACAAGACTTTCATTATAATAAACCAAATTCTTGTTAAAATTACTAATATATAAAGCTTTAATGTTTATTTTCCTTCCAAACATAAAAATATTAATTAGAGCACTCCGCTCCTCCCAAATCTTTAAATTCTTAATCCATCATATTCCTGTGGTTAACAAATGCATATCTATAAGAAAATAAAATCTAACCCAATTCATTCATTCAACAGTTATTTCTTTCACACTTACCATGTGCCAGGCACTGCTCTAGGCACTGAATATATCACAATAAAAGAGCACGAAAAAAGCAAGCCTGCACTCATGAAGCTTAACTTCTTAAGGGGGAGGAAAAATAATAAATAATATAAATTTATCTTATAATTTATAGCATGTTAAGAAGTGATACAGCACTCATTACAATGGTTGCCATTAAAAAAACCCAACAGAAAATAACAAGTGTTATTGAACATGTGAAGAAATTGAAACCTTTGTGCACTGTTGGTAGAAATGTAAAATGGTATAGCCTCTGTGGAAAATAGTATGATGGTTTTTCAAAGATTAAAAATAAAATTGCCATACGACACAGCAATTCTACTTCTAGGTATGTACTCAAAAGAATTGAAAGCAGGGCCCTAAAGAGATTGTTGCATAGCCATGTTCATTGCAGCATCATCCACAGTAGCCAAGCTACGGAAGCAACCCAAGTGTCCACTGGCAGATGAATGAATAAGCAGAATGTGGTATATACCCACAATGAAATACTACTCAGTCTTAAAAAAGGCGGGACATTCTGACATATGCTATAACATGGATGAACCCTGCATTATGCTAAATGAAATAAGCCAGTCACACACACACACACACACACACACACACACACACACACACACACACATTCTATGATTCCACTTACATGAGGTACTTAGTCAAAATCATAGAGACAGAATGTAGAATGGTGGTTGCCAGAGTCTGGGAGGAGGGGGACATGTGGAGTTATTGTTTAGTGGGCATAGTTTCAGTTTGGGAAGATGAAAAGAGCTTTCTGGAGACAGATGGTGATGATGGTCGCACAACAATATGAATGTACTTCATGGCACTGAGCCCACTCAAAAATTGTTAAGGTAGTAAATTTATGCTTTGTGTATTTCAGCACAATAAAAAAACTTGGGGGAGGGGAGCCTGGGTGGCTCAGTTGTTAAGCGTCTGCCTTCGGCTCAGGTCATGATCCCAGGGTCCTGGAATCAAGCCCCACATCGGGCTCCCTGCTCAGCGGGGAACCTGCTTCTCCCTCTCCCACTCCGCCTGCTTGTGTTCCTTCTCTCCTGTCTCTCTCTCTCTGTCAAATAAATAAATAAAATCTTTAAAAAAAAAAATTGGGGGAAAAGGTGACACATGGGACCTGAAGCAATTTTAAATAGGATCACCAGAGAACTGAATTACTTAAGATCAGAGATTTGAGTAGGGCAGGAGATTTGGGTCTGCAGACATTCAGAAACTGTTCTCATTGTCATCTGAGCCTCCATTCTTGATCACTAGGTCACTGACTGCAAAATTCATATAGAGATCGGTCATAACTTACCTTTCCTGATTTCCCTTCCACTCACAGAAGTCTTCAAGTCTCTTTCAGGCTAAAGCTTCAGAGAATTTTGCATCCGTTTAACTTTTAAGATATGTAAAGTTTTCCCTTGTGGGAGCGAAGAATTCTATCCACATTTTTCAAGACCTCTAAATTCTTTTGGATACTTAAAATGTTGTCTGATAGACTTTTGGGTATTTCACAGGTTTTGTTTGATTTGTGCTTACATTTATGAGATCATTCTCCCTTCAGAAGCATATGATTTTCTTTCTGAATGCATGAAATACAGAAATTGCCTGGCATTGTATTAATAGATGTTTTTCCTGAGAAAATCTATTTATGGCGTTTATACTCTCAATGCCAAATATTGCTTAGAAGATGATACTTGGAATACGTTTAAAATGTTAGTAGTTCTGAAAAGTAATTATATTTGATTCATATAAACAAAAGATTGAGAAATTTCACTATTTTGTGTCGAAGCAAAATCACAATAACAGACTTTTAACTTGATCTGGCCGATTTCATTATAGTGAGCTATACCTGCTTCCACCAATGGAACGTGATATGAAAATTCGCCATGCACAAATTAACTTTATTTAATAACAAGAGTAAGCTGCCAATATTTTGGGGTACATTTTTAAAGTTTGACAATTGATTTCCTATGTGACTTTAAGAGAAATACCAGACATACTTGATTAAAATTTGCTGACCACATTTTTAAATGATATGATATAGAAACTAAATTGACAAAAATCTAGAGTTCATACTAAATTACTCCATGTGCCTACGGTCATGTCATAAACTGATTTAACCTAACGTTTTAAATGGAGGCATGTATTTGTGCGGCAGGCAGAACATTACCTCTCCGAAGCATAATCACAGCATTCCTCCCATTAGCATTCCTCCCACCCCCTATTCCAAGATGTAAATTGCTCAGAGCTGCCAGAAGAAGCAAGTTGCTGGGCCTGGAAAAGCTTTTCCTAAGACTGGAGAGAGGACAAAGGAATGTGAGTTTGGGGAATAGTTCAAACAGGGAGGTGACAAGGCCTTCTGAGGGAATAGCTACCTGGTGCTCTGCCACATAGGCGCCCTCAGTCTTTCTGGAATGTGTCAGCCATGCTCCAGTTTAAAGAGCTCTGCCCTTGCTCTGTCAGGAAAAGGCTTTCCTTTGTCTTTTAAATGTCATGTCAATTTTGTTGTTGTTGTTGTTCAAATGTAATGTTTTCAGTGAAACTTTCTGTGGCAGACTGTATTTTTTTCCAAAATGACACAGCGATATATCCAGTCCCACAAGCTTTTCCAGAACCTTGCCACTCTCCAGTGAAGAGGTGGAAACTATTTCCCACCTCCTTGAAACTGGGCATGCCTTTGTAACTATCTCAATGAATAGAAGGAAGCAAAATTGGCACTGTGTGACTTTGAGGCTGGACTACAGAGGGTTTCTGCTTGGCTCTTTCTCTTTTAGGATTCAAGTCCTTGGAACCCAACTACTATTTTGTGAGGCATCCCAAGCCAGGAGGAGAGGACTTATCATGTGTAAGTTTCAGCATCATCTGCCAGATATTTGAATGAGCAAGCCTATAGATGATTCTAGCCCATAGATGATTCTAGCCCTCAGCCTGCACGTATGCCAACTGGGGCATTGTGGAACAGAGACAAGTTATCCCTGCCACACCCTATTCAGAGTCTTGGCTCACAAATCCTTGAGAGAACAAGTAGTTGTTTCATACCACAAGTTTTGGGGTAATTTGTTATGCAGTTAGAGATAACTGGCAGTTGCCAGTAGGGCATGCAGGGTCTGAGGTAACTATTTATTATGGATTCTCTGTCTATGTGAACCATTTGATTAAAAAATATGACACAAAGTCATGAGCCCATGTGATGTACAGAGATTTATCAATGAAGAATTTGTTTGCTGTCCAATCCGTGCATTTAAAGTTTCTTAGTCCAATGCCTGACCCATGTTAAAGTCACATCAAGTTAGCAGGTCAGCACTAGCCTGGTGGTCCAATCTCTCAGGATCCCAAGAAAGAAATACCACATGAGAAAATAGAAGTGATCCACTTATCAGGCCATTCTCCTGCAGCTGGGGTCTATCACTGAGACTCTGAAATGATCTCAGAGACATGAGTCCTGAAGTTCTTTGAAGCACATTGTTGACTTCATGTATAGGGTAGGAAGTCAGAGAATAATAGCTTGAAGAGAAGAAAGTGGAGCCAAGTTGTCTCTGATGATACGACTTTTGAGGAGAAGGCTGAATGAAAGGAAGCAGAGACCCAAAGATGTTGGGGGAAGAGTATTCCAGATGGAGGGAGTAAAACTTTAAAGACCCTGAAGTGCTTGGTGTGCTTGTGTGTTTGAGGAATAGATGAAGGTGATCGTGATTAGAGAAATGGAGGACAGTGGAGGAAATGAGGTTGTGAGATCATCATGATCCAGAAAATAAAGAGCTTTCAAAGCCAATCTAAGAAAGATATATTTTAAAGTGATTGAGAGCTATTGGAGGGCTGTGAGCAAGAAGTAGAAAGACCAATGGAAAATGAGTGAGCAGGCAATGAGAAGACTGGTCCAAGAGGACTTTTCAGGGAAGATATAATGGAAGAACTTAAGTGTAGGCAAAGCCGTTAAATTTAGGAATGATTGGGATGCCTGGATGACTCAGTCGGTTAAGCATCTGCCCCCAGCTCAGGTCATGATCCCAGGGTTCTGGGATTGAGTCCTGCATTGGGCTCCTTGCTCAGCAAGGAGCCTGCTTCTCCCTCTGCCTGCCACTCCGCCTGCTTGTGCTCTCTCTCCCTGACAAATAAATAAATAAAATCTTTAAAAAATATATATTAAATAAATAAATAAATAAATAAATAAATTTAGGAATGGTTGGGAAAGAAAAATTGTTCAACAAGCATTTATCAATTACAGTGTGTTTACTTACAGTGTGCTGGGTATTAGAGATATAGGAGATCATAAAACAGAATCAGAGAACTCACATTCAGTTGAAGAAAAACCAAAATTAAATAATGCTAAGACCTTATGCTCTTGTAATAGTCATCACACATGACTATAATTTCATTGACTATTTTTCCCACTAGACTGAGAGGAGCCCTAGATAAAGGACCTTGCCTACTTCGTTCTCTCTTTCTTGTCTTTCTTTTTTGTTATCTCCAGCTCTGGATACAATGACTATGACATAATGGACAGTATATATGTGCTTTATAAAAGAATGAATAAATGTAAAAGCAATGATGAAGATATGTATGCAGAGTATGAAAACCCGAAGGGAAGGGACATCAGGTAAGATTTATTAGAGATGGTACTGAGCAAGTGGGAAGTAGGCTTGGCATTCCAGGAAAATAAGGCTGCTGAGAAAATTCTGAGAACAACTGGTTTGAGGTGCTAGAGTATAAATTGAGATGAGGTGACCTAAATGAATAGGGTTTAAGAAATAGCCATGTGACATATCAAGGTTGCTTTTGTGAGCCACCCCAAGATTTATTCTATAGATGATGAGGAAACAGTTTTCAGCAAAGGACTGGTATGCTCAGGCTGATGTAGTATGGCACTGATTTGGAGGATAGATTTGGATGTAGATCGTGCCAGCTTTAAGGAAATCAGTCATTGGCTACTTTGACAGAGAAGTGGTAAAATGTTTTGTTGTTTGTTAATCTGGAGTTTTGGAGTGGCGGCAGACTAGAAGGCTGACATAGTGACCTCCCTTACTACCTACACCCCCTCTTCCTTTTATACTTATATTGGAGCCATTTGACTCCTACGTACAATCTTGCCCTTGCCCTGGGACTTGAGACTAAATCTGTCTATAGTCAGAGGTAATTAAGAAGGGAGATCTGAGAGCCCAAGAGACTAAAATCCAGGTCAGTCCTGCTGCTCCTCTCATTCTAATTTCACACCTTAAATTTAGTAATCTGGCTGTTGCCTTATTTGTAAAATCAAGATCAAACCTCTCCCATATGTCCCCCAGGACTGGGGTCATGTCTTATTGTTACTAACTGCCTGGATTGCAGAGCTACCACCAGTCTGTATAATATTTTTATGTGAATTAGAAAAAGATATTTTCTCTGGGATAAAACAGCTAGAGCTTAAGACTTACAGGATTGGAAGTCAGTCTTATTGACTCCCTTGTGGGACACCTTTGTGCTGTTCACAAATTGTGCAACTGTACATGTTGAATCCTTTGTTTTATCACTGAACCTCAGCCTCATGACCTTCATCTTGCTACCAAGCCTCTACTACTGGATTGGCCACTTGCCTGGATCTTTACCTATCATCTTCTCCCTGAAACCCAGCTGAGTAACTTCTGCCTGCTAAGACAGTTTAGGATTTGAGGGGTACAAAATGGTTTTAATTATTAGTTTCATTTTGGAGGAATATTTTTAGTTTTTTCTATTAGGTTTAGAAAATATATATTAAGAGTTCAAATTACCTATCTTTTGTAAATTATTTATGCATCTTATTAGAAAATTAACATTTGGTTTATTATATAGTTAATTTTCTTATCTATGATTAGATAAAATGTCTACTATTATATTTTCTTAGTGCTGTCTATATTATAAATCAGTATTCTTATATGGTATAGATCTCTGTTCTGTTCCATTGTCCATATGTGTGGATTGTTATACCAATACAACAGTGTTAATTACTCTAGCTTTATAAGAATATATATGTGTGTGTGTGTGTATTATTCATTTGTGCTATTTTTTTTGTTTGAAAGTCTACTGGTTTGATTTTATTATACCTACAAAGTATTTCTTTTTTTTTAATTTTTTAAAGATTTTATTTCTTTATTTGAGAGAGAGAGAGAGCATGTTAGGGGGAGGAGCAGAGGGAGAGGGAGAAGCAGACTCCCAGCTGAGCAGAGACCCAGACATGGGGCTTGATTGACCCCAGGACCCCAGGATCATGACCCAAGCCAAAGGCAGACGCTTAACCAACTGAGCCACCCAGGCACCCCTTAGGTAATGTTTACATGATACATCTTTTTCAATCCTCCTTTCCTTTATTTTTTATATCCTTATATTTTATGTAAATCTCTTATAAGTAGCATGTAGTTAGCTTTGTTATTGACCAATATAATAATCTTCATCTTTTAATTGGAGAAATTAGTTCATTAATTATTTACATTAATAATTGATATGTTTGGATTTAAGTCTATCACTTTGCTATTTGTTAAGTATTTATCTGTTTACTTTCCATTCCCTTTCTCTCATTTAGGTCACTCAGTTGCTCAAAATATATATGATTTAAGTTAAGTTATCTCAGCAAGATCCCTTCAGTAAGAAACAAATATCCTCAGAAATAGAGAACTTTTAACAAATATAAATTCATACTTTGAATGAAGCAGGATGTAAAATGAATAGTCAGGGGTCTAAGGAGTTCAGAATTGGACAAACAATTGTCCATTTGTTTGGACAGTTTTTAAAGAGACACAGTAAGCCTATTCAGTCCCTGTGTTGGAGGGGCCTAAGTGATAGCTAGAGAAGTATCCAAAGATTAAGAGTGTGGTGAGTTGCTTCTGATTAATTCCTACAGTCATCAGGTATCTGTATTAGTCACTCTTATTTGCACATAAAACAACCTTACTCTTGCTATATCATATACCAATAAGTATTCTCACACTTGAGACCATGTGGATCAGCCTCTATGGCCCTGGTTTCAGAGGTGCTCCACTCAACAGATGTTCATTCTGAGGAGTAGTGGCTACTTTGAGAGAGGTCAGAAGCACTCACTGAATATGTGTAAATAGTGTCATTTAAGATCCAAATTGGAACTTGTACATGTTCACTTCCACCCACACTCTATTGACTACGATGAGTCACATGACGAAGGCCAACATCAAAAGTACAGGGAATTATCCTCCTTCTAAGGAGGTATGAGGTTAAGAAAAAAATACTTGCTGAACAAAAGTTTAATTGATTCCAGTGCCTAGCTAGAAAACGCTTTTAAAGCACCCCTCATTCTTTTCTGTACTTTTCGCTCATGTAGCAAAAAATGTCATCCTTGACCTTCTGTATCTCTTATTTTCGTCTCCATGAACCTTTAAATGAAATCTGGAAAGCAGCTGGGTCCTCTTTTTTTAAATAAAATCAGCTTGCAATAGCCTACCATATATTTTAGAGCTTGAAAAAAAATTCATATAAGATATTCAACTCCTCTCCTCCTCCCACAACAGGGACTTCTGTAGTGCTCTTCTGATGCAATAAACATCTATTTCAGTAGGCAATTTCAGCCAAGCTCCATCAAATGTAATAATCTGTTCTTGGGCTTTAGCATATTTGCAATTACAGTCTGAATTATACTATTTTGAAATTGGTTCATATAGTGGGCATTCGAATAGTAGAAATTCATAACATAGACATAAGAATAATGCTTTAATCATTTTGTTATTTTCAATATCAGATAAAAATAACAAATTACCAATATATTAGAAATATTATATAGAGATGAAGGTACTTCCAAGAATGCACTCACATAAATATAATGCATTGTACTGTTTGCTTGCCAAATATAAATCACATAAATTCTCCACATATAAGAAATACCCAAATTAAAGATGAATAAGAACAGGATGCATATCCAAAAAAGCATAAATAAAACAAATACCTGCAATCTATCGAACATATGCAGCAAAAACAAAAGTATAGGAGAAGATGGCAGGACATGGGAGCAGCTCTTATGTGAAGGGAGTGTCATCATTACCTAATATTCACATATTGAAAAGATATTCAGATCAAGGGAATTCATACTGAAGTATGTATGAAGTATGAAGTGAAACAAGCACTTCAAAAGGAATAAAAGAACTGCAGAAATGGATTTATGACAATACTGAAAATGGCATTGTATTTTTAGAAACCGTGAAAAGGCAAAAACAGTCTCAATGAGAGTTTTAATGGGTTTGGTTGACCAGAATGGCAAAGCATCCCTGATGCTGCAAAGTCACAGGAAGCAAAGATAGAGCACAACTGAACCACCTGGACGGAAGATAAAGTAAAAAAGAAACTCTCATGAGAGACTTGGAAAAAGACAGAAGAAAAAGGAGGGGGTGGAAAGAAAGAAAGAAAGAAAGGCAGGCAGGAAGAAGGAGGGAGGGAGGGAGGGAAGGAGGGAAGAAGAAAAGAAGGAGGAGAAAATCATTCAGGGCAATTGCCAGTTTTAACTGTCAAGTGCTCCTGTAGGTATATGCTTTGTTATTGTTTTTATTCTATAAGAATTTTTCTTTTTTGCTCTAAAAAAAAATGCCCTGAAGATATATCTAAAATTTTTACACACTGTGCTGGGGAGGTTTCTTTGAACATCCAAACTCTTTATTGCCAGAGACAAAGGTCTATTTTTAGGAAAATCTTTACCAAGTCTTCGGCAGAAATGAGGCTCTCATATTACCATACAGTTTCCCAGACCTTTCCGTGGCTGCTGTTCTGAGAGGCTCAGTTTCTGTAAAATCAGAGGCTTTTCTCTCAAGATAATTTACATACATAGATTTGTAAAATATAATGTATCACAAAAAATTCTAGAAATTGCTTTCCTCTTCGCTGTTTCTATAGCAGCATCCATTTCTTGAATGAGTAAGATGCAATCCATGAGCAGCCTAGACTGTGGGGATGACCCACAGGGAACAATACAAGAGGTTTGGGGCAGAATATTATTTGGTTAATATTCAAGTTTTCCCCCTCCTCTTTACTTTCAAATACCAAATTTATGAAGGACAAACACTAAAAGTGCAAAACATAGCTCATCCTCACTGGTGCTTTAACATCAGGATATGGTGGTCAGTGAGCTTTCTTTTTACTGCTACCATCCTTCTTCAAAAACCATACTTTTTTGAAGGTTATCCATTTTAATGTACCACCTACTAATTTTCTTCATTTCTGTCATAAGCCATTTTCTGGGTCATTCCCCAATTATAGAAGACTAGAAATCTTAATCTTTCATATGGATCATTCTCAGAGTAAATGAATTGGCCTCTCAGTTCTTTGCTCTCATCCTTATTTTCTTCCTCTGCCCTCATCTTGGCCAACCATTCCCATCATTCCGCCCTACCCTGAGCCTGTTATGACAAGGAGCTGCACCATCATAGAAATTTCTATTTCACATAGCCCACACTCTGACCTGTTCACCTAGCTCTGGTAGCTTCTACCAGTTTAGTTACTTCAAAAATTGAATCTGCCCCAATTCTTTGCTCTCAGCCAATGTACCCTTTCAATATCACGATTCCCTCTTTTCTTCAACTTCTTCTTTACTTATTGCCAGTGGTCATCATATCACTTCAATGCAAACACCCCCAAATCATTTGTGTTCCCTCTGTTATACACACTAGAAAAAAATTCCATCATTTGTTGAATTCAGCTATCTACCTTCACTCATTACAGAAGAAAAAAATATTTACTCACGTAACTTGTGATTGAATATGCTCTAAAAATATTGAATGAAGCCCTCACACTAGCATTCAAATGTGTCCAGCCATCCTATTATGTTTGGCTAGAAAAGTTCACTTTCAGTCTTTCTGAGATGACAGTTTTATACCTTCTCTCTTCAAATTTCTAATACCCCTTTCGTCAGGCACTTGAGTGATAGCCTCATGTTTTACTTTATTGTAAAAATACTCAAAACCAAACATAATCAATACACCTAATAAAGCTGCATCCATCCATATTAATATTGTCTGTATCTTCCTTCTTGAATAAGAACAGAATAAGAACAAAATAAGTGTTTTTGTTTTCCCAGAAATGTCAACCCTACCATGATGCTCTGTGTCCTGTCTCCACTTCCTTCCCCTCTTTCTCCTAGAGGAATTTCGTCCTAACTATTGGATCCTTCGTATTCTCTTTAGCACATTTCTGCTACCTCAGCATCACCTTCCCTGGCTCCACATCCTTTTTTGCCTTCCATCCTATCTGTTTGACCCTTTAACTTCACATATTTTTATTTCCTGCCTTCCCGTTTATTCATGAACCTATTCAAATCAAGCTTCTATTCTCAGCAAATTTACTGATACTGTTTTTGCAAAAGTTTCAAACAGTTTTACAGTTACTAAATTCAATAGACTATTCATTAGTCTTATCCTGATTGGGCTCTCAGCGGTATTGGAAATCATTGACCACTCTTTGCTCCTTGAAATAATTTATTCTTTGCATCTAGGATAAAGCTATCTTTTGTTTTCTACTTCACAGGCAGCCTCAAGATCCTTTGTAGATTTCAACTTCTCTAACTAACCTCTAATATTGAAGTTTTCAAAGCTGAACCTTGATCCTAGTTCTCATCTCTAAATACCCTCTCTCCTTAAGTGGTATCAAGATGCATATATTTTAAAAACATATTAACACATAATATTAACTTCTACATTTAGATCTATTCTCCCAACTTCTCCTCTCAGCTCTAGACTCATAGCTAACTGCCCACCTGGGATCTCCACCTATGTAATGTATTAGTTGTTATAACACTAGCTGCTTTAACCTACAAACCTTTCAAATTTTGGTGGTTTAATACAATAACACACAATTTATTTCTCATTCACATAAACAGTGCAATTTGGAGGGTCCCAAAAGTATTCTTCCTCCGGGTAATGAGGTAGGTCCCAGACTCCTTCTTTATTATGTTTCTACCCTCATCCTTATATTCAGAAGGTCTGAATACTTTCTGCATGCAGTTGAAAGCATACGCAGATCAACCAAGATGACATTTTCTGCCCAGAATTACATTCAAACCATTCTCTTTTATTCTACTGGTAAGAACTAATCACATGGACTCTTGTAGATGCAATATGAGCTGGGAAATATTATCTCCAGCTGAAAAGCTGCTCACCAGCAAAAATAACACTGAGCTAAGGGGAGTGTGAATCTTTGATACACAGTTAACCATCTCTGCCACAATCTGCCTTTTTTGACACCAAATAAGAATCCAAACCTTTTTTCTCCTACAAAAAATACAACGGACCCTTGAACAACGGGGGGTTTGAACTGTATAGGTCGACTTATTTGTGGATTTTTTTTTATAAATACCAGACAGCTGTGTAATGTATTTTCTCTTCCTAATGATTTTCTTAACATTCTCTTTTCTCTAGCTTACTTTATTGTGAGAATATATATATAATACATATCACATACAAAATATGTGTTAATCGACTGTTAATGTTAGCAGTATGGCTTTTGGTCAACAGCAGGCTCTTAGTAGCTAAGTTTTTGGTGAGTTAAAAGTTACATTTGGATATTCAACTGCAGGATATCAGCGCCCCTAACTCCTGTGTTGCCCAAGGGTCCACTGTATAAGCATCTCTTCTTCAAGGGATGAAACTACAAGTTTCAACCAGCTACCACATCTGGCTAAGAGTTCAAAATCTCTGGGGTGATGAATGATTCTCTCCAGCAGGGGTGGATATGGTTCCTTGCACTCTGGCAACACATGAACTAAAAGGAAAACTCTCTGTCTATTCAGTCCTCCACCTTGACAACATCCAATACATAGTCATGGAGCAGGGACCAAAAAAAATTAAAAATGCAACAAAGCCTCACATTCTGAAAACAGAATTGTCTGGGAAAACTTCTCTACACCAACCAAGGGAGAACTGTGTTTTCCTCTACTGTGCACACCACTTTACTTCTGGCCACCAAATGTGTGGGTTTTTTTCCCCCATACTGACCAATTTTCTGATATCAGCTCAGGGTCCTATAATTCAATTCAGTTCTGACACTATCTATCTGGAGATCATGTTAGATCCCACAGTTGAAGGGCTCAGTCCCATAAGACTGCCCCCACTTGAGGTGCCAACTGAGAGTTCTAGGTTGTTGTTACCTGCTTCTGACCAGCTATAAATTAGGGTTCCCGTGACCAACTCCTCTAGTTCAACAATTTGCTAGGATGGCTCACAGAATTTGGGCAAATACTTACTTACATTTGCCATTTCATTATGTAATAGAGGATATGGTAAATGATACCAATGAATAGCCAGATGAAGAGATACAGGGCGAGGTCCAGAAGTTCAAGATCTTCTATTCTTGGGAGTTGAGGGTACACCCATCTCCTGGCTCATGGATGTGTTCACCAACCCAGAATCTCTCCAAACCCCGTACTTTAGAAATTTTTATGGAGCCTTCACCACATAGGCATAATTGATTATTAACTTAATCTCTAGCTCCACCACCCTCCCTGGAAGATAGGAGATGGGGCTGAAAGTTATAAGTTTCTAATCAAGTTTGATCTTTCTCGTGATCAGCCCCTCATCCAGAAGCCCATCAAGAGTCACCTCATTAGAATAAAAGACTATCCTATCACCCATAAAATTTCAAAAGATTAAGAGCTTTGTATAAGATGTTCCTGTTATCCCCCATCACTCAGGAAATTACAAAGGTTTTAGGAGCTCTGGCCAGGACCTGGGGATGAAGACCAAAATAGAAATTTCTTATTATATCACAATACCATAGTAAGCATTGCAGACATAACAGTTACTTGTCCTTAGAACTAATGAAAACCTGAAGGCAGGCACTGTGAATTCCTTTACCCAAATAAGAGGAGAAGTTTCTTATTTAAACCCTGATTCCACTTTCTGGAAGGAACTCATTTGTTCCTTGTTCTCAATGGCACCTGTAACCATGGCCCAGAATTATCTTCTGAGATATTCTATTTTGTTCATTATCTTGATGGTTTCATTTGGAGTGGATTTTGGGTTATGTGCCTTTCTTGGGGGTGAACTTCTTTTGCAACTGTCTTCATATGAATGCAAGTTTGGGAGCCCAGTGGTTGTTTGAAGCTCGAGTCAAAGGTAGACTGCTGGTTTCTTTACCAATATGTTTTCAAAATTTTGTAAGCTTCTGATCTATTTGTTTCCAGTTCCATGTGCCATAGCAATATAAAATTTTCTTTCTTAGACATTAGTTCTTAGGCCAGCCTTATTTTTTTCTCCCCAGTGCTTCTCTCTTTTAAGTTGATAGTGACTACGTTGAGGTAATCTGAATATTCTTGTATGGCAAACCATATTTTTAGTGGACCTCCACTGTTCAAGATTTTTAGTCATAAGACTAGTATCTGTTGCAGTAATTTTTTCCCAACCCTGAAAGATCTAAATCTCTAGACTGTTCACTTTCAATTTTGCTTGCAAACTGGACCATTCTCATCTGAGCTAAATGCCAAACACAGCCAATAACAACCAACAAACATTGCTAACATGCCTTCCTAATTATTTTCTACTAGAGCAGAGATTCTTAATATTTTTTTGCCATGGTTGCCTTTGGCAGTCTATGGAATCCTACTGACTCCTTCTCAGAATGATGCTTTTAAATATATAAAGGAAAATACTGAAGATCAAAAGGAAAATAACAATATAGAAATACAGTTATCAAAATATTGAAAAAATTATGGTAATATATCTATTACTTTAATAACACATCTAAGACAATACATTTAAAATAAAGACAAGGTAAAGTAAATTTTTAAAAAGTATCAGTGTAAACTGCCATTAGATGGCTTACATAAAAGCATTAAACAGCAAGTTGGCTTCTGATTCATCTCCTTGCACATGTAGGAAACAATTTGAGTTTCACTGGAGACTACACACTGCCTGTATATAAAATATCCTTCCAGGTTATCTGATTTTAGCTTTTCATTGTCTTTGAGTTATTTGATAATTCTTAAATTGTAGTAAATGATAAACATGCACATTTTGTCTTGTCTGGTAGAGATTTAATTGGCTATTTCAACATCTCTCCTCTCCCTATGAAAATGGTCCTGCCTCTACAATGTACTTCAGCATTTCTCTTACTTCATGTGCATTTTTGTGTGTGTGTGTGTATGTGCTTTTGCTTTGAGCTGGTTATAACATCTGAGGGAATGGTTCTCTCACTCAGTGAATAGAATAAAATCCTTAACAAGTTCTCATTTTTATGTCTGTATGAGCATCATGATTTTACCTTTTTCTGAAAATTATCTTTTAACACACATAATGATCAACAAATGATTTTAGATCAGAAACCCTAGAAAGAAACATGAATGTTTGTGTCACAAATAATCACATATAATTTACAAGATAAAGAGTTGCCTGATGGTCACATGGGGGTCCATAGAAAGAGAGACACTGGCCCCTTGGCCTGGAAGTGACACATGTCATCATATCTCACATTCTGTTGGTCAGAACTAATGACATGGCCTCACCTAGATGAACAGGAGCCAGGAAATAAATCCCTGACTGGGTAGCTATTTACCCAAACAACACATATTATAGAATGAGAGCAAGAATGCTTCATGGACTATTCATGTCCTAGACAGAAATATATAGTGGATAATTGTGCTCATTGCCATGTGGCATTAGTAGACCTCTCACACTTAAATATTCCACAAAAGAATTCATGCTATCTGCATGAAAACAAATGTTTCAAGGTTGGCAAGTATTTTTCTCATAAAGGGACTTCTCATTTTTTATCTTTTTAAAAAAGTAACTTTGTCCAGCTTCAATCACTATTGAAGTACTAAAAACTTTCTATTATGTTTCAGGGTAAAGAGATTAGAGAGAAAAACGTATGTCAAAATCTGAATAAATTTAATTATAGAGTAACCCTATGACAACATAGCCAACTGTGAAATACACATAATCTTTGCAGCTTTATTTTCAGAGAAATCTTCCAAACTATGAAAGTGAGTGAATGCAGGTTGCATATCATTATTCAGAACCATAATTGAGAATCAGGTAAGGGAAGTTTTCCTATCCTGATTTTTTTTTTCAGTGTATTAAGTAGCTCTGTTTTCCTATTTGCATACGCTTGTCATGGAATATACTATTTTCACTAGTTTAAAGTTGCCCTAAATGTAGTCCCTATACAGAATGTTGAGTTTAAATAAAATTACATGTAATTGTTGCTATTATTTTTTAATTTGAAGTTTGGAATTTTACTTTGGAAGTTATTTATCATAAACTGGAATATAAAGGAATACATTTATGTGTTTGTATAGCTAGCAAAAGATATCACAGTTTACAATCCTTTCCATAAATTCTCTTTAAATGATTACGTTATGAATTTTTCGTTCTAACAGTGTAGGTTAAAAAAGAAACAATGGGACCAAAATGGAGTCACCTGTGCTAAACCCCACATCAGTAAACCAAGACCTAATACCTAACTTAATTGCATTTCAGCCTGTCCCAGGAATGTGAACCTTTAACCACCTGGTCAGGATTAATGAGGTAATTGGCTTGATAGACCCCATCCATCCCCTAAAGGAAGGTGACTTTGCCTGGAACAAGCCACTCATTTTTAGAAACTTCCTTTATCTGTCCTCTTCTGCCTATAAAACTCTTCCATTTTGTACAGCTCCTCAGAACTCCTTTCTATCTGCGAAGATGGGCTGCTACTTGATTCATGAATCATTAGTAGAGCCAATTAAATCTTCAGATTTACCCCATTGAATTTTGTTTTCTAACATACATAGTTTGGAGACTACTTAAAATCAGGGCTTCCCAAGTGTGTTTAATGGGCACTAGTTTTTCAAAGTGTTCATAGGTATAATGTTTAAAAAGAGTTATTGTAGTAAACTTGGACATCAATGGCTTACAGTCAAGTATGTTTCTTTTCTAATAAACTTCTTAGAGCTTTAATGTATAAACATTTATTGAGAAACATCAAGAGGAGAAATAGTTTTTCCAAATTTATTTAATTGTAGACCCTTTGTCATGAAACAACTAACATTGTTAGTGATCTGGAGAACATTTTAGGGAAATGCATTCAGTTTGAGGGGCTTATTCTTGGAATCCTCATGTCCACCATTCAAATATGTTTAGAGGATATCATAAGGAAACTAAACTAATCCAAGACCATCTAGATTCCATAGAGTATGGCTGCAGGAGGGGTCCTGTGTTTATGCTTTACTAATCAGATTGATAAATTACAACACAATGTTAATTTATTTCCCTTCTCCTCCTATCATGTGGAAAAATGTCGCTACTGAAGTAACCAGTTATCAGTGTTTATTGCAATATTGTCATGTTTGTTTCCTCCAAAACAAAGGATCTGCATTGACCAAGCACTTAAGGCTGTCACTGACAACTCTAAAGATTCTGAATATTTACTGGCTTTTAGATGATAGGGACTTTTTTAAAACATAGATTTCTTGTGAAATCAGATCACAAAAGTATTTTTTAAAAAATAGCTAATATTGGGTGCCTGGGTGGCTCAGTTGGTTAAGTGACTGACTGCCTTCGGCTCAAGTCATGATCCTGGAGTCCCAGGATCGAGTCCCACATCGGGCTCCCTGCTCAGCAGGGAGTCTGCTTCTCCCTCTGACCCTCCCCCATCTCATGCTCTCTCTATCTCATTCTCTCTCTCAAATAAATAAATAAAATCTTTAAAAAAATAAAAAAATGGCTAATATTACTCTGAACTAATTCCAATTTAAATGTATTCACGACTTTCAATATATTTAATCCTTACAATTACCTTACTTATATACTTCCCCTGTTATAAGTGACAAAGATAAGACACAGAGAGATTTTTGAACTTTTTCTGAAGTCATGCCACACTATGGTAAGGGACAGAATTTGAGTCCAGGATCCAGATAATTTTTAGTCAGTGCTGAACAATGGTCACATGAAGAAATCACCTCCAAGATTCATTTGCACCCTATCCAAAATAACTATGTCTAGAAAGATCTTGTTACTTAGTTGAAACTTTAGAAATTATCATTATTAATATGTAAAAACATTTGAAGAGTGACAATTTCACATGTTTGACTTTATGGCAAAGAAAAGTAGTGAGATGCCAATGTATTTTTTTTAAGATTTTATTTTTATTAGAGAGGGAGAGAGAGAGAGCATGCACACACAAGCAGGGGGTGCAGCAGGCAAAGGCAGAAGAAGAAGCAGGCTCCGTGCAGAGCGGGGAGCCTGATGTGGGACTCAATCCCAGGATCCTGGGATCATGACCTGAGCTGAAGATAGTCGCTTAACCAACTGAGCCACCCAGGCACCCGAGATGCCAATGTATTTAAGTATTTATTGAGTACACACAATATGTTAGAAGTACACATAAAATTACTAGAAGTTGCAGATACACAGGTGAGCCACACAGACCTGGACCGTAATTTAAAAGTTAATTAAATTATCCAAAAAGTTGAATACATAATTACAAAGTGGGTTAAATGCTTAAGAAAAAAGAAAATCTGGGGCTGAGAGTGCACAACAAAGGGATCTGATTTGTTTTGGGGGTGGAATTAGGAAAATTTGCCTGAAGGAGAGAAACTTGAGTTAAAATCTAAAGGTTGGATAGGAATGAATAAAGCTCTGGGAGTGGTGGGGAGGATGGGAAGATGAGAAAGAAAGGGAAGGAATGGGAAAAGAAGGAAGATGGGAAGAAATAAAAGGGAGCCGTTGTAGGTGGTGGAGAAAGGCTTTCTGGGCAAAACCAATAGCATGGGTGAAGATTTGGAGTTCAGGAATATACGTACTGTGTTTGGGAGACTGAAGAAAGACCAGTATTTCTAGAGTGTGGAAAACTTCCAGAGGAGGAAGCATGGGGACAGTTAGGGATGTGGGGTTTTACCAGAAGAGTCATGGGAAATTACTAAAATGATTTAGTAATATGATTAAATGTACATTGTTACCAAATTATGGATGGATCCTATAAAACACACTCTGCAGACCATTGGAAAAGTAACATAAAGGTCCACTTCATTCCTGATGAAGAACTCAAAATAAATTTTAAAAATGTATCTTGAAGTTGGAATACTTGTAAATCTTTGAATCTACTTAGAGTAAATTTGTTCTAGCTTTTATAAATAAATAAGCATTTATATGATATACAGTAGTCAAAGTATTATTAAGTTATGTTTAAGAATAGATTTTAAAAAATCTATTTGCATGACTCTCATGCAAATATAAAATCTCAGGTCAAAGATGTTATTTAACTAAACAGATGATGAAATCAGTCAGATGTTACAACCAGTTTCAAAAGAAAATTTAAAGAATGACATGTCCATGTGGGATTTAAGAAACAAAACAAAGAAGCAAAGGGGAAAAAAGAGAGAGGAATACAAACCAAGAAAGAGACTCTTAACTATAGAGAACAAACTGATGATTATGGGGTGCGGGGTGAAATAGGTGATGGGGATTAAGGAGTGTACCTGGGTGATGCATGGAAATGTCGAATCACCGTACTGTACACCTGAAACGAATATAACACTGTATGTTACTTGGAATTTAAAGAAAAACTTAAAAAAGAATGACACATACATAGGCAAGTAAGGAATGCTGAAAAAAGTTTACAAATAGGTGGACAACGGGTCTATCCTCAAGTAATAAATTACACAGCTAACACAATGAATTTGTACTTCTGTGGGAAAGAATCTTTGCATTTATTATCAGTTACCACTTTCAGGGCTGTAAAAATAGTGCAAAGACAATGGAAGAGTGAGAAAGCCTGAAAGGGTATGCTAGAGGAATACATTTTTGGTCAATTTCGAAGTCTTTCAGAATTTTTCCTACACATATATAATAAATATTATACATTTTGTGGCCTATAAAAAAGCTGTTCTAATATTGGGTCTAAAAAATACCGCTGTACTCTGTAATAGATTTGACCTAAAATCAATGCCATTATTCCTGGCAAAGCTCTAGGGGCTCCCGGAGCACTTCTTTATCTTGGTGTAGGTCAGCTTCAGAACCTGTGAATCCAGACTGATTTCAGCGAATCCAGCCACATGACGTGGGAGTCTTAACCCATGGAATCTGTGAAATAATAAATTTGTGTTGTTTTAAGCCACTAAGTTTGTGGTAAACTTTTACACAGAGTACAAAACTAATGTAAATATATATTGTACGATTCAATTCAAATGGAGCTCAAAACGAAGCAAAACTGAACCATGGTGTTCCATGTTAAGATCGGAGCTAACTCAGTGGCGCCTGGGTGGCTCAGATGGTGGAGCGTCTGCTTTCGGCTCCGGTCATGATCTCCAGGTCCTCGGATAGAACCCAGCATCGGGCTCCCAGCTCAGCCGGGGGTCTGCCTCTCCCTCTGCCCCTCCCCCTGCTTGTGCTCTTTGTCCCTCTCTCTCAAATGAATAAATGATTAAAATCTTTAAAAAAAAAAAAAAAAGATCGGAGCTACCTCTGGGAAGTGAGGGGCAGGTAACAATTGTTTGGGGTTTGAAGGGACTTCTGGAATCTGACCGTGGTCTAGTTCTTGATCTGGGCAGGTGTGCTCATTTTGTGGAAATTCATTAAGCTGTACACTTGGGATTTGTGTACTTTTCTGCAGGTGTAGTTTGGTTAAATATTCTTGAAGAAAAATATGATTTAGCCTTCCTCCGGGTTTATATTTCTGATTCCATTGCAAAAAAATACTGATAATTTTAACATATATTGAGCCCTTATAATGTGCTATACATAGTTCTAAGAGCTTTATATAAATTAACATGTTTTTATATCTCAATTTTGGTTTTGGCACCCTTTTTAATATAGACATTTGTTAATCTGAGAGAGTCAAATGTAAAAGTACTTGCCCTTTGGAGTGTACTTGAATCTTGTTTAAAAGTCTTTCCCTGCTCTGTAATGCTTGTAGAGTTAAATCAAAACAGAATTGATTAAACTGCTTCTAGGAACAAGTGTTTTCCACATAATTAATTTAACATGTTCTATTTGTTTTAAAGGTAAGTATGAAGTCGTTGGTGTGTATGAAAGGCAGTTTCCTCCCCCCACACAGACACCTGTAATTAATGAACATTTCATTAATTATATTGAATTTATTTTCTCCATTCACTTTGACAAGCAACATCACTTTTCAGTCCTAGCATATAAGGAATCTATTATAAGACTATTCTTGGTCACAAGAAAGATGCAATATTTTCTTACTGGGATTTTTCTTCTAGATCAAACAGAAAGATGTCATTTGCATTTCTCTAACAAGTCTCAAGTATAAAGTCATGGTTGCTTAGCCGATCATTCTTGTCGTGTGGCTTACAGTTTTTACTCTTCTTAAATAAAAACAAAAGCTGACTTATCTTTCAAAAATCATTAAGTAATATAGTCCTGAAATGATCTTTAAACAACCACTTGTAGGTGCACAGTCCGTATCAGAGAGAACATAAAATGGTGATTTCTGAGTGACTCTAACACTGGACTCTATAATAACTTATTCCTTATTAATAGATACCATAAAAATCATGTCATTTATAATTATATGGTGCAGAAAGAATGTAGATGCTTCAGGAAAAAATTCTTATGCATGGGCAGCCTTTGTCAACTTTCACTAGTTAAATATGATGTTCACTTAAATATAGTAATAAATTATTTAGGATAGTACAATAAAGATGAGATATATGGCATTACCAAAGATGCTCAGTACATGAAAATATGCAGACTATTTCTACTATGGGACCAAGAGGAAAAAATAAAACCTATAAACTAAAAGGAAGACATTTTTTGTTTTTCTTATTACATTTTCGATAGAAGTATGTTAACAGTTTTAATTTTTTCCTAAGAGAACATTGTCTACAATCACTGAGTGGTTTTTTTGCATGAATGATAAAATAATTTTTCTTAGTGATCATTATCATTTTTTCATTACAGTCTGGGTTTAAATGCTCTCCCCAGTTTGGCATTCCAAACAATTTTAATTACATTTACTAAGATTTTAAATAAATAATATATTCCTTTGATTCCAAATTCAAAAAATACAGAAGTGAACACAGAGAAAAATCACCCTCCTACTTTTGTCTCCAAGACCACAATTCTCCTCCCCCTAAGCAAAATATGGCATCATTTTCTTTTGTACTTTTGCAGAAATATCTTATGCATACACAAAGCAAATATGTACAGATTATATATGCATGTATATTTATTCCCTGTTACTCAGAAACGATCAAGCTGTGTTTTTAACACTTAGAGACAATAACCTCCTTAAGATGAGAGTTTGTATCTGATTCATCTGTGTGATTTCTCCAGCACACTGAGATATATATATAATTCCGCCCCCCCTTTCTTTTTTGCACATGGTGGCATATATGCCCATTCTGCACTACGTTTTGTTTTGTTTTTTAGATAACAATATGTTTTCTAGTTTTATTGAGAAATAACTGACAGATGTCACTGCATAAGTTTAAGGTGCCCTAGAGCTTGATGGTTTGATTTATGTATATTCTGAAATGATTACCACAAGAGGTTCAACTAACATCCATCTTCTCATGTAGATACGATAAAAAAAGAAAGAAGAAAAGAAGGAAAAAAATTTCTCCTTGTGATGAGAACTCTTAAAATTTACTCTTTTAACAACTATATATCATTCAGCAGCATTAGCTACAGCCCTCATGTTGGACATTACATTCCTCGTATTTATCTATCTTATAACCGGAAGTTTGTACTTTTTGACCACTTTTCTCTAATTCCCTCTCCCCCTCCCACCTCTGATAACTACAAGTTTAATCCCTCTTTTCTATGACTTTAGTTTTTTGGGTTTTGGTTTTTTTAGATTTCCAGGTATAAATGAATCATATGGTATTTTTCTTTCACTGCCTGATTTGTTTCGCCTTTATAATGCCCTCAAGTTCTATCCATGTTGCAAATAGCAGGATTTTCTCATTTTTTACTGCTGAATATTCCATTATATATATATATATACCACAACTTCTTTCTCCATTCATGCATTGATGGACCCTTAGGTTGTTTGCATGTCTCAGCTATTGTAAATAATGCTGCTATGAACATGGGGGTGTGGTTATCTTTTCAAGTGAGTGTTTTTGTTACCTTTGGGTATATTCCCAGAAGTGGAATTGATGGATCATATGGTAGTTCTAGTTTTAATTTTTTGAGCATTTTCTATACTGTTTTCCATAGTGGAAAAACATTTCTTGTAATGAGTTCCATATCAGTACCTAAAGTACTTCCTTATCCCTTTTCATCGTGGTATAATGTTCCATTGTATGTAACATTCCACACATATATAACATTTTCCCCCCAATCTCCTCTATGTTCATATTTGGGTTTTGCCCAATAGTTTGCCATTATAATGTACATGTGGTCATCAAAAATAACTAACTTCAACTGAGAACTTGGTATGGCTTGGGCACCATGTAAAATGCTTTACATTAAATTCTCAAGCTAACTCTATGAGGGCAGTACTTTTTTTATTCCTACTTCACAGATGAAGAAAACAGGAGGTTGACTAATTTGTCTAAAGTGAGAAAATGAGTAACTGGAAGATTCACAATCTGACTGCTGCTCTGTGTGTCTTCAAAACTCTTACAACAGAAAATAATTACATAGATATTTACTAACAATTTCTATGTATTCAGTGTGCTGAGGAGGGAGATCACACAGATACATCAGACACAGACTCTTAACTTGAGGAGCTTATTGTCTTTAAGTGTTAAAAACAGCCTGATCTGGGCGTGTGGGTGGCTCAGTCAGTTAAATGTCTGCCTTCGGCTCAGGTCATGATCTCAGGGTCCTGGGATCGAACCCCACATGGCGCTCTCTGTTCAGCGGGGAGTCTGCTTCTCCCTGTCCCTCTGCCCCTCCCCCCTGCTTGTGCACGCTCTCTCTCTCTCAAAACAAATAAATAAAATCTTTAAAAAAATAAAAAAACAGCCTGATCATTTCTGAAAAATGGTAAGTCAGTCAATTATAGCAGATTTCAATAAAGTGATAGGTCAGTAATAAAAATGTTTTGTGTACACAGAAATTACAGTTTAAAATCACATTCTCAATTTCAAGTTTTATAATTTAACTAAAGAGTACCAAATCTAAAAAGAAGTAATTACAGTATCTAATAAAACTCTAAATCTGTGTCTGATGTAATCACAGTAGGCTATAAACTTAATACCTAAATTGCAAAGATGACCACTTTTTAGAGATGAACCAGAAAACATCTTGAAATCATTAATTATACAGTTAGAAAAAAATCTTCCAACAAAGGAAAATTTGAAACAAATATTAAGAAAATGAATGGCTTGAGAATAATTCTGAAAATGGCTTGCTTGTTTCTAGGATAGAAGTTAAACTTAATTTGATTATTGGATTTTGGAAATTTCTGTTTTATTCTTTTCATTGCCAATTTCCTTCAGGGACAAAGATTAGAAGTGTCAAAAATGACACGTAACAGACATTTCTTCCAAATGTTGGGGTTTATGTAGGGATGGAAAATGTTATAAAGAAACTGGCTTCCAGATTTGCAGCCCAGTTTCAAAAATTAAAAAAAGAAAAAGAAAAAAACAGTTGTAGTAAGAACAGAAAACATTGTTTATAGAGAGACACTTATATCCAAAATGTACTCTTGGCAATTAAATGACTCTTCTCACTCTAGTTCCTCAGTTGCCCTTGAATTTACTGCTCACACTCTGTTTGCCCATCATATTCCTTATCTAATGACTCCTATAATTTACTTACTGAAGGGACACCTGGGTGGCTCATTTGGTTAAGTGTCTGACTCTTGATTTCTACTCATTTCATGATCCCAGGGTGGTGAGATGGAGCCCCGAGTGGGGCTCTGCGTTCAGCGAGGACTCTGCTTGGGATTCTCTTTCTCCCTTTCCCTCTGCTTCTCCCTGCCCCAGATCAATCAATCAATCAATCAATCTTAAAAAAAGATTTGCCTACTGAAAATAAAAAATTATGATAGAATTTTTAAGTTTTGGACTTTGAACGGGCAATTGAATCAACAGATATGACTATCAAAATACAGACTCTTTGGCCCCAATCCTGACTTTAAAACAAAGTATTGAGAATTTTGGTAATTTTATGCTCAAGTCTTTGAGCCACTGTATGGACAGCAAGGAAATGACAGGGATTACCCATGACTTCTCTCTTCCTCCTCACATTTAGGGACAAACCAAGGGATTGAAAGTGCACCAACTTAAGAGACTGGAGAATTGTGTTCTCTACCAGGCTTTGCTACTTCCTAGCAGACTGACCTATGGGTCACCGAACATTTATTAGTCCCCCAGAGTCCTCCTGCTCTCCTGTGTTATTGTGGGGTTAAGATAACAAACAGATGTGCTGGCTCTTTATCTCCTGACATAAAAAAATATATGATATTAATAATGTTAATTAATAATATCTCAGAATAGGGGGTGTCTGGGTGGCTCAGTTGGTTAAGTGTTTGCCTTGGGCTCAGGTCATGACCCCAGGGTTCTGGGATCCAGCTCCGCATTGGGCTCTCTGCTCAACAGGGGAGCCTGCTTCTCTCTCTCCCTCTGCCTGACGCTCCCGGTGCTTATGCTCTCGCTCACTCTCTGTCGAATAAATAAATAGAATCTAAAAAAATAATAATGTCTCTGTGCGCCTGGGTGGCTCAGTCGTTAAGTGTCTGCCTTCAGCTGAGGTCATGATCCCAGGGTCCTGGGATCAAGCCCCGTATCAGGCTCCCTGCTCAGCGGGAAGCCTGCTTCTCCCTCTCCCACTCCCCCTGCTTGTGTTCCCTCTCTCACTGTGTCTCTCTCTGTCAAATAAATAAATAAAATCTTTAAATAATAATAATGTCTCAGAATAGGTTAAAGAATAATATATTTTAAAATAGATACATTTCTATTTCCAAAAAAAGATAAGAAACAAGGAAGGAAACAAAAAAATATTTATTAACTATTTGTAAATTTATGGCAGTATTATTTTTTAATAATCATTATGATTTTTAAATAATTTTTAAATTACTATGATTCTTAATTTAATAGCTATTGCTTGTTACTTTTTTACATTTAAATGAAGAACACATTTGTTTCCACTGATTAAGATGAACAAGTTTCACAGTATAAAGCATTGCCTATTTTTTGAGAGAATTGAGTTTCACTAAGTCTCTGAAAATCTTCTTTTGTTGTTGCCTTGGGGATTACAGTATCTCTTGCTTTTTATTTTAGAAAAGAAACATGACTTAGTCTGACATGTGTGACTAATATGATCACAACCCTTGGGAAATTAGATGGTTTTCTGGAGATATCACTAAAGAGTACTGACTGAAACTATTATTGCCTGACATATGAGTCGCTCTATACACCAAGGCTAAAAACTGTCAGAATGAACAAATACCAAGATGAGTATCTTTAGCTAGTCGCTCAAACTAGTCCAATCACTGATGACTCAGACACATCTGCCAAATGCATAAGCTTATTACCATTTTGGAGCCTCAAGAATCTCATAAAAAATGAAAAAAAAACAAGATCAGATAATGAAGGCATCATCCAGGATTAGGGTTCTGTGACGTATCTCATATCAACATGACATGAAAATAGAGATGCTTGAGCCAACAACAGGGTTGAGAAGAAAAATAGAAAGGAAAAGTCCAAAACTCTGAAGAAATGAAAGAAAATTGCAAAGCCAAAGTGCTGTATATTGATCTCACTGAAGAGAGGGAAGAGGAAAATGGTTTAGTTGAGAGCAGGTTTAGTTGAAAGACAAAATGTCCAGAATGGCCTAGTGGTGAAGCATGAGGTCTTCAGAGCCAGGCTGCCTCCATTAGAATCACAGTTTTGCATTTCTGGCTGTGTGGCCTTAGGCAAGTGACTTAGCCTCTCTGTATTTCAGTTGCATTATCTGTAAAATAAGAGTAGTGGTAGACAGTGCCTGCCACAAAGGAACACTCTAATATTAATTTTATCGATATTATTAAATGGGCCATACAGTTAATATCCAAAGTTACCTATTATAGGATCTGACATACAGGCATTTGACAAATGATTCTTGATCTAATTAGTGAGAGGCTGAGCTATTGTTTTTAATTTAAAATATCAAGTTCTCCTAAGCTTTGCTCTAGATGTTAGTCTACTACAAAATATGAAAATAAATTTATAGGGGCACCTGGGTGGCTCAGTCAGTTAAGCATCAGCCTTAGGCCCAGGTCATGATCTCAGCATCCTGGGATGGAGTCCCACATCAGGCTCCTTGCTCGGTGGGGAGCCTGCTTCTCCCTCTCTCTCTGCTTCCCCCTGCTTGTGTTCTCTCTCTCTCTCTTTGTGTCAAATAAATAAAATCTTTAAAAATAAATTAAAGAAAAAGAAAAGAAATTTACATTTAATTTTTTAATATGCCTCAAATAGGAAGAAAAATAAGATATTTTCCCTTACTCATCTGCTTTATTCTTACTCATAATTAAATTACATATGTATTTCAATGTACATACTGTCAATCTTATTCTGCGATTGCATAAATAAAGTTTAAAAGATATCAAAGACATTTTTAAAAATTCTAATAAGGTAATTGATTTCATTATTCTACTTAGTTTAACTTTTTAAGGCTAAACTCAATTCAAAGTTCTGTGGGTAGAAAAATGACATTTAAAAAGTACCTAATTAAATTAATCAATGTGAGATATGTAGTCTTGTGATTAACCAGACAGGTTTCCTTAAAAAGTAAATGAGACTATATTGTCAGTCCTACATTGTAATTTTACAGCTGAAATATTTCATCAGTCTGATTTATTAGGGGAATTCTTACTAGAACCCTGGGAAAGGAGGAGTACAACCACTTTGCTGCTTGTGGCTCAATTATATAGATATGATGTGCAGTTTAGAAGACAACAAGGAAAACTAGAGTTTGCTGCTCTCTGATACATATTTTTCCTGGCCATGGATTTGTGAACACTGCAGTAACCCTACTCTTATATGTCGCAGTATTATTTAATGACTCTGGGTTGAATTCATCCGTATTAAGGGATGAGACTGACTGGAATTCAAAACACGATCTATTTGGCATTAAGAGAATCCCAAAGGAACATTGGCATGGCACCTGCTACTCCTTTCCAAGGACATAATCAAAAGATAGTTGGACAACCCACACCACCCACATTTCCCAGGTGGCTAACAAATAACTGGATCATTACTGGAGAGGCTAGAAGAGTTGCATGATATTTGAAACAAACTGTCCATGACTACTTTTCAAGTTTAGAAACATCTAGGAGCTCATTCATTGGTATTTAAGAAAAAGACTGTAGTTATTTTCAAAGGAAGAAAGTAACCCACCTTGGCATGGGGGTAAAACAATTTCTATTGTTTTTGCTACTGCGGTTGTTTTTCTCTTACTCTTGGCAAAGCAAATTGTTTATTCTGAAATTTAGAATGATTGTATTCTACTTTACATAAGTTACATAATTTGGTTAATATACTTCTAAGTTTAACAGAATTGTGGTTCCAATAATTAATAGGAATCTGTTGCACTTTTTGCTAAAGTCAATATATTTCAATCTGCTTACACATGTATTTGGTGATGGTTTGATAAGTTTGACAGGCACTAGTTTTGAAACAACGGAATTAAAAGAATGAATTAAACTAATTACTTTAAAATTACTTGGACAAACAGGGGTTGGAATAATCTTCAATGGATAAACATATGACAGCTTGAAAGTTAAACAGCATAGAGTATTAAAGCAAAAAAAGAAATGTTAACATAGATATAAAAGTTTCCCTTTCTCTCTAGGTCTATTCTACATTCTATATTGTCTTTTAAATTACAGCTTTTTTGTACCATGTATCATATCAGTACTCCATTTCTTTTTATCACCAAATGATTCCTTTATTTACACATAATTTTCCATGTATGGATATACCACATTTTGTTTATTCATTCTTCGGCTGATGGACATTGGGGTTGTTTCCACCATGTGGCTATTATGAATAATGCTACCATGAACACTGTGTATAAGTTTTTGTGTGGGCATATGTTTCCATTTTCTTGACATATACCTAGGAGTGGACCTTGCTGGACCTCATGGTAACTCTATGCTTAACATTTTGAGAAACCTTTATTTTTCAAAGTGGCCATGCTCTTTTACAGTTCTTTTTTTTTTTTTAAGATTTATTTATTTATTTTAGAGAGAGGAAACACACAGCAGGGAGGGGCAGAGGGAGAAGAAGAGAGAAACTCAAGCAGACTCTACACAGCACAGAGCCCGACGAGGGGCTCCATCTCAGGACCTGAGATCAGGACCCAAGCCAAAACCAAGAGTCAGACGCTTAACTGACTGAGCCACCCAGGCACCCCTTTTACATTTCTACCAGCAATATATGAGAGTTCCATTTTTCCACATCCTTGACAACACTTGCTATTGTTTGTCTTTTTTATTTTGGCCATGCTAGGGATGTGGAATGGTATCTCCTTGTGGTTTTGATTTGCATTTCCCTAATGATTAATAGTGGTGAGCATATTTTTGTGTGCTTACTGAACATGTGTATATCTTGTTTTTGTAAAAATGCCTATTCATTTCCTTTGCCAACATTTAATTTATTGGTCTTTTTAAATTTTATTTTATTATGTTATGTTAATCACCATACATTACATCATTAGGTTTTTGATATAGTGTTCCATGATTCATTGTTTGCATATAACGCCCAGTGTTCCATTCAATACATGCCCTCTTTAATACCCATCACCTCACTCCCCTCTCCTCTAGAACCCATCCCCTCACTCCCCTCCCCTCTAGAACCCTCAGTTTGTTTCTCAGAGTCCATAGTCTCTCATGGTTCGTCTCCCCCTCTGATCTCCACCCCCCTTCATTTTTCCCTTCCTACTATTTTTTTTTCATAGTTAACTTTTTTTAATGGCAAGAATGCTTACAATCTACTCTCAGCAATTTTCAAGTATATAATACCATATTAAGAATAGTCATTCTGCTGTACATTGGATCCTCGGAATTTTTTCTCCTTAGAACTGAAAGTTTATATACTCTTTGACCTAAATGTCCCCATTTCCCCCTTTCCCAGCCCCTGGCAACCATGATTCCAATCTCTGTTTCTATGAAATTGGCTTTTTATTTATTTATTTATTTTTAAGATTTTATTTATTTATTTGACAGAGAGAGACACAGCGAGAGAGGGAACACAAGCAGGGGAAGTGGGAGAGGGAGAAGCAGGCTTCCCGCTGAGCAGGGAGCCCGACGCAGGGCTCGATCCCAGGACTCCGGGATCATGACCTGAGCTGAAGGCAGACACTTAACGACTGAGCCACCCAGGCACCCCTTCTTTTTTTTAACATATAATTTGACTTTTTTAAAAAGAGCAGTTTTAGGTTTACAGCCAAATTGAGGGGAAGGTACGGAGATCTTTCACGTACCCCATGCCTCCCACACATGCATCACTTCCCACATTATCAACATCTCCCACCAGAATGGTACATTTGTTAAAGTTGATGAACCTACATTGACACATCATAATCACCCAAAGTCCATAGTTTACAATAGGGTACACTCCTGGTGTTGTGCTTTCTATGAGTTTGGATAAATGTGTAATGATATGGGTTCATTATTTTCACTGTCCTAAAAATCCTTTGTGCTCCATCTATTCGGCCATCTTTCCCCACAACCCATGGCAACCACTTATATTTTTCCCTGTCTCCACAGTTTTGCCTTTTCCAGAATGTCATATAGTTGGAATCATACAGTAGATAGACTTTCAGATTGGCTTCTTTCACTTAGTAATATGCATTTAAGGTTCTCCCATGTCTTTTCATGGCTTGATTCTTTCTTTCTTTTCAACATTGAGTTAAATTCCATTATCTGGATGTACCACAGTTTATTTATACATTCACCTACTAAAGTATATCTCATTTGTTTCCAAATTTTGACAGTTATGAATAAAGCTTCTATAAACTTCTGTGTGCAGGTTTTTGTATAGACACAAGTTTTCAGTTATTTGTCTTTTTAGAGTTATAAGTGTATTTTATATATTTCAGACATGAGTTCCTTATCAGATACATGATTTGCAAATATTTTTTCTAATACCAGGAGTGTCTTTTCACTTTTTTTTTTTTAATATGTATGTTAGTCACCATACAGTACATCATTAGTTTTTGGTGTAGTGTTCCACGATTCATTGTTTGCGTATAACACCCAGTGCTCCATGCAGTACGTGCCCTGCTTAATACCCATCACTGGGCTAACCCATCCCCCCACCCCCCTCCCCTCTAGAACCCTCTGTTTGTTTCTTGGTTGTTCTCTTTTCACTTTCTTGCCAGTATCCTTTAAAAAGTTTTTGAACTTGATAAAGTCCAATCTGTCTGTTTTCTTTTGTTGTTTGTGTTTTTGGTGTTATATCTAAGAAACCATTATCTAATCCAAGGCCACAAAAATTTACTCCTATGTTTTCTTCTAAGAGTTTCATTGCTTTAGCCCTTATATTCAGATCTATGATCCATTTTTTAATTGATTTATATATATGTTACAAGGTAAGGGTCCAACTTCTTTATTTTGCCTGTGTATACCCAGTTATCCCAGCATAATTTGTTGAAGAGACTCTTCTTTCTCCATTGAATTTCTTGACCGCTTTGTAAAAAATTACTTGACAATAAACTTAAGGGTTTATTTCAAGATGTTCACTTCTATTCCATTCATCTACGTCTAGATTTATGCCAGTACCACAATGTCCTGTTTACTGTTGCTTTGTATTAAACGTTGAACTCTGGAACCATGAGTCCTCCACCTTTGTTTCCTTCTCAAAAATTTTTTTCGTTATTCTGGGTCCCTTGATTGGTTTCCATATGTATTTTAGGATCAGTTTTCCAATTGTGCAAAAGTGCAACAGGGATTTTGGTAGAGATTGTGTTAAACCTGTTTATCAGTTTAGGAAATATTGCCGTCTTCACAATATTAAGTCTTCTGTTCCCTGATCATGAGATGTCTTTCCATTGGTGTAGGCCTTCTTTTAATTTATTTCAACAATGGTTTCTAGTTTAGTGTTTGCACTGTACTTCTTTTGTTAATTTTTTTCTAAGTACTTTATTCTTTGTTGCTATTATAAATGGAATTGTTTCCTTAATTTCATTTTCGGATTGCCCATTGCTAGTATATAGAAATCCATTTGATTTTTCTACATTGATTTTATATACAAACTTGCTGAACCCATTTATTAGCTCTAATAGTTTTTTAGTGAACACCTTAGGATTTTCTATGTAAAGGTAATGTCATCTGCAAATAGACATGGGTTTTATTACATTTTCTTGCCTAATTGACCTCCAATATAGTCTTGAATAGAAGAAGTGAGATCAGAGATCCTTATCTTTTTCTCAAACTTAGGATGAATGGATTCAGTCTTTCACTTTAGAGTATGATTTTAGCTGAGAGTTTTTCATAAATGCTCATTATAAGGTTGAGGACATTCCTTTCTACTCTTAGTTTATTATGAAAGGTTGCTGGATTTTGTCAAGTGCTTTTTCTGCATCTCTTGAGGTAATCATGTGGTGTTTGTCCTTTATTCTACAATTATGATGTATTACATTGACTGAATTTGGTATATTAAAAAAACCTGCTTTCCTGTAATAAATCTCACTTAATCATGGTGTTAATTCTTTTTATAAGTTGCTGGACTTGATTTACTCATATTTTGTTAAGTATGTTTACATCTATGTTCATAAGGGATATTGGTATATAGGTTTCTTCTCTTACAATGTATTTTTCTATCTTTTTTTATTATGTTCAGTTAGCCAGCATATAAGTACATCATTAGTTTTTGATGTAGTGTTCGATGATTCATTAGTTGCATATAACACCCAGTACTCATCACATTTCTATCTTTGATATCAAGATAAATCTGACTTCATAGAATGAGATGTAAAGTGATCCCTCCTCTTTCTTTCTTTCTTTTTTTTTCTTTCTTTCTTTCTTTCTTTGTTTCTTCTTTCTTTCTTTCTTTCTTTCAAGTTTGGAAAAGGTTGGTGTTAACTCTTTTTTAAAAGTTTGGTAGAATTCACCTGTGAAGCCATCTGGTCCCGGGCTTTTCTTTGCAGAAATTTTTTTGATTACTAATTTATTCTTTAATCATAAGTCTACTTAAGGGACTAGATTAAATTTTTAATCTTTAAATTTCAAGGGCAGTATTATAATGGAGATGAAGAATATGTGACCATGTAGAGAAATATTATATTCAAAATTAATAGGGTAAAATGGATATTTGGTCATTTTTGTCCACCTGGCAGCCAACCCCTTTCCTATTTAAGAGAAATCCTAGAGATGGGAGTCACAATCTCACTTCCAGTACTGAAGTGTAAGGAAACCACAGACCTGAGCTTTGTCAATTGAATGCTTCTGTCTGAGACTGAATCTGGAGGTATTACAGCAAAGACATGAAAGCGAACACGTGACTACCTTAAGAGTGGTTAGATATGGAAGAAGTGATGAGAGAGGTTACACGATGCTTCAAGACAGTTAGGATAAGTACACAGAGGTGTGACCAGGAAGGGCTAACTCTATGTGTGTCACAGTTTGGGATTTTGGTACAAATTACCCGTTATAAGCTTATAAGCATTTCTTAAAACATAACAGTTTCTTTCATAAGAGGAATGAGAGTTCAAGTCTTCCTATTTGTAAAGGAGTTTGCGTTATTCAATATCCCATAAGAACATTGCAAGAACAGTAATTTAGCAAATAGATATGATTTGGAATAAAGTGTCAATCCTGACAGTCTACTTTTAGTAAATTTTATCTTTTCCTATGACAATTATCAGGCTAATTCCTTATATCTGATTCAACTTATACTGTTCCCATGATTCTTTCTAACATTTTCTTTGATTGATCTGATCAATAACAAAATTTTAGACCAAAGTCTAATTTTTGGTTCAATACAATGAGTTTTTATTGAACGTCTTGCCATTGTAGGGATACAATTATCAACAACAGAATCCCTAGCATCAGATAGTATATTATCTTGTGGGTTGAGACATGCATGATTATAAATATAATATTAGACAGAAAATCACCACTTCTGTAAATGAAGTAAAATTGTTACAGTGGAGAAGAAATAGACTTACAGCTATGGATACTTAGAAATAAATCTTGGAAAAGGTGTTATTTGAGTAGGCCTTGATGGATAATAAGATGTTTCGAAGTCAGATTTGAGGAAAGAGGGAAACATCATAAAGGTAACTGAATGATCAAAGAAAGGAGGCTGTGAGTATGGCCAAAATTTGGGTTGATTTAAGTTTATGACACATGAGCAAGAAAACAAATAATTAATTTTTTAAAAAGATTTTATTTATTTATTTGAGAGAAAGGGAGAGGGAGAGAGAGAGACCACGAGCAGGGTGGAGGGCAGAGGGAGAAGGAGAAGTAGGCTCCCCACTGAGCAGGAAGCCCGATGCAGGGCTCGATGCCAGGACCCTGGAATCATGACCTGAGCTGAAGGCAGACGCTTAACCAGACTGAGCCACCCAGGCGCCCCCAAATAATTAATTTTTATTGAGGATATACTATGTACCAGACACAGTTATATTATTTAAACATATTTTAGTTGATCAGCTGCTTTAATCTTCCCAAATCTATGAGGTAGGTGCTATTATTATCTCACTAGTCTCCCCCACTTTATATATTGGGGAAAAACAGATACACAAATAAGTTAAGTGATTTATTTTGGTAGAAAGACTCTTAGATGGCTTCCTGTTATCCTCACCTCCTGCTACAAGTGGGTAGAAACTGTGACTTGCTTCTTACCAACAGAGTATGGAAAAAGTGTTGAGATATAACTTCTGTGATTAGGTTACATAAGATTCTAACTTTTATCTTGCTTGTCATTCTATTGATTCTTGCACTGGCTTTGGTGAAGTAAGATGCCATATGGAGAGGACCATGTGACAAGGCACTGAGATGGCTTGCAGATAACAGCTAGCAAGAATCTGATGTCCTCAGTCCAATAACCTTGAGGAAGAAAACCCTACTAACAACAAAGTAAGCTTGGAAGGGCACCCTTTCCCAGACTAGTATCATGTGAGACCCAGCCCTGGCTGATAACTGAGTTTCTGACTTGTGAAACACCCTGAAGCAGAGAACCCAGTTAAATCTTGCCCAGAGTTCTTACCCATAGAAATTATGAAATTATATATATGTGTGTGTGTGTGTGTGTGTGTGTGTGTTGGTTTAAGCTGCTAATTTTGTGGTTATTTGTTACACAGCAAGAGATAACTAACCAACACTCTTGCCCAAGGCCATACAAGTAGTAAATTGATGAGTGAGGTTATGAAACTGGGCAGTCTGGCTCTGATTTGGAAAATTTATGCTGATGGGTGCAATTTTAGAAGCATTTTACATGAGAATACTTTTCTTTTTTACATCAGTGATCACTCCTCTAATACGAGTTACAATTATAAAATTTCTCATCATAAAAGCCAAGATTAATGGGTGAGATCTGGGAGTCAAGTACTTCTATCTAGTGGAATTATTGGATATCTATTTGCATCCACTGATAAGTGGATATTTTTAAGATTGTCCTGGGTAGGGGCAAGACTTGGACTTTGCCTGTTACTGGTATTTAGACAAACAGAAGCATAAGAGAGGCCCTTGCAGCAGTCATTGTATATGAAAGATTATGGAGTTTCTGATATTGGATTTGCTCTAAGAGAGAATATTATCTAGCACAATCCTCCACACTTAAAATATGGCTCCAGAGTTGAAGTAAAGTGATGGTTCAGCGTGCAGCTCAGAGGCAGATACCAGTTCTAATAACATCTGCATACTTTGCACGGAAGGAGACTGTGTGGGACTTGAGAGAGCTGTTTCCCTTGATGGCAAGACCCTAGCATTTATGCAACATGTTATGGGACCCCACTAAATGTAAGACAGAAGATAGGATTTTTCTCCCTTGGCAAGTGTGATGGGAGAGTTCCAGCTCCTCAGACAGGAGACATTCCTGATAGAATGTCTGTGAATATGTCTGTGCCTGAGGCAGGAAGCCCAGTCCACTAAGTTGTGGCAAGAACCAGCAAGCAGTACCCATAAACACTTGGGTGAAGGTGGGGATGGGAGACTTTGTGGTGAAGCAGATGACAGTTGTTAAAAAAAAAAAAACAAAAGCTAGAACTACAGGCGCTAAATGGAGTCACTTATGCTAGGTGAAACCACCAAACTGGGATTCCATATCTGACCAAATTGCAGTTTTGACGTCCCCCAGAAATGCAGTTGTAACCAATCTGTCAGGAATTTTCGGGTCAGCATCAACAAGGTAATCTGCCACGTGGCCCTTTCCATTCCCCAAAGGAAGAAGAGGTAATCGACCTAATAAGGCCCTTTTGTCCCCAAAGGAAAGTGACCTCACTCAAATCAATCCTTTTTTTTTTTTTTCCTGTTAATGACTTCCTTGTCCTGCCGTTGAAAACCTTTCCCTTTCTGTGGCCCTCCATTTGCTAGATGGGATGCTACGTGATTCATGATTCATTTAATAAACGCAATTAAATCCTTGAAATTTGTTCAGTTGAATTGTTATTTAACAGAGTTTAGGGATTGGAGTGTTCAGGTAGGTGTAAGGACATTTTCCATGTAGGCTGATAAAGCTGGGACATTTAGGTTATACAAAGACTAAAGAAAATAAACAAGCTATGAAATGCTACAGCACACTTACTCACTTGTCTGTGTCCGATTTCTCCTGTGTCCAGTCGGTGATCACTTTCTGAAGAAACTTGTTCCTGAATATCTTATGCTGCCCTGTAGTTATCTGAAAATACTGAATAAAACCAAGTAAATTATTTTTGCAAATGAATGGGTTTGTTATGTCAATCTACAGTCATTACTGATTAAGGATCTTTTTGGGCAAGAAAGAGAGAGACTATTGAAGGCTGAGTAGATATGGAAATATCTCCATTAAGAAGTTTTAAACCCACTGAACCAGACTGAAACTGATGGTTTGATCATGATATTTGTCAAATTAATGTCTAAAGACTATCGTCTGTGAAAGATAGTGCAGTTATGCAAATTTATGCATAAAAATAAAAATCCCATATGTGCCTAGAGGGAGAGGTTTCCAGATAAAATGCTAATGATATGAGATAACAATATTTAGCATTCCTACAGATTTTAATTCAAAGAACTCCAAATGTCTTACAAATTTATTATCTGTTAAGTGAAAGCTGGCAATATTATTTTCCTGTTGTAAATTTTAAAAGTGACAACATCTTAGTTGAACAAAAAAATATATATAATAATCAAATCTTTGAAAGGGAAAACACCCGAAAACACCTAAAGTAACCTTCACACGATTTTGAAACATCTCACTGACCCAAGTGCATTCAATACTTGTTAAAATTGCATGCAAATCTGAACATTTTAAGCACTTTTAAAATTATTCTATTCTACAGCATTTACATTTTTACTATATAAGCTAATAGTAAAAATTTTTTAGACAGTGTGAATTCTAGGTTATGTGAACAAAATAAGGCTACTGCCTTATGGTGCTTACAAACTAACGGGGAAAATAAAACTAGTGAATGGCTCTAACATTAACCAGATATTATGTGGTAAAGAGCTCTAAAGGAGGCACCTTGAGGAAACAGAAGAAGACATAATTATCTGTGATTGACACTGGAAAGGTCAATGAAACCAGATTTTGAAGCACATGTAGGATTTCCCAAGTCTATATTAGAGGAAGTAAATTTTGGGGGTAATAAAATAATGTTAATGAACTGCCAGAATGTGAAGTGTATTAAGTAGAATAGTAGGGGCTACACTGAAAATATAGGTCAAAATCAGACTAAGGCAGGATTGTTTTCTCCAGGCGATGATGCCAGACTAAGACAGAATTGTTTTCTTCAGGTCAGGGTCAGATTAAAGTGGGATTGTTTTCATCAGGTAATACGAAATAGCCAAAGCACTTTGAACATGACAGTGACAAAATTATGTCTAATTTTTAAATCCAATTTCACAAGACCAATGTTATAAATCTGAAATAGGAAAGACAGGAATAGAAGCAATTTGTAGGAGAAGATGATAATTTTTGTTTTGGGCATGGAATAAAAAACTGTTCAGATAAAGTCTTAGCAGTGATTTCCTTCATCCATACCCCTACCTCTCCCAACCGGTTTTCTTTCTTTCTTTCTTTCTTTCTTTCTTTTTTCTTTCTTTCTTTCTTTCTTTCTTTCTTTCTTTCTTTCTTTCTTTCTTTCTTTCTTTCTTTCTTTCTCTTTCTTTTTCTTTCTTTCTCTCTTTCTTTCTTCCTTCCTTCCTTCTTTCTTTCTTTCAAGATTTATTTACCTGAGAGAGACTTGCACTCATGCAAGTGAGTGGGGGGAGAGGCGGAGGAAGAATCTCAAGCAGACTCCGTGCTACGTGCGGACTTGGAGATCCTGACCTGTGCCAAAATCAAGGGCCTGATGCTTAACTGACTGAGACACTCAGACACCCCCTCCTTTTTTCTTAACTGCAGACACTGAGAACCCCAGAGATAACCTAACTGTCATTTGTATGTCCAAATCCATACAGTGAATCAGTGGTGTTTTGAGGTTCTGATGGGATGTTCCAGCGGAGACTTCCAGCAGGAGGCTGGCAATGTGAATAATGACGTCACACAGGAGTTGAGACTTAAACTTACAGATTTGGGACTCCTCATAGAATTTAAAAGAACACTCATGAGGGGAGGGGAGGCTAGGCAAGAATAACAGATGAGGATAAAAGATAAATTCTTCAATGAAATGTAGCCACACAAGGTAAGTAAGAAGGCATGATTTTCATCAGTTGGAAACTACTTTGGCACAGAAGTACTGAGGTTAGATTTGGAGAGTCTGAATTTGAACCCAGATGCTTTGTTCTTCCTGTAGTATACTACCTGGGATCTTTGAGACAAAGGACTTCTTAGTGAGTGTTTTTTGAATAACATTATGTACATTTTCTCATTTAATTCTCATGAAGATTCTATGAGATACATACTTTTATTTTTCTCACTTTATAAATGAGGGAGTTGAGGGATAGGCAGTTTGAGGAGCTTGCCTAAAATCACACAGTGGAATAGTTGGGATTCCAGCCCATTCATTCTGATCCCTGGAACCCATTCTTTTAAACCCTAAGTTCCCCTTCCAGTATGTGCCTCTGTTCTTTCATTTTCTCCTCGTAGTCATTCTGTTTATGCTTATACCAAGAGACAGGAGCTTTACACATATGAAAATTATGAAAGGGAAAATAATCAATGTCACTTAATAAAATTTATTTTGTATTCTTTTTCTTATGGAGAAATATATAACATTCAGTTTTTTAAAAATATAAATGAAATAAAACTTTTATTATGCTAAAAAGATTAATAATATGTTTTATGGGCAGAAAAATAAACAGGAATAAAGTGAAGAAGAATGAGGGGAGCGAAAAAGAAAGAAAAACAAAGAGAATTAGAAAACCAATTGAGAGAAATGGAAACATACATAAGAGGAAATTTGTAAACTAAATTTACAAAACTCCTACCATGCGTCAGGCACACTGCATATTGTGACAGCATCTACTGGTTTCCCACTCAACCAGCCCCCACTCTCCCTGCTGTCACAGCTCACCCCCTACGATAGAGACTAAGATCATCAAAAACTAACTTTTCCAAGTACCCTGACAGCTGTGGCATGGGTATGTGACCCAATTTTGTCTAGAGGGCTAAGACATAAAGAGGTATATGCGGAGAACCCGACCTTCCTGTTCAGCTGTGATTGTGTTGGAGATTATGCCTGGCATTTTGGCAGCCATCTTGCAACCATGAAGGTTCAAATCTAAGGATGACAACCAAGAGAAATAGGGAAAGCCTCCATTCTTCATGACATCATAGAGCCACTAAAGTAACCAACTTGATGGTTCTCTAACCCCCATGCTCCTTGTCTATTAGACAAGGATAATGCATACATTCATTGCTTTACCTTCATTTAATTAAGTGTTCTGTTAGTTGCAGCTGAAAGGATCTTAATCTCACTAGTATTCACTGAATTCACATTCACTGAATATGAAAACACATGTTCATAACAAGTCTACAAAGATTCCACCCAGTGCTGGGAATGTTGCCTCCTCTGAGTTGCCCATAGGCCTCTTGATCTGGCTCCACAAGGAAGGCAGGGAGGAATATGGTTGGCACTGAGGTCACTCACTTGCATCCCTCCTATAAGTCTTTTGCTCAGTTTTAATGGAGAGAGAAGCAGCCACAGCCCAGGAAGGGTAAAGACCCCTCAGGGATGAGAATTTATGTCACAACAGTTGAGAGCTACTGAGATGAGCAGAGGTGAGAGTTTTGGGTGAAGGAATCTTTAATAAATTGTACAAAAGGGAAACAATAATTGTTGTCTTGGAGCAGCAGAGACTGTGGCTTGTTCGCTGACCTTCCTCTTATGAATTTACTTTGGGAAAAAGGCCACTAGAATTTCCATTAATAAGTGGATATGAGTGGTGCGAGGGGTGGACTGCAGTGAGTACTTTGGTGTGCTGCCCAAATCCCCCTTCAGACCTCAAGGCCTTATTTCCCTGGGTTGTTGCAATTGCTGCTGAGACACAGCTTTCAGGTCTCAACCTCCTCAGCAAATTGCCTCCACTAAAGACAATTGCCAAACCCAAGGTCATGCTCCTTCCCAGCACAGCCTATAGGCCATGACTCGTCATCTTGGAGGTCAAAAGGTCCTGCTCCCTCACTCCATAAGACAGCTCAGAGGGTCCATCCCAGCTTCAGCAGGGTCAAGTGGGGCCTTTCCTGAAATAACACTGCAGCCCAATGCTTCCTCCTGCCCAATCCTGTTTCTTTCCACAGATGTTTATCCCAAGAGTGCTTTATAACAAACCACTTGCACACTAATTTCAGTCCCAGTGCCTGCTTCCCAGGGAACCCAGATGGCAACATCTGGCCTGAAAGCAGAGAAGGCTTTTCTAAGGAAGCGATCTTAAGTTTTGCCAAGTAAATAAGAATAAACCAAAAAAGGGGGCCAGGACATGTAAGTCAAAGGCAATGAGTCTCAATAGGAGTGATTTTCATGCCACCCCTTGCCCCCAAGGGGCATTTGGCAGCATCTGGAGACTTTTCTGGTTGTTAAAACTGGTGGTTGCTACTGGCATCTATTGAGTAGAGGCCAGGAATGCTGCTGCACATCTTAAATTACACAGAAATGCCCTCCACAACAGAGCTATCCAGTCCAAAATGTTGCTAGTGCCATGGCTGAGAAACCATGGCCTAAGGGAGTGGTAAATGGAGAGGCACTGAAATGGGAGGGAGTGCAGGACATTTGAAGAATTAGAAGCCTAATGTATCTGGAACATAGAGAGGGACAGGGAGAAAAGAGGAGGGAAGCTGCAAAGTAGACAGTGTAAAGAAAGTTGATTTTTTTTTTTTAATATTAGTGGAAAGCCATTGAAAGTTTCTATGCTAAGGGCTAAAATGTTCAGATTTATGTTTCTAAGAAATCATGCAATCTGGTCATAGGTAATGACCTGGGGAAAAAAGAAGTTGTCTAAAGATCATGTGGAGCATGAAGGTGGTGTATGGGGCCAAGGGAAGGCCATTCCAAGCTCTTTACCTCCCACTCAACTGCCTGCTTTACTAGAATGAGAGCTATTAACAGAGATTCTTCTTTACCTAAGAAACTTACATGTATAATAAGACAAGCTTTGTTTTTTAAACATCCCTTTTCACCTTTGTGCTAATGGTCTTTCTCCCCTTTATATCCTCAGACACCTATGTCTCTCCTTAGCTCATACAAGCTTCATGTTGCCTGACTGTCTTTGGAATTTCCATGTCTGTGCGGATTCCCCATACGTAAGCTATTAAATTTGATTTTTCTCCTATTAATCTGTCTCATGTCAGTTTGATTCTAAGTCCAGCTAGAAGGATCTTGAAGGGTAGAGGAAATTCTTCCTCCCCAACAGTGGCTTCAATTAGCCTGATGGCAGGGAGAAGGAGAAAGTATTTGAGAAGTATCTAGGAGGAGGAAGTAATAAAACCTAATCATTGTTAGAGAGACAACACAATGTCATGTTTACATACACAGACTCTGGAGCCAGAGGACATGGCTTCAAATTCCAACCTTGTAATTTACTAGTTTGGCAACCTTGAATGGTTTATATTTAATGTCTCTATGCTTTGGTTTTTGGTTAACATGCCGTTATGACTGTGAAGTGAGTTAATTTTTGTGCAGTGCTTAGGAGTGCCTGGCCCATGATAAATGCTATATAAATCTTAAATAAATCAAATAAATACAAAGATACAGTGTGTCTCCAAGTGTCCTGGCTTTTCTGATTTGTGTAGCTGGTAGACAATTATGCCATTCTCTGAACTGAAGAACTGGGATGAAAGTCTTTTTTTTTTTTCTTGAGGGTTGAAGGGGTGGGCAGGGTTACACACAGGAGAGTGATCAAAACTGGTGAGAAGTCAAAACTCTATTTCTAAGAAGAAATAGATGACTGCTTTAAAAAGTACATTCTGAATATTTTCTAAAAAAAAAAAAAATGAGGTCCATACTCTTTGCTGTACACCAGGAATATCAAGTAAATATTGCCTCCCCAACCTTGCATTGCAACAATTAAGATATTCTAGGCTTGATTCTCCTTCTTCCCAAGCAGTAATTAAGCAGTGAGCTAATATTGATTCAATCATCTTTTACTACTTTGTAACAGTAACTGTTACTAACTTAAGTTATCTAAAAAAGTAAAGAAATTCTACCAACAATATATCAAGAATTCCACGAACTCTAAAGATAGTTTTAAGCCTCTGAGTTAATAATTATCTTATTCTGATTAAAAAACAATTGTTTTCCCTTTCCTTCAGATGTATACCCACTTCCTACTATGCAGGCCCGGGATTATAGCAGAACTCATTTAAAAAAAATTATTTGGGGATATTATTTTACCCAAGTGTTTGTAAGCAAATCTAAATTTATAAAGGTATCTGTCCATGTGGAGACATAAAAGAAAGATACATTTGAAGTGCAATTATTCAAAATTATAATGTTAAGGACTACAAAAATCATCCTGAAATTTGTTTGCCCCAAAATGCTGAGAATCTTTGTTTTTTCCAATTGTTTATTTAGAGCATGATGTTTCAAAACAAGAAGATTTTCAGGAGTATTGTGCCTGGCAACATTTCTATTTCTCTACTTCTACAAACTAATTTGGTTAATTTCATGGACTATTAATATGAATTTTTTTAAAAAAGAAGTTAATAGAGGGCTTAGGGAGTTTGTTTTATGTATTACAATCCTAAAATAGGAAAAGAAAGAAAGAAAGACAGTGATCAATTTGAGGTGTTAATTGCATAGAGGAAAACAGAAATTGCTTTACTTGTATAAAAAATTTAATTCTAGAATTTTGTGTATTTATGCAAGGTAAGGTGAAAAAAATTTGCTTCCTAGCTTCCTTTAAGCATAAAGTGGATCATCATTACATAGGCTACTTACTTATATCCTTATATTTTGCATGGATTTTGAAGTTTAAGGAGTAATTTTATAAATATTATTTTACTTGATATTCAAAAGAACCCAACGATGCATGTATGATAAAGCACAATAGCTATTTTACTGATATAGTAACCAGGAAATAGATGTGAAGGCCACATAGTAAATAATAGATACAATATACATCTGAACTTAAGTCTTCTGACTCCAAGACCAGAGCTATTTATTTCCCTCTACTGTGATTTCCATTATGTATGTTTTCTTCACTTGATTCCAGAAACTTGGACCTTCTAAAAGAAGTCAAAGGACCTGATGAAATCACCAACAACAGCTATTCTTATATTTTTGGAAATATCTCAGAACTAAATGTAGTCGTATAGTGGTCCAAGGCCAGTTCAAATCCAAGTCCTCATTCCATTTTCTGATAATTGCTTCGGGTTGTCTTTTTGCTCCATTGGTGTAATTGAACTCCATCAATCACCCAAGTATTTCCAGTCTTTGTGGATCAACTCTATTAGTTTTAGAACTGAGAACCTAGAGGAGTTCTTTTTAAGCATAAAAGAACTGTAAAGGAGGTAGTCCTCATTCCATTTTCTGATAATCTTTGTTTTTAAAGTAGCAAAGATTTTATTTATATTTTAATTCTTCTTCCAGAGAAAGGTACCTACACTGTACATGTATACATTTAGCCTGTCATGCAGTTCATGGTAGAAAATATTGCCTTACCAGCTGCATGAATTGAAACACCTGTGCCTCAGGCGTAGGCAGGTTACAGACCTGTCACTTGTAGCCCAAAGTCCTGGGGGTCAGACAGTGATTTTGCAGGACTGAAGTCATTCTTATTTTTAGAGTCATTTGAAAACCTCTCTATTGAGGGCAGGGGCTCTCCCCGTTCAACACCGCATATCCAAACTGAGTGCAGTGTCTGGGACATGATATGTACTTAGCAAATATTTGTTGAACAAACGAATAAGTGGTTTTAATCATTCTCAGCAGGCCTCCAACATGCATAAAAGACTACATGCCCTTTAACTTCCAATTATGCAATTATCTATTCAGTCAGTCAAAAGATATTAATTTTCACATGCCAGACTATTGTAGGTGCTGGGGACACATAGGGGAAAAAAGTCATTGGATTTGTATTCTAGTGGCAAGAAGTCTCCAAATTAATAACAGAAATAAACAAATACAGAAATAAACAAAATGAAACATTAAAAAAATTAAAATGGTAGATGGTGATAAGAGTCAAGGAAAAAAATAAGTCAAAAACTGGAGATAGGGAGTATTGGATTGGTTCTCATATCACAGGCAAAGTAGCCAAGAACCACTTTAATTGATGAAACTATTGTTATCTCCATTTCATGTTTTCAGCCACTAAACTGGGTATTTTGAAAGTCACAACTGTTTTTATTTTGCAGAATTGTAATCAAGTGCTGGTTTTTTACTAGACACTGTATACATACATCAATGTCATAGAATTTGTCATATAAGAAATTTAATTTTAAATGCTGCCCCCTAATAATAGTGAAGGTTTTATAGGGTGTACCTGATACACATTAGATGGATTCCTGATATTGGGATAGTGTTCCAATTCAAGCTTTTGAAGCTCATAGTCCCAAACAGACAAACCAGACCAACCTCCCTCTCTCTCTTCCTCTCTCCCTCCCTTCCTCCCCGCTTCCTTTTCCTTCCTTCCTTCCTCCCTTCCTATTTCTTTTCCAGTGGGTTTTACCTAATGCTATGGGTCATCAGAGCAAAGTTAAGTCTCCAGACACCCAGGGACAGATCTTGTGTCTAAGAAGGAGCTCTTCCAGTAAAGAGATACACCTGGCTGTCAGTTGAACTCTCCAGATTTAAATGACATTACTACCTAAGAACACATTTGACAAAACTAGTCATTTTCCTCTTCTTTAACCAATGTGTCTAGAAATGGATTTGGTACAATATTACGACATTTAAATGTATATTGTCAATTATTGTCTGTTAAGTGTTATGTGACTATTAGTGATGCAGTTTGATTTTAAAGAAAATCTCTTAAAAATTTGTTATTTCAAAGAAAAAAATTTATTCTTTCTGATTTTACTTCTCTCAGATTAAATGCTTTTTTAGAGTATTTGCAACATAATAAAATGAGCATTTTGAATGTTTTTAATCCCTAATAAACAATACTTCAAGTTTCCTTTGCTATTTCACTGTTACTCTTGGGCTGGCTCACTGATTTGTAAATATAACATTTCATTGTTATTTATTTTTCATTCCTTCCAAGATTTTCTAATACCATTTATGCCTCCTCTAAAAAAAAAAAAAAGAGAGAGAGAGAGAGAAAGCTCTAAAATACTGTTCAATTTTCCATTAGGGAAAACTTTTTCTTTTCTTAACTCATGGCTCCATAAACCTAGTTTATTTCATTGAAGTCCCGTGATATGAGTTTTGGTATCTAGCAGATTTTCTTTATACCTTGTCATCATATCTTGTAAGATACTTTGTAATACCTGACTTTTTACAAATTGTCTAATTTTCCCATTTTGCTCATATTTAAAAAATTATGTATTATAAAGCAAGGCTTTAGTAAGAGATATGAAAAATATCACCTGGTGTTAAATAATTCGGTTTACTAAAATCCATCTTAAAATATTACCTGCCAGGGCGCCTGGATGCCTCAGTCGGTTAAACGGCTCCTTCAGCTCCGTTCATGATCTCAGGCTCCTGGGATCAAGCCCCGCATTGGGCTCCCTGCTTAGCAGGGAGTCTGCTTCTCCTTCTCCCTCTGTGCTCTCTTTCCCTCTCTCTCTCTCTCTCTCTTTCAAATAAATAAAATCTTAAAAAAATATTACCTGCCAAGGGGGGCAGAGAGGTGAAATAGATAAAGGGAATCAAGGGCACACTTACCTTGATGAGCACTAAGTAATATTTAGTATTGTTGAATCACTATATTGTACACCTGAAACTAATATAATACTATATGTTAATTATACTTCAATTTAAAAAAAAGAAAAAATATATTGCCTGCCAAAATGTGTATTTCATGACGGCAGGGATCTTGACTTTGTTTAGGACATAAGAGATAGTCAATAAATATTGGTTGGGTAAATTGTATGCATTCTTTTCAAAAGTAAGATGTTCAAAAATTCGATCCCAGGAGCCTGAGATCATGACTGGACTGAATTGTGTCCTCACAAAATTCAAATGTTGAAGCCCTAGTCTTCTGTATGATTGTATTTGGAAATGGGGTTTTTAGGATATAATTAAGGCTAAATAAGGTTCGTAAGGGTAGATTCCCAATCCAATAAGATCAGTGGCCTTATAAGAATGGAAGAGAGATCCTTCATCCTTAGCTCAGGATGGCATATAAACCTCAGCTGCCTGGTGGAGAGCTTCATGTCCTTGGGGTTCCCGTACATACCAATTAATTTTTTTCTTTTGTTAATCTGTCTTACGTCTATTTAATTATTAGACCAGCCAAAAAAACCTAGAAGGAAGAAGGGAAAAGGTTTCCTCCTTTACAGTTCTTTTATGCTTAAAAAGAACTCCTCTAGGTTCTCAGTTCTAAAACTAATAGAGTTGATCCACAAAGACTGGAAATACTTGGGTGATTGATGGAGTTCAATTACACCAATGGAGCAAAAAGACAACCCGAAGCAATAGTAGCCGACGGCCGGTAGAGAAGAGCTAGTCAGGGCATGCAGCTGTCTGGGATCTGCTGATTTCAGTGTAGGAAAGAGCAGGCAAACCGCGCAGGAAGAAGGGGCACAGTGGTGGAGCAACGCCACTCTAGAAATTTCTGATGGCTTCTGAGGCTGTGCTCTGAGGAGGGCAATTTGCTGGCCATCCAAGAGGCCCTTGTTCCCACACAGCAGAAATTTCAATCAGCAGGGTTATTTCTAGATTTAAAAAAATGCACAAACAATGAATCATGGAATACTACATAAAAAATAATAATAATAAATTAATTAATTAATTTTAAAAAATGGCCCCAAAAGGCATAAATTGCATACACATTACTTGTACTTGCTGCCTAGTCAATGACAGATTTTCCTGAGACAATGAAAGTTGAGGTTTTGGGTTATTTTTTTGTGTTTTGTTTTTTTTTAAATAAAGTGGGGAAAGTGAGCAATGTGTAATTAGGTGGATTGCTGTATGGAACTATGATCTACCCTGATCATGCCTAGACTCACATTTCATGATATTTATCAACTTATCCTCATCATAAGCTCTGCTACTCTGTAAAGTTATAAACAGACAACTAGTTTTGCAAATATTGCAGGCCACTCTATGGCAATTTATCCTACAAACTGAACTCTAGCATTTAACAAAATAGAACAATACTGGCAAAACAGGGCCCCCAAAATAAAATTCTTAAATTTTGCTCTTCCTCTTCTCTGTTCTTCCATATTTTTTATATTCCTATTTTAAAAATCAACTGAAATGGTTCTTAATCCTTGTAGTCTTCCTTAATTTCCCAAGTCAGCATTATTCCTCTCCTCCCAATATTCCTAGGACACTTAGTTTACATTTCTATCATGATATTTATTTCATTCTGTCTTGACTCTACTGTATTATAAAAAATATACTCTCGCAAAAGTAACCATTGACTTTATCTATGATTATACACAAGGACATCTTCCAACTTATCTAACAAGGATATTTTCTTGGGATGCCCTGGGTGGCTCAGTTGGTTAAGCGTCTGCCTTCGGCTCAGGTCATGATCCCAGGGTCCCGGGATCGAGTCCTGCATTGGGCTCCTTGCTCAGTGGGGAGCCTGCTTTTCCCTCTGCCTGCCACTCCCCTTGCTTGTGCTCTCTTTTTCTCTCTGACAAATAAATAAAATCTTTAAAAAAAAAAAGGATATTTTCTCAGGACTTGATCCTATTTTTCACTTTGCTTAATATTTTTTATTGTAATTTTCTTTGCTCTCCATCTAATTTATCTGATTATAGTATCCAGCAAATGAGTATTTGTAATAAATGGTTCTGGGGGCCATTATCCATGCATATATATCACATTTTCAAAATTCAAAATTAGGAATCTTGAGGTATAAAATTGCCCCTGGCTAAAAGAGGAATATACAAAATAAAGCACCCAATGTCTACTGCAATTGGGTCTCCTAAAAGTGCAGCAACTATAAAATCAACATCAAGTTCCACAGGAACTAAATTGTAAACAAACAATACTAGTCAGAAAACAGTTATCTGGTCTGTAAGAGCAAAAGGAAGAAAGAAAAATGAAGGCTTTGAAGGAAGTCAGCACTTCCAAATATTTTCATCTGTGTATAATGTTAGTGAAACTATAGAAGCTGCTTTTTGGTATTATAAGGAACAGTCTCCAACCCTGAGAGGCACTTGACCCAAAAAGATGAAAAAAAGAAAGAAAGAAGATCTAGAACATTATTCCAATTGGCATAAATATTGCCTAAAGGGGATTTTGAAGTATGTTTTTATTCTATCTAGCACCATGAATATCATAGGTAATGATTTATATTTGGACACCAATGGTATCATCTGGAAATGTTGGCACTCCATAGTTGAATAGTCTGTATGTGATTACAACTCAAACAATTTGCAGAAGTATTATGGTGACAGCTTACACAACACTATGCACTTTGTTATTCTTTCATCAAACATTTACGGTTTCTGTTGGTCAGGGGGATTTTCCTCTGTCCCTCAAAGGTTCTTCTGGCTGGTCTAATAATTAAATTGACATAAAACAGATTGACGGAAAAAAAAAAAACAGATTGACAGGAGAAAATCAAGTTTAATTTTGTACATTTAAGAACCCCACATATATGAGACTTCAAAGACAGAAAGGTCAAGTGAGATGTATGTGCCATCCTGAGCTAAGCAATGGGATAGTAGCCTGGGGCTTCAAAGACGAGGAGGGCAATTCACAGGGCAATTAGAAAAAGAGCAGATGTTTGGTAAGTAGATGTTTGCCCTGCCATACAGATGGGTCATTCAGATAAAATTTCTCTCTGATAATAGCTCTTATTCTGAGAAAGACACCCAGTTTAGATTCTTCTAGGTAGTTAAGGGAGGAACAAAAGTTTCTCTTGAGCCTGCTGAGTCTCCATCATCTCCAGCTCCAAGTCATCCACATGCCAAAATAGCACATTCTGGGGAGACTTGTTCTGAACACTTTCATTTCCTTTATATCTAGGAACTAAGGACACCAGTTTGCACAAGATGCAAACAAACAGATAAATACCCATGCTCCTAGAAGGAGTAACAGAAAGGACTGATTTTGATTCTAGGTGTAAAGGAAAGACTGAGAAAAGTTGCAGCCTGACTAGTTTCAGGAAGGATTAGTTTGCTAAATAGGTGGAGATGGGTGGGGAAAGAGATGTTTTCCAGAGAGATGGACTGAGTACAAAGGCCCAGAGGTGTGAATGGACAGGTATGGTCAGAGAGATCTAAGTAGAAAGATTTTGCTGAATCACAAAGTTCAGTGGACAGAATTGCAATTAGAAGTTTGAAGATGTAGGCAGGAGGGCCTTGTTTTGAAACTGGACTTTATCCTGCCGGTTCGTGGCTCTCTTTAGTGTGTATAAGAATTACCTAGGGAGCTTGTTAAACTGCCCTACTCCTGATTCAGTAAGTCTAGGGTGAGATCCAGAAAAATCAATTCAGCAAAAATCCTCAGTGGCATTTTTGAAGGTAGTTTTTGCTCATCCCTTGAGGAAAGAGCTATAGTAATTGGAAGAAGTTTAGGCATTCTAACCAGGAGCACAACATTCCTCAGGATAACTTGGGGTGGATGCCCTCGATTTGGTCTGATCAGTAAAATCCTCAGTCTGGGATTCAGGAGACCTGGAATCCAAGTTCAGCTCCCTTACTAACTAGCTGTGTTTCTTCAGAGTTAATCTAATATATCTGACTCTCATTTGCATCTTTTGTTAAAGAGTAATATGGCGAAACTTCCTTGCAAATAGATAAAAAATAAAGCTAAAATACGCTTTAAACATGTTTATGCTTTATGCAACTTTAACGAAAGTTTTATGGTTATGAACTATGCAAATGTCACAGACTGATTAGATCAAGGATATGACCCAAATTAGCAGAATTAATGGATACCAGCTAACACTTAAGTTATGTTTTTGAAAATATTATGTCTTTCCTTTTGCTCTTAAATATCAATGTAGACTTTAAGGAGTGCATAATTGCTTGTTCTAGTTAAAAATCAAGGCAAGCTTTTTTTTCCCTCATTAATTTTATTATCTGTGTTACATTTATAACTGAAAAGACATTCATTTTAATTATTTATGATATTTTTTAAATACTCCAATAGTGTTAGTGCAACAACTTTTAATGATTTATCAATAACACATTGACCAGCTAAGAATATCTTCATGCCATTATCAATACTGCTTACCTTTTCTGAACCTTTAGTTCATCTTATACATTGCCTAGTAGTTGGTAGAACAAAGTTTGATTTCCGGCCTTGTGAATACATATGAAAATCTCAAGGGACTGTTTCTTTCATGCCTGAATAAAAAGCTGAAAATTCAGACTTTCCATTTAATATTCCTCTTAATAAACTGATGTAGCAAAATTGACGACTGGGTTTTTTTGTTTGTTTGTTTGTTTAACTTAAAATAAGTGATTTAACCTCTCAGGGCCTCAGTTTCTTTTTTCACCTATTTTCAATTAAGTAAATGTCCAGAATTTTTTTAAACCTGCCAACTTAGTTATTTGAATATCACATTAATGGGATTGAAGTCACAGGTTCTTAAATCACGTGAAAGGTATTTTTGTCGTTTTTTTCTCTTTGCTTCAAGGCCACAGATTACAACTGGCTAATCATCTTGCAAATGCATCTATTGTATATCAGAAGAAATAAAAAAATTAAAAAAAAAAGAAACACTGGGAAATGAATGAATGTTTTGGAACAGCCCCTGAGAGTATCCTTCATAATAAGGCTAATTGCTTAGAACTTAAATAGAGGTTCTCAGACCAAAAGAAGAAAGACATGGTCAGAACTTACCATTGATATCCTCCTAATAACTTCCCTACCATTACAAATTCAAATAGCTAAGAGATACTTATGTGCTATTTGCCAGGAACTGCTATAAGCATTTAATTATCTCAAGACCCCTACAAATATGAATATATCCCCAATTTTTCAGTGGGAGGCACTGATGCACAGAGGTGTCAACATCTTTCCTAAGGTAACACTAGTAGTTAGAAAGTAGAGCTGGCACTCATACCGAGGGAGTCCAACTCCAGAACCAGCCTTTGTCACATCTCATTGAGCTAGATGAGTCTCTCTTAATTTGGACACGTGCAAACAGAGTTTGTCATCGATCACAAGCAATCACTTAGATTTGTGCTGACATGTGATGTTCTCAGTTTCAGTGATCTCTGCCAAGGTAATAATAGTAGACTGTGAATTATGTAAAATGAAAATATCATCTCTTTATTTTTTTGCACAAAAAGCAGAAGCTTCTTCAAATCTATATTCAGACATGTTGGAACAATTCATTCAGAGGTTCATTTTAAAAGTGGGCATTTAAATGGATTCACGTGCAATAAAGACAAGACCAGTGTTCTCACACAAGTTACTGGAGTTACCAGATGAAAAGTCAGGAAACCTGATTTCTTGGCCCAGTACTGCTTCTAACCACCGGTGTGTTCTGAAGAAAGTGAGGTATCTTTTTTTCCCTTGTTTCCCCTCACCCCATTATCGCATCACAGGACTAGACTAGGAAGCCTCCAATATCCCTGTCAGCTCTGAAATTTTATGATTCTATAATTAGGAATAAAAAGTGTGGCCCATCCCTTGAGTTAAACATGTAATAGATCATCCCGGGTCTCTGAAAAATATGCCTTTAATCTCATGTAACACCTCAGGCTCATGGTATCTCGGGAGAGCTATACCAATCACATTCAGCTGCTTCGCTTCTATAGTTTATGGCCGGAATTGGTTTGCTTTAGATAACACATTCTTGTGCTGGGCCACTGTTGCTAAGATACGGTTTTGTAAATAAAAGTTATTTTAAATATAATCCTGGTGCAGGGAGGAAAAAAAAAACATGGAAAACAGTTGGCAAAGAATTTAAACTATCTTTTGAGAGGACTGAGACAATGCTTTCAATAAATATTTAAAAGGTCCACTTTTAAGTGCATCTTAAAATTATTTTGGCTTTCCAAAATGAAACGGAGTGAAGAGAGGGTGAGGACCCAGAGGGAGCGTGAGCAAGTCTAAGGTCAGCAGCGATGATGAGTTATTTTGCAGCTCAGTGATTTGGCCAGTTTGGAAAGACACTGATATTGTTTGCTATGAGGCTCTGTGAAGATATTTTGTTCTTGACATTTACTTCTCAGTCTCTTCATCCAAAAGGAGAGAATTTGATTGTCATCATTTTAAAAAGATCAAAAAAGGCCTTATCTTAGGAATTGCTGTTGAAGGCTGAAGAGATTCCAACTGGACAGCCCTGTCCCCAAAAGCAGCTCACGGTCAGGCTACCTGACAGAGATGATAGAGTAAGTTGTTCCTGATGTGCTTGGCAGAAACAGGCAGAAAATCCCGTGGCCCCCAGATAACACCTCCACCACAACCTGAAGTCCCACCGTTAGATGCCCACGTCTTAAAGCCGCAGTGATTTCCACCCTTCGGGAGCCCTTTGGAAATGTGGAGTGAGGCATAATCACTTTTTGGCTCATGCTTTAGAGGGGGGTTTCTGTGCAGTTGGCTGTCAACAGGATAAAAGGGGGGTGAGAGACGAGGGGTCTAGAGGGCACCTTGGTTGCCAGGCCAGGAAGAGAAAGAGTGGGAAGCATACGATAGGGTTTCAAAGTCAGATTGTGCCTACTTCAACCATTTCAGCGAGGGCCAGCCCAGCTGCTCGAGCTTATATTTGGCTTTGTTCACGAGGCCTGTCCCATTAGCCTATTTCATTTACTTTTTATGAATCTTGGCAAAATTCATATTAATCACATTCAAATTATCAGGCTTCAGGCCTAGGCTGAGCAGACGTGTCCTTTCTCCCAGCCTGTGTATATTCAAGAAGCGTAACTTGATTTTATGTTTATCAGTCAGAAGTCCTTTAGCATCTGATAAGCTTCTGAGAAGGGATTTAAAGCATCCCCCCTGCTACGAAGCCTCGTTAGGTCTTTGTAACACTGACTGATTCGGAAGGATCACACTGAGAAAATGCTCTCTCACCCACTCACATGCGTCAGGCACCCACAGAGGCATACCAGTCAGGAGCTGTTCCATAATCAGGGCAGTGAAAACAGCTCTTTTCTTCCACTCCTGGGACCACGGCCTTCTATTCCCATTATTGTCATTACTAGTATTACATACCCAGCATCTTCATCAGACTCCACCAGACCAGAAGTCGGTCGTCACAACCTGGACATTCTATGTCTTAGCACTCCCGAACCCCCTACCAGCAATGTCAGGCTGAGTACTTGGCACAAGATTATCTTTTAGTCGATATTTCTTAAATAAATAAAAAACGATAAGAACAGGGCATCATTGCACCGTTATTTGAAATAATATCTGAAGGCAATGAACATTCTTAGTATTTTTCTCAGAATAGGGCATCATTGCACCGTTATTTGAAATAATATCTGAAGGCAATGAACATTCTTAGTATTTTTCTCAGTTTCTTAGAGGGGAAAATAGAGCTGAAAATTTCAACCGTGATTTGGTTGTTTTTGTGTGTGTTGCTCTGAGTAATAAGGAGCATAGATCCTGCTCGCAGGAGTTGGAGCTCATAAATGGTAGGTGATGAGTATTATTTGAACCCACAGGGTTTTACTTACATTTGCTACCCTGGTTTTGCTTCAGTGTGCTTTCTCTTCTTTCCCTTTCATCTGACTCAGGATCACTTACCTGCTTGTCTTTCTGTATATCTCCCCTGTCCAGGTTATAAAAATAAATGAATAAAAGAGTAAAGAAATTACCCTGCTAATAAATAAAAGGTTAACTTAGAAATTGCTAATGTCTGATGCTTGGCTAGTATAAGGACCCATATCATATATTTCTCCAGTATGTGCCCCTGGGAAAATCCTGGAAGAAAGTGTTGGACTAGGAAATTCAGACCGGTTCACAGAAACGGAACCAAAAACAAAACAAGTAGCTTTCACTGCCAAAGAAAAATGAAAAATATAAAGCTTGCCAGAAAGGGACACTAAAAAAGTAGGCAAACATAATAATAACAAACTCAGGAGTTCAAACTCACTGCCTTCAGATAATTCTGTGATTCTAAAGATTTGGAGATGTTATATATAGCCATTTCTTAGAATTTTCAATAAGCCACACTTTCTGGGTATTTGCGGTCAACCGTAGCCATGGTTGAGATGTTGCTCCACAACTTACTAGTCTTGTGCCCTTGGGCTTCTGCGTTCTCTAATGAACATGCAATAATGGGTGTTTTTTTATGTACAATAGAATTAAATGCTCATTGAGTCCTCCATGCGTCAGACCCTATCTTATTCACTATGCACAAGTTGCCTCATTGAATCCTCACGTAACCGTATGAGGTAGGGACCATCATTTGCACACGTTTTAAATGACATAGCTGAGATACATAAAAGTTGAGTCAGTCGCTCAAGGTTACACAGATGGTAAGTGGGAGAATTGGGATTCAAGCCCAGGCTAAGGGCTTAAGAACCCACACTCTTAACTACTATTCTTTAAATCAATATGTTTGCAAAATCTTAGAAATGGAAGACACTTTAGAAAGAGTTTAATACAACCCATCTTTTACATTTGAGGAACACGGGCTTCCCAATCAGAGATTTGGTTGGGGTCGCCAAGTGAAGGATTCAGAAGGAGGAGCCAGGTCTTCTGTTTTTGCATCCATACCTCGAACCGCACTCTGCCCTGGGCTATCTGAGTACTTTCAAGAAAGCAAACCCAAGAATATTTATTTTGAGAAAAATCTTTTATATGGTTTAGATAGTTTATATAAGCTGCTAAAATATATTCAACCTGTCCTGCAGGAATTTCATGTCATCTGCAACATCAGAAGAAAAGAGCTGATAAAGCAGAAGGAAATAGAGAAAAGTGGAAATGAACAGAATTGGAGTTGGTTTTTGATTCATTTCTATCTCTCCGAATATGAGAAGGTATGGCTGTTGGATTGTTCATCCTTGATCCATCACTTACTAGGATTTCAACTATATAAGACAACAAAAGATTTTTGATGTACATGGTCTCTTGGGGGTTAGTTTCATCGACCACAATCTCTTTTTCTTTCTCCCAAGTGTGGTGGCCTGTGGCCCAAGAAAGTATTGTAATTTATGTCTGTATCTATCTTTGTCTATCACTTTATAGTGTACGTTTTCATCCTACTAGTGAAAAAGGTAGAAAAACAATAGAGATGAGAGTCTCTATTCCTCTATAAGGAAAAGGAAAGAAGATATAGGTATGAATGACATCAATCCAGCAAATCAGACAAATGCCCACGATATAATATGAGAGGGTCAAATTTCAGAGCAGCCTCCATTTTTCCTCCAGAGATCTGAACAGCTTTTGTCAGAATTGCCCTAATCTGGTGATTGCTTAAGTATAGGTAAATGGTTCTATCTGACATAGCTAATTAGCATTCAGGATTTTGTTGGGTGCTTAAAATAGTCTTGTTTTGGTTTAACACATTATATAAATAATTTCCAATCTGGTATTTATTATTTAGGGTATAGGCTAAGTGGCTTTAATAAGGACATGCCAAAATACTTAGAGCACTTTTACACTCACAGATACTATGAGTTAGGGATTGGGATAGGATAGAGCAAAGATGGCTTCCTTTGTTCCAACATGTCTGGGGCCCCAGCCATGAAGATGGGAAGTTCTGGGGGCGATCCAAATGACCAGGAGCAGGAATTGTCTGGAGGGTTCTTTACTGAGGTTTCTGTACCTTGGCTGGAAGGACTTGAAGGCTGGGCTTAGCTCTGGTTGTCATCCAGGACCCTATGCGTGACCTCTCCTTGGGTCTTGGGCCTGACACAGCAAGGCAGTTGTTCCAAAAGAAGTTCCAAAAGGCTTCCCGAGACTGAGATTCTGGGAAAACCAAATGGAAGTCACATGGTCTCTTCTGGCCAAGTCTTGGAAGTCACACAGTGTCACTTTTGCCATAATTCATTGGGGGCAGAAGTTACAAGTCCTTCAAAGGAAGGAGACAT
>NC_138370.1:54745517-54807135 GCF_054177405.1 Leptonychotes weddellii | reverse complement strand
AAGACCATTTAAAGAGGTTAGGATTCTGCTATAAACTAAACCAATGAATTTTTTTGAATAGCCAATAAATGTTTTACGGAAGTTTTTCTGATGCCTAGATTTTGTTAGTGCTCTAAGCACGTACTTAATCTGTCTGTTGGGTGATCCAGGCTGGCTTTAAAAGCAGTCTCTTTGGAGAGGAGAGGGCTGGCCATTAGTATTCCGGCACAGATACCATCTTACTGAACACAAAGACACCTATCACAAAAAGCGTTAGCAGAGACAGAAAACACAGCCAGGGCAAGTGGGATCAGGAGAGGAGAAGCATGGCGGGTACTACACATCGTCAATGGTACTTGTTTACCTAGCATACGTGGACACCTGCCTAAGGTCTGCAAGCACTATTCAGGAGGAATTTGTGAGGAGTCTAGAGTTTTTGCCGAGAAGTTTAGAGAATAGAGGAAAACCGTTTATAATAACTATGATTCTATTTTTTACTTTTAGGTTGATGTGATCTGGCTATTTTTCGTGATAAAAGATCAAGTATATTACAAATAATTGAATCTTGGTAATTCAGTGTCTTGAGGTACCATTACCAGAAATCTCTGAGCATTGCCTGTATTATAAAATAGCATAGATACAAAAAAAATATGGAGGCAATTGGATTTCTGTGCAAAGTGCCATAACATGCCCTGAAGGTTATTTTCTGTTATAGTCCATGTTCTGTCATTTCACTTTTGTTATTGTTCAGGGCAGCCAACACTATTTCTGTTTTTTGTTAATCACAATTTTAAGACATGTGTCAAAATTTCAATTCAATTCAACAAACATGTATTGAACACTTACCATGCATCAGGCAGAATTCAAGGTGCTCAAATATAGAAGATGATGAACACATAGTCTCTGTCCTCAAAAACTTCACATTGAAAAGGTACACCAAAAAAAAAAAAAAAAAAAGATTAGAAACAAGTATGATTAAAATAGAAATCCATCAGTAACGTATCAGCACATGGAAAGAATACCTAATTTAGTTGGTCGGTGTGGGGTTTCAGGGACAAAACATTTCTAAAAGGAGGTCGTGATTGGTCTTTCCCAGGGGAAGAATAGAAGTTGACCAGGTGATTAAATAGGGGTTGGGAACCACCCATATATGCAGTCATCTAACGTTTAACAAAGTCATAGAACATCTGTCTTAGTAAGAGACTGAGCATGCTTTGATGTAACTGAATTGAAAAGTGTGTATGGAAACTTGGAGAGGTAAGCCAGGAAGGGTAGGAAAAACCTACTTAATCCTGAAAGTAGGAGGAATTGCTAAGAAATGAAGCAAATGAGGGGCGCCTGGGTGGCTCAGTCAGTTAAGCCTCTTCCTTCGCTTCAGCTCAGGTCATGATCCCAGGGTCCTGGGATTGAGCCCCCCCATTGGGCTCTCTGCCCCCCATCGCGCTCTCCACTCAGCAGAGAGCCTGCTTCTGCCTGCATCTCTACTTGTGCTCTCTGTCTCCCTGTCAAATAAATAAATAAAATCTAAAAAAAAAAAAGAAAAAAAGAAAAGAAATGAAATGAAACAAATGAGGAGCATGATAGGATTTGCATGTTAGGAAATTCATGTACCAGCTGTTTGGAAAGTAGAATGGCAATGATAACTAACGCACTATTTGAGAAGACTAATTGGGGAACGACAGGGTTTCAAGGAAGGCTTTCTCACCGAGGTAGAAAAAGAGAAAGTATTTCAGAAGTAATGTTGGGGAAAAGGAGCAAGAAAATTAAGATAATTCTCACTTGTTCTTGTAAGTGGCTGTTTCACGAACTGAAACAAGGAAAACTAAAAGAAAAAGCAGATTTGGGTTTGTAAGCAAGGTGGAGGCTGGTGGTAGCAGTTAGAGAAGGTAGATTTGTAATGCTTGTGAGAGATCCTGTGGAGATATCAAAGAGGCATTTGGAAATGGAGATTTAAAGAAAAGAAGTCTAGGACGGAGAGAGAGATATACAATTGAACCCTGAACAACGTAGGGGTAAAGAGTGCTGACCCCCCCTCCATGGAGTTGAAAATCTGTGTATAACTTTTGATTCTCCAAAAACTTAACTAGTAATAGCCTTCTACAGGAAGCCTTGCTGATAACATAAACAGTAGATTAACACGTATTTTGTATGTTATATGTATTATATATTGTATTCTTATAATAAAGTAAGCTAGAAAAAAGAAAATTTTATTAAGAAAATCATAAGGGGGCGCCTGGGTGGCTCAGTCATTAAGCGTCTGCCTTCGGCTCAGGTCATGATCCCGGGGTCCTGGGATCGAGTCCCGCATCGGCTCCCTGCTCGGCGGGAAGCCTGCTTCTCGCTCTCCCACTCCCCCTGCTTGTGTTCCTACTCTCGCTATCTCTCTCTCTGTCAAATAAATAAATAAAATCTTTAAAAAAAAAAAAGAAAATCATAAGGAAGCGAAAATACATTTATATTACTGTACTGTAAAAAATCCATATATAAATGAACCCACACAGTTCAAACTTCTGTGTTCAAGGGTTAACCATAATTGATCTTGTTGCATCTTACACAGATCATCTTACACACTATATTTAATCATCTGTTCTATATGGAACATTTCTCTACTCCATGTTCCACTGAGTAGGAAACACCTCATTATCATTTTATAATATGAGTAAGAACCAAGTAAATGGGATCACAATAAGAGTCAGTTTTAGAAGTCAAAATGCAAAGGCAGTGGCTGAGAATGAATCCTCTACTAGCCATATTTAAACATAATACTTCATTAAAAGAGACACTTTGAATTATTCTATGCATTTCTTACATTGCCAAAAGGCAGTGTGGGATAAAGTTTAAAAGCATATTTTCTGGAGAGACTGTTTTTTGCTCCCAGTTCTGCCTCCCCTGAGCTGTGTGTAAGTTCTCTATGTTTCAGTGATCTCATGTGAATTGAGGCTAACGTGGGAATAGCTTACAGCACAGGATTCTCCTGAGAATTTAATGCGATGTTTCAGGTTAAGCATTTAAAAGAGAGCCTGGCATATAGAAAGTGTTTAACACGCATTATCTATCATTATCTTAAATGAACAGTAGTTTTTGTTATTCTTCTGACATAAGTTTACCCAGAATGGGGAAGAGTGGTCTCAAATTTCCTTTTATATCTGTATCAACTGAATCCATCACTGGTACATGATGTACATAGACATTATGCTCATTTCAGAAGGTGTTTGATACAAGGTCAATAGCGTACATTTTAATTCTAGGGAAATGGAGATCTTTTCCAGCACTAAGGAAAATAAAAGCACATTCAATATTTAAAAAATATATTTAGTTTGGGAGAAATTTAGCTGTTTGGCATTGTTTCCAGTCATCAACCAACTCACAGTTTCAGTTTTTCCTAATAATGAAGATGCAATCCAAGTCTTAGTAAACCAACTGTGTGAAGGACAAAAGGGAGAGCTGGTAAAAGCTGGAAATGGAAACAAACGCAATTAATAAGTCTTAATTGCGAAAAACTGAGGGCAATATTTGTTCTTGGGCGTTCCTGTGATGCATTCGGAAGCAGAGCAAATGAGCTTGGAGAGTGAATTGCCCATGAAGACGAGAGGATGTGGGCAGAATCCTGCAGCATCAAAGAGGGAAGGGGAATTTCAGGAAAGGAGAGGTTTAAAAAGTAAAGGATGCCAAGTCAAAAGTGTCAAATCGAAACCTGGCCCCTTCCCTGAAAAAGAACCTCTATCCGTGTATCTTGTGTTCAATGAAAGAAGTAGAACTGTGAGGAGGTCATTTAACAGCAGCATCACCCCTTGCTACGTGATGCTCAATTCAGCTTCTGGACTATAAAAATGACCTCATTCTTTCTCCTAACTTTCTAGATATTTATATGCCTTCCTCTGAATAGTCAATGGTTCTTTTTTAAAGCTTTGTGTATATCTTACAATTTTCTCAAAATAAGCACAGTGTCGAAAATTATGTATATTAAAATGCACCAAAGCAGCCTCTCACACCAGTTTCTTTTCTGCATACATTTCTAGTATGCATTTGATAGAGTCGTTCCTGGTTGAAGTTTTACTTAAAAAAATATGAAAGGTAAGCATGGCAAGGTACAATGTGGGAGATATGGAAGGGTAAGAACATAGGGACACTAAAGCATATTTCAATCTATCTAACATAGCTTCCTATAGGATGCACAACAACTAGATACATCTTTTGGAGAAAACAGCATAAAAACAAAGAAAAAACCGACCATGTAGTACAATTTGCTTCTAGGAAACCACCCACACTTATCGATTTGGAAATATATCCTTAGGGTATTTTTGCCAGAAACAATATATTCTTCTCCATGTTCACATGTTCAGATATCTTTTTTCTTTTTTCCCTCTACTTTAGAGGCAAACTGATACATAAGAGACATACCCCTGGCTTTGCCTATGTTCTAGTGCATTTTTCCATTGGTAAAATACAAACTTAGTATTCATTTTTAGCCTCACAGAAAACTGGTCTAAATGGATTCCAGGTGTGTTGGCTAAGGATGACTTTCACACGGTGACAGCCTTGGCTGCCAGGTTGTTATGCCCTCGGGGTGACTGACATGCTCTGAATCAGATTCCAAGCTCCTGGGGAAGAAAGATTAGGAAGAGCTAAGGTCACGCATTCATCTCTGGTCCATCGATCTCTGGCCAGGTTTGGGAAGACTAGGGTCACATAAAAACATGGCAGCTTTCAGCGAAGTGTGGCAATGGACTGAGGGGAAACCACGCAAATTATCTACTACAGGCTCTAAGTAGGGTTTATTCACCAACAGGACTAAAAGCAATTAGGGAAAGAAATTGTTTGGAAAAGATATACTTGTGATGTGACTTAAAAAAAAAAAAAAAGAGTTGTCAAGTTGTTCTCCAGGGTGGACACAGCAGTGTTGCGGCAATGACAAAACAGGAAACCCAAAGGATCTCATCTCAGCTACAGACTGGAGAGCTTGTTCTTTATCCAAGGTCAAAGAAAGGCAGGATAGCTCAGATGACACCATTCCTGTCCCAAGGCCACCAAAACAGAAAATGACAGACGCAGATAACTATGTTCTTGTACCAAGTTTCCCTATGCTTTTCTAAGAATGATGTGTGCCCATGGGGCCCAAACAAGATTCCATGATAAGTCTTTTCTGTATCCAACTTTTCTCAGATGAGTAGCACCATAAATATATATATATATATATATGACACTACCAAAATTTTACATGGTCCTGAATGTTTTATTCTTAATGGCAGATCTATAGTAATAATAGCACAAGTTTTGTTTTAATGAAGGTGATTGCTATACTTAGTTACAATAATCTTCTATTTGACAATAAAAACTATACAAAGGAAGGAAGGGAATATTTACTTAACCATTACTTTTACATATTCTCAGCAAGTGAAAGTCTATAATAATATAGGTGAGCTTATTCTAAAACTTACATTGAATAGTAGATGCCTAGCATAGCCAATTCAATCTTGAAAAAGAAGAATAAAGTAGGAGGAATCTTGATGCCTTATTGTTAAGGCTTACTATAAAGCAACAGTAATCAAGACTAGTAGTATTGGTGAAATGATAGACATCTAAATCAACAAGATAGAATACAGAATCCATAAATGGACCCACACTAATATGTCCCACTTATTTTGAAAAAGGTGCAAAACAATTCAGTGGAGGAAGAATAGTCTTTTTAAAAAACAGTGTTGGAACAATTATACATTCATAAGAAAAAAAAAGGATATTGACTGAAACCTCACACTTTATACAAAAACTAACTCAAAATAGACCACGGATATAAATTTAAAACATAAAAGTACAAATTTTTTAGATAATAAAAGAAGAAAATCTTCAAATGCTAGGGAAAAAAATCTTGGACTTGTCATTAAAAGCACAATCCACAAAAGGAAAAATTGGACCTCATCAAAATTGAAAACTTTGTGCAAAATACCTTCTTAAGAGAATGAAAAGACAAGCTAAGACTAGGAAAAAATATTTGCAGATCACATATTTGACAAAGGGCTAATATCCAAAATACATAAAGAACTCAAAAATCAACAGTAAAAAACCAATGATCCAATTAGAAAATGGGCAAAGACATGAAAAGACATTTCACAGTTAAGGATATCCAATTGGCAAATAAGCATGTAGAAAGGTATTCACCTTCGTCAGCATTAGGGAAATGCAAATTAAAACCTACACTCATGTCAAGATGGCTAAAATAAAAAATAATGACAACACCAAATGTTGGTCAGGATGCAGAGAGACTAGATCGTTTGTTCAGTGCTGGTGTGAGGTATAGCCAATCTGGAAAACAGTGTGGCAGTTTCTTATAAAACTAAACATGTAACTAACATGCAACCTACCAGTTGCACTCTTGGGCATTTACTCCAAAGAAATAGAAATTTATGTTTATGTGCAAAACCTATACACAAATGTTCAGCAGCTTTATTTATACTAACCAAAAATAGGAAACAACTCATCCTAAAGTAGATGAATGGTTAAAGAAACTGTGATACATCGTGCTAGCAAATACTGCTCTATAATAAAAAAGAATAAACTATTTAGTACACAAAACTCCCTGGATGAATCTCCAGGAAATTATACTGAGTCAAAAAACCTAATCCCAAATGGTTACATACTGTAGGCTGCCATTTATGTAATAATCTTTTTTTTTTAAAGATTTTATTTATTTATTTGACAGAGAGAGAGATAGCGAGAGCAGGAACAGAAGCAGGGGGAGTGGGAGAGGGAGAAGCAGGCTTCCCATGGAGCAGGGAGCCTGATGTGGGACTCGATCCCAGGACCCTGGGACCATGACCTGAGCCGAAGGCAGACGCTTAACGACTGAGCCACCCAGGCGCCCTTATGTAATAATCTTAAAATAAAAAAAAATTACAGAAACGGAGAACAGATTGTGGTGGCCAGGGGGTACAGGTGGGATAGGAGAGAGTGGGAGCAAGTAAGTGGAAGTTATAAAAGGTACTGCGTGATGGAACTATTCTGTATCTTGGCTGTGGTGGTGGTCACACCAATCTACACATGCAATGAAATGATATATAGGGCTAAACACACACACACACATACACAAACAAGTGCATGTAAAATTTTACTGCATGTAAAAATATGAATAAAGTCAATGGATTCTTGCAATGTCAATTTTCTGGTTATGATACTGTACAATGGTTATGACAATACTATGATGGGGGATATTGAATAAAGGTTACGTGGGACACCTTCGTATTATTTTTCAGAGCTGCATGGGAATCTCAATTATACCAAAAGAATGTAAAAAAAAAAAAAAAGATAAAACCTGTTTCCTCAGAGGGAATATCTCTAGCAATATTCTAGAAGAAGAACACAAAAATAATTTGCACATATGGGACTTGAGGCACATTTACATGAAACTCAATTATAAATTTAAAAACTGGGGGTCTGGTACCTAAAGTAAAAGATAATTGTATCTTTGGAGATGCTTAAGTTTTTCTTTCATTCAGTAATCTTTCTGACCAAGCACTGAATTCTATCTATTTCCACCATTCATCATTACCACTTGTTTTTTGCACAATAAATGGACAGATATTTTGGATACTGGTAGTCACTCGCAGAGTTTCAAAACCTCACACTGGGTAAGAGAGTTGGCAATAGAATTATTTCTTCATGGGTCACCTGGGTGCCTCAGTTGGTTAAGCGACCAACTCTTGATTTCAGCTCAAGTCATGATCTTAGGGTCATGGGATTGAGTCCTGGGCTCAACATGGAGTCTGCTTGTCCCTCTCCCTCTGTTCCTCCTCCTCCTCTCTATCTCAAATAAATAAATAAAATCTTAAAAAAATAAGAATTATTTCTCCATGAATGGGCCTGTTTCTTCACATACCCGGGTACTAACTGGGTATAGACTAGGTGGTTTGTGACTTTTGTTTGTTCTTCTAAATCCCGAAACATTTTACTATAAATCTCCTAAACTGGTGCATCTCTCAAAACTTCTTCTTACTTATTATAAAATTATTTTATTCTAGACTGGTGGGGGAGAAATCTTGTCTTAAAATCTCCAATTTCTTGGTTCAGAAGTGAATCAAGAGAAAAAAATGGCGATCTCAAGGTTCAAGGTAGAGATTCATTCGTTTAATTATTCTGCATTAGAAACTGAAGAAACCATGGGAATGAGCACCCAAGGTATTGTGTCTGTGAAATGGGCATGGACAGCCAGTGACAGGAGTGAGGTAGCAAAAGATGAGGTTCTGGAGAGCACGAATTTACACCAGAGCAGAAGTTATTCTACTGGAAGGCTTTGGGCAGGGCTTTGACACTATTAGATACAGATTTTGAAAAGATGACTCTGCCTGAAGCTTAGACAATGAATGAAAGAAATCCAGAGTACATGTGGAGGCTTTTGCAGTAGTCCTAAAGAAAGAAATGAGACAGAAATAAAGGAAGCTGGGCTTCTGTTTTTAAGTTTTTAAGAATTTAGAGACATTTCGAGGTAATGAAACTTAACAACTCTATTTGCAAATCTAACTCTTTGTGGTTAAGACTCAAATAGAAACAAAGCCTTCCTTTCACTTCCAAGATTTTTGCAGACTTTGTTCCTGCTTTTTATAAAATTGTACTTATGTGGGACATTTGGCTTAATTTTAAAGACATTTAAAATAGGCAGTCCTTTAGAAGATTATTCCTAAAAGTAGTATTTGTGAAATATTCTTGGAGCATGTACATTTTATTTATTACTCTAGGTAATCTTTTTCCTCTCACCAGACTAATGAAGAGATGTACCTGCACCACAAGATTAAAAGTCTTTGGGAAACTGCCCTTATTTACCTGTATTTTGCATTACAGCAGTGTTCGACAGTGAGGAACACTGTGAGAACCTATCTCATGAAGCTCATTGTTAAACTTATTGTAAGGATGCTGTTGCAATTGTTGTTTCTTATAATATGCAATATCCTTTTTAAGAGGACCTTAGGGAGAAATTTCTCACTGGTCTCAGTATAATAAATGAGTTTCTCCTAAAAACTGATTGCTTTTATCTAAGGCATACCTAATCACAATCCAAATATTTTTACTGCTAGAGACTTTCATACCTCTTCTATCAAAAGTACAGAAACTGATGGAATCATTATGCAATTATACTACTTTCTACTAAGGAGGCAAACTTGAGTCTGTTTGGGCAGGGATTTCCAGGGTCTTGAGTACCCAGAGAGTGGGATAGAAAGAGGAGCATGGACTCCATGTGGGCATGTTCTTTGGCCTATGGACTCCTTGCACTATGGGTAGGGCATGGCTGAAAGAGTTCTCGTTAGTGGAGGCAAAACCTGTCAACAACCAGCCAATAGCTGCTGAATGGAGTGAGTGCTTATACGTCTTACTGGATAAATCATCTGACTGGCATTCCAGAGCATGTACTACAAGATCAGATCAATACCAACATTTCTGAAATATCTCTTCAGTCACTGAGAAAATATATTTCATGGCTAATATCCACAACTAGGAAAAGCACTGCAAGATACCATTACTAATTCAATCCCCTTAGTGGAAAAGAAACAATTCCTGAAAATGTACAAGAGTTAAGAGTTTCAGGGGCACCTGGATGGCTCATTCGGTGAAGCCTCTGTCTTCGGCTCAGGTCATGATCCCGGGGTCCTGGGATGGAGTCCTGTGTTGGGCTTCCCGCTCAGTGGGGAGGTTACTTCTCCCTCTCCCTCTGCCCTCCCCACCCCTCACCCGCCCGCTCATGCTCTCTTTCTCGATCTCTATCTCAAATAAATAAATAAAATCTTAAAAAAAAGAGTTAAGAGCTTCAGAATAGACGTTCAAGGTATTTCACTTCTTTGTTTATAAATATATTTGGATCCATTGATCTTGATATTAGAAAAATAATCTTGGTGTATGGCTGGAGTATTTGTATATGCCCTGTAAGAGGTAATTTGTGTTAGAGGTATGAAATAACATTTATAAATCTCAGTAAGGTCAGGTTAAAAGAGTGGGTGGATATATTTAATCCACCGAATGTGAATGCTTAGCCTTAGATTCAAAAGCAAAGATCAATGAGAGGAGAGAAATACTCTCTTCTGAATGGAAAATAATGAATATAATTGAAATACACCAGAAGTGTGTTCAATGAGGTTTTTTTTTTAACTCTAATGAATTTTAGTTGAGTGTTTCACCCTATCAAATGTTCAGACAAAGCAGGAAAGACTAAAGCCATGGATAAGCATTTCTGAGTAGCCCTAGGAAAGAAAACCAGGGTCAAGTAAACTAACCTCCTTAAAATTTTGAGATTAGAGACTCCATTGAGATTTCTGATAAAAGCTAAGGACCGCTCTCTCTCGAAAAAAAAAAATGCCTACACTAAAATATTTACCTATAATGTGCTGAGGGCTTCAGCATCCCTAGAGGTACTTCCATGGACTCTACCATTTCAAGAAGGCCAGAATGGAATCTCTGCCTTCCATTATTTTTCATTCCCAGTATCACCATCCTCATCCAGGCAATTTTATAACACTCCTGCTCTATGTTATCCTCTCCCAACCTCTCCTGTTGAGTTAACACTTCCTGTTAAATGTCACTAACCAGTTAAAAATTTGAAATAATTTTCCCTCTACTACTGAACAAAGTACAAACCCCTCAACCCACTATTTATATCTCCCTATGATTTGATCACAGTTTATCTTTTCTCCTTATAAATTCTACTGTCCTTCCTGCTTTATTTCTTGCATATACCTAATAGAACTTTTCCACCTCTATCTAAGTTGTTTTGCTTTTAATGCCTTCTTTCCTGTCTCTGCCTATCAAGCTTAAGGTTCAGTTCAAACATCAAGTACACTTTAATGTGGTCCTTAGGTCTTTCCATACTCTCTACATCCCCCTGACATTTAGTTTGTCTTTCATATGGTGTTTGGTATATATTTATTTATACTGCAATCATTTATATACATAATTTATCTCTTTTTAAGACAGTCAATGCTTTGGGTTTGGGATATGTCTTGTATATCTTTTTAACCCACATTTATCTACTTAATAAATTTTTATTGATACCAATCATGTGCTTGGTACCTAGTATAAAATCATTAGCAAAGCATACATGGTCCTTGCTATCATGGAACATATAGATAGACAGACAAAACACAGACAATAAATTGGCAATGAAATAAATAATTATAAAATGTAAAATTCGAGGAAAGAAATAAACAGGGAATTTAGTCAAAAAGTAACAGAAAGGAAACGCACTGACAATGATCAGGAAAGATCTTCCCAAGTAGGAGACATTGAACTGAGAACTTCAGATTGAGAAGGAAGCTGCTATAGGAAGAGCTTAGGGAAGAATACTCCAGATCAAAGGAAAATCATGAGCAAAAACCCTAAGATGAGAAAAGGAAAACCTTTAGAATGTTCTAGAAACTGAATTAGAGTCTATGTGACTGAAGCATAGTGAGTGAGAGGAGGAGTTGTACCAGATGTGATTGTAGAGGAAAGCAGGGGCCAGATTATTTAGGGCTTTATAGTCCATGATAAGAATTTTAAATTTTATGCTACATGTAGGGAGCAGAGGGGAAGCATAATTCAATCTGTATGTAAAAGCTCTTGTAGGCTCTTGTGTGGAGAATGAACTGAAGGTGCAGGAACAACAAAGAATCAGGAAAACTGTTAGAAGGCTAACTCTCTAATGAAGTAGTAGAGAGAGATGGTGGCAGCAGTGGAGAGAGTGCATAGTGTTGACTTGATCTATGAAGGTAAAAAATGGACCTTAGAAATGGATTTAAAGTGGAGATGAGAGAAAGAGAAGAACTAAGGATAATTTCTAAGAAACTGGATGATTAACAATTAATTTGTCTTCTTGAGGAGAAATGGATTTGAGCAATTAATTTTAGTTTCTCACTTCATCAAGAATCACTACATCATGAGGCCCCTGGGTGGTTCAGATGGTTAAGTGTCTGCCTTCAGCTCAGGTCATGATCCTAGGGTCCTGGGATTGAGCCCCACATCGGGCTCCCTGCTCAGTGGGAAGCCTGCTTTTCCCTCTCCCTCTGTCTGCTGCTTCCCCTGCTTGTACACACTCTCTCTCTGTCAAAAATAAATAAAATCTTTTAATAAAAAAAAGAATCACTACATCAAAAACTAATGATGTATTGTATGGTGACTAACATAACATAATAAAATAAAATTGAAAAAAAAAAAGAATCACTAGAAGATTCTAGGAAGATGATGGCTTGAAGATGACTCTGCTGACCTCCTCCCAACTTTGGTCTAAATACTAACATGAAACCTGAAAGAAACATCTGGGGCCTGACTACAGGTCAGAGAATGAGAGCCAAGTTCAGGCCATCATAGTTCCTGCTGGTATAACCTGTCCCTTCTGGGTTGGGCAAGAACCTTGAGATTGAAAGTTCTTGGAGAAGACCAAAATGCCCAGGAAAAGCTATAAACTGTCTCCAAAACAAGGGGAAGATTGTTTCTGAGAAGACCTGTAGGTCTACCTGACCTCAACAGGGAGGAGCTGAGTGTTGGTCAGCGTCCTCTTTGCCTCCGAGTCTGAATGGAGAGAAGTGGATGTTAGATCCAGAAACAGCAATGTCGGCTATAGGAATGACTCTTGCAATATACATACCCCATTTTGAATTCATAGTGTGCCATATGATAAATAATGGCTTTTTTTAAATAGAAAAGAATATCTAGATGAAGGGGGGGAATCAGAGGGGGAGATGAACCATGAGAGACTATGGACTCTGAGAAATAAACTGAGGGTTCTAGAGGGGAGGGGGTTGAGGGGATGGGTTAGCCTGGTGATGGGTATTAAAGAGGGCACGTATTGAATGGAGCACTGGGTGTTATATGCAAACAATGAATCATGGAACACTACATCAAAAACTAATGATGTAATGTATGGCGATGAACATAACATAAAAAAAAAGAATATCTAGAATTACAAGTATAAAATCACCTCAGCTAAGACCTAGCATATCTAGAATTAAAAGTATTAAGCCACTTTAGAAAGACCTCAACAACTACACTGTCAGTATCCTCATGTTACATATAGAGAAACTAAGGCACACAGAGAGTAAATCACTTGCCCAAAGTCATATAGCGGCCAAGTGGTGGAGGTGATTTTTAATTCAGGCAAACAAAATCTGGCTACAAATGGTTTACAGTGATAAAGATGCCCCAGGTTTGGTGGCCATAGAAAGCAAATCATTTTATCTTATTGAGCCTGCTGTTCATCATCTATAAAGTGCGGTGTGTGGGTCAGATGACTCCTACGGTCTTTTCCAACTCCAAGGTTCCATGAGAAGCACATATCAATGTCTTTAAATAAATGAACATTATGGATTTGATATCAGAATCATGATCCATTTGGACTTAGATTTAATAAAATTAAAAATTTCTTAAATTAGGTTTTTTGCCCTCTCAATGGAAACAAAACTTAGTCACAATATATAGCATTGAAAAGCATTATATCAGCACTGACAGTCTTTAAACAAACCAATACAGAGACTTTTTTTTTCCTGTAATTTGAGATTAATGTAGTTTTTTTCAATAAATAATATCAGGCAAAGTAAAAAATGAGCCAATGTGAAGGTTTAGGTATCTAAATTTACAAATAATGGCCTGAATTAATGGAAAAATACATTTGCTGTTTAGTGAAATGCTTGTAATTATGATATTGGAAATGAGTCTACCTTGAATTTTTGATAGTGCTTGACAGGCTAAATAAAAAATAAGCTTATAACAGCAGAAGCAAAAGACAATGGATTATGATATTAATAGGTCATGAGATGATGAGCAATGAATGTGCATTTTTTATTAGTAAACTTCCTCAAGAGTTAGTGTTTTTAAAATCTTTTTATTTGGAAATAATTATAGATTCATTGGAAGTTGCTTTTCATCAAGTTCTCTCCAATGGTTACATCTTATATAATTATTATACATATCAAAATTAGAAATTTGACATCCGTACAATGTTCTATGTCATGAGTTTGTTTTAAACCTTAGGGAAAAATCCTTTATTTCTTCATATTTAATGTGCCTTTTCAACTTACACTTGTGGCTGAAATTGTGGTTGACATTTTAACAGGATAAATCCTGTTCTTGAATAAGGGGCTTACTGCGTGCTCTTCCTGCCATATTTAGCACTGCTTAAGATATTCTCAACATTAGCTAAAGTATATCCTCATTTGTCCAAAAGCCAGATTTTATCCTATCTTTATAGATAAAGTTGCTGCAAAGAAAAGAAGTATTTGAAAAGTCTGTTAAAACATTTTTTTTAATGGTAGAATTAGTCCTGGCGAATGTTTCTGCCTGAAGTCAGAACTGATGTTTCAAATTCTATGTACTCTGAATTTACAATTTTCTTTTCCTCTAGCTGCTCTGTGATCTTATCTGCTTTACAGTTGTTTGGAGTAATTTTCTCTGTACACCCTGATCTTCTGACAAGTATATTATCAGCTCAATTTATCATTATTGTTGGTCTTTGAGTCTGGTAGAAGAGGCAGTGCCTGAGTTCCCTCCAACACACAGAGAGGGTTACTGACTCTCAGCTCCCTCCACTGTGGGATGTGGAAGGACTATGCTGCAGGAAGGGCAGATTGGAGCTCTAAACCCGACAGGAGCATCAGCTAGATTATGCTTACTTAGATCTTGCTGCACCTCTATTTCCCCATCTCTATAGTGTATGTTATAAATTCAAGGACTGCTGAGACACTTTGTTTTTCTTTTTCTTTTTCAGATTTATTTATTTATTTTAGAGAGAAAATGCAGGGGGGCAGGGACCAGGTGGTTGCAGAAAGAAACTCAAGCAGACTACCGGCTCTGCAAGGAAACGATCCCGGGGGGGCGGGGGGAGCTGATCGTTGGGCTCGATCCCACAGCCCTGAGATCATGATCTGAACTGAAACCAAGACTTGGAGGCTTAACTGACTGTGCCACCCAGGTGCCTCTAATAACCATTTTCTATGTTTAATTCAAGAATTCTGTGATTTCTCCAATTCAGCTAGGTCATGCAAATTCTACTCTGTAGCCAGCAGTCCCTAGTATAGAATGTTATCAGCAGGAACATAGTTTTAATTCTTTGAAAGGATACAGATGATATGCTTGAGACATTATTGATAGCTTGGTTGATGGGTCAATGAATCTTTTCCACCGAGATAGTCTGGCTTGGCCACGGCCTTGACCATTGCACACTCCAGACTAGGAAGCCTTTGCCAGGCTGTGAGCTCTGCTAGGACATGAGCAGCAACAAATTGAAATTCCCCTGCTCAGTTGCCAAAAATCTAGAATAACGGATGATGTGTGGTGCAATAAGAACAGGAGATTTGGAGCCAGTCCTTGGTTTGAATCCCAACCCACCTCTAGCTAGCTCTATTTATAGTTATATAGGGATCAGGACTGAAGGAGGACCAGGGTGGGTGAAAGCTGGACAGAATTCTAAGAACAAGCACAGGGATAGTTTTATCCCCCCTTCATTTCAAACTGCCTTCTGGCAAAGATGCTCCTGGACCCAGAGTTGTGATTTCCGGCCAAGCAGAAGTCAAAGGACTGAGAGTAAATCCTGCCCTTAAAAAGGGACGTCAAGAGAGGTAGGATAACCTCACAACAGGTAAGTATAAGCCATGAGCACAAATGAAGATGAGAATTATAGACCTTTAGATTTGGAAAAAGAGTACTAAAGACCTAGTCCTCAATATCCTACTAGCTCCTGACCAGTGGTTCTTGACTCTCTGCTTCAATATCCCCAACTGTGGGTAATTCACCACCTCCCAGAGTAAACAGTTTAATTTTCAGCCTTCCTAATTACCTTCTTAATTCAGTCCTTCCTAATTAAGAACTGTCCTTAATTTTCTTACATTTTTCTTATTCAACGTACTGAACAGGAAGTAAAAAGGAATACGGAAGAAAAAAACAACAGCAGCTGTTTCTGAACCTTGGCCTGAATGTCTGACAGTAATTTCATTGGTTTTATTCACAGGAATAATTTAACCTCAGAATCCATGAATTGCTATGGATAAGCGATTTTTGGTGAGCATTGCCTTTAGGCTTATTTTGAATTTTATCACTTTAGAGAGAACCAGTTTATATTTCTCAAAATTTTACATTATTGTGACCAAGTTTTGGAAAAATTCCAGAATGGTTTCTTTTTTTATATCTATTTCAACTACATGGTTTGATGTTTTCCCCAAGCTCTTGCTTGCAGTGCAAAACTGTTCCCATAGCTCTGGTAATGCTCCTTAAATTTCTCATTAAAAACAAAGTACGAAAGCATACTGTATTAAAAAAAACTAACTTTAACAAAAATGGCCAATCTTAGATGGAACCAGAGTTACAATGGCTGTTTCATATTTGAAGCCTCACAAATGGTTAAAAGGAATCCTTTTCTTCTTTTCTCAAAATGGAGGGTTCCTTTGTATCCTTCTATGTTTCCTTAAATAGATAGGGATTATATATGAGGACAACCAGAACCATTAAAAATGAAGGGACTTTGTCTCAGAAGAATAATTTGTGTTTTCTGCAACCACAGTGCCATTATATTTTAATATCTAATACATAATTAGCAGAAACTTGCTTTACTACTCAGCTCTTCAGACTTTGCACTCCAGAAAAAAACAAACAATGAAGTCGAAGAGTCTAACTCTTAGGGAATCATCCATCTAGGAAATAAAGATATTTTAAGGGGAATATTTATACATACTAACTTAAACAGTGAAGATTACCATAAAGTGATAAAAAAAGAGATTCCACTAGTTAAATATGACTTTTTAATAAAAGTTACTAATTCTGAAGCATGAAAACAGAGCAGTGTTGAGAGGGAAGGCTCCAGAATCAGGCAGTCATGAATTTGGATTCTAGCTTCACCGTTACTACCAATGTGATCCTGAGCAAGTTGTTTCTTAGTTAAACCTAAGCCTATAATTATATGCTTAAAGATAAGGCTAACGCCAATATTTCACCTCCTTAAATCCTCGTGATGAATAGTGAGATAACACACAAAGATCACCTCCTGCAGCACCTAACTCATAGCTGTGCTTAGTAAATATAAGCACTATTACATTATTGCTTAACACTGGATTCTAGAAATATTTATTGCATTTGCTGTATTCCAGATCGCGTGCAAAGTACTGAGGATATAAGAATTTGAAGTTCTTTCCTTTATTAGTTCTCAAAATCTAGTAGAGTGGAGAGAAAGAAAAACAAATGGCAGTATAATGTGAACAGTGCAGTGATTCAGAAATGTGGGAACATAGTCTAGAACGGTCAAGGCAGACATCTCAGATAAGACATTGTGCTTATAGATGGCTTTATCACTGAAAGTCTTTTCATTGACGCAGACTTCTAGAAATGGTTCTTGATCCTTTATCAGTTATGCCAGACTCTCCATGGGTAAGGTTTCTAGGAATAAATTATGTGCTTCTAAAATCTGCCATAATTTCTTTAGGCTGTTAAGGAGGCTGTCCAGGCACTATTCTAGTGATTATCATTAAACAAGAGCATTCGGGGCCTTTCCAGAAGTGTCAGGAAGTTCTCTTGGGATCCTTCACTGATGGGAGAGAATAGGTAATCTTATATCACATAACGGTTTCATTGTGGCTTCTGTAATCAGGCTCCTGGGATTGACTTCTGACCCTTTTATGAGCCCTGGCTTGCTGTGTGCAAAATACTCCATTTCCCTAAGCCTCAGTGTTTTCCCCTATAGAAGGGGGAGCATAATATTGCTTATTTTATGAAATTTTGTGAGAATTAAAGGAGATAATATATATAATGCACTTGGCAGATGTTAAGTGATAAATGGAACACCTCTATTTGTAATTTAGTTCTATTTCCCTGGATAGTGAAGGGTGAGGGAGTCTGTGAGTGTCAAATTAGATAAGGACTGGTTTCCATTTACATTGTTGTGATAGCTCTATTTTCTCTGTGCTTGTTCATAATGTTCTCATTTAACGTGTAAATACGTTTTAATCCTGACATAGTGTGCTCCTGGTTTTATGACCAAATCTGTTGCTATGCTTGCCCATGGTTTTATTTTTTATATTTTAATAAGAATCCATTGGTTTATCCTTTTTATCAGATTCTTCTGAGAATCAGCCAGAGCTAAATAGCAACGCTTTGCTGAATACCCAAGACAATAAAGAAAGAAAGGAGCAGGGTCTTGGCAGGAAGATATGTTACCCATAGAAATATGAATAATAGACTCTGGACACAGGAAGTGGTGGGAGTGACATTCATACTAAAATAAACATGCTGATTAATTAAAATTTCACTCACCATGCTTTGCTTGCAGGCACTTCATTGTTAGTTTCACCAGTAGCCAAGCTGTATTGTCATTCTCTGATTTCTAGAGATTATTGTCTGAAATGTTTTATTGTAACTGAAAAAAAGCAGCTCCAGACTCATGAGCCACACCCTACCACATGACAATAAAAAAAAAAAAACACACATTTGGTGGGTTCCAACAATCAGACATGTTTATACCATTTCAGCAGTAAACCAAACTCAGATGATTTACCTGTTTCAATTCCTAACCCCATATTCTCATGATGCTCAAATTTGATGGTATTTATGCGAGGTTTTCTGCTTAAGCAAGCTTTTTAAAGCTTTTTCAAAATTGTGAACTATAACACACATACAGAAAATTGCATAAGGCTTAATTGGAGAGCATAATGAGTAATTATAAAGAGAACGCCCAGAATGAGAAATAAAACCTGCTGCCCTTTGAATTCTCTACCTCACTGTGTCTCCTCCAGATGCCATTCCTTTCCTGTCTGCTTGAGGTGACCATGGCCCTGATTTTATAGTAATGCTTTCTCTATGGTTTCCCCAAATACATATGCATCCCTAAAAATGTAGTTTATTTGGGGGTTTGGGGAACTTCATATGAATGTATCAGACAAAATGTATTATTTTTGTCTAGTTTCATTTATTTAATATTGTCTGTGGGAAATTTGGAATTGAACCAGAGTTTACTTAGTTTTGTTGCTGTAAAATATTCCAGTATATGAATACACCATGATTATCCATTCTACTCTCTTTGGACATTTGGCTTCTTTATACTTCAGGATAATTAAGAGCAATGATGTTATAGACATTCTTTTACATGTATAGTATTCTGGTCCACATGGGCAAGAGACTTTATGAGTTCTATTCTAAGGGGTGAAATTGTAACATGATAAAGTATGCATTTTTTTCAATTTTACTAGATAATTCCAAATTGTTTTCCAAAGTGGTTGTACCCATTTACACCCGACCAGCAGTATAATGCAACTCACAATATTCACATTTGGTCAATTTCATGGGTGTGTAATGGTATTTTATTGTGGTTTTAATTCACCTTTTCCTGATTACTAATGACATTGAACCCCTCTTATATGTTTAACAACAATCTGAATTTCCTTTTTTGTGAAGTTCAAATATTTTGCCCATTTCTTTACTGAGTTTTTTTCCCCTTTTTTCTTAATAGTATTTTTTTATTAAGTCTGGATACCAGTACTTTGGAGGTCCCCCCCCAAGTTTTATAATTGAGATATAATTGAGAAATAAAATTGTAAGATATTTAAAGTGTACGTTGTGATGATTTGATATGTGTATACATCGTGAAATTAACATGTCCATCAACTCATATATTTACCCTTTTTTAAAAAAAGATTTTATTCATTTGTTTGGGAGACAGAGAAAGAGCATGAGCAGAGGGAGGAGCAGAGGGAGAGGGAGAGGTAGACTCCCCACTGAGCATGGAGTCTCACTCGGGGCTCCATCCCAGGACCCTGGGATCATGACCTGAGCCGAAGGCAGATGCTTAACCGACTGAGCCACCCAGGTGCCCCTACCTTTTGGGGTGGGGGGCAAAACATGTAAGTTCTACTTTCTTAGCAAATTTGAATTATATGATACGGTATTATCAATTATAGTCACCATGTTATACATTAGATGTTCAGACTTAATTCATCTTATCTGAAAGTATGTGCCCTTTTACTAACTTCTTGAATTTCCTCCACCCCCCAGAAAAGTGGCAACCACTTTTCTACTCTGTTTTTATGAATTCTACTTTCTTTTTTAGATTCCCCATGTGAGTGATACCATGAAGAATTTGTCTTTCTCTGGCTTATTTCACTTAGCATATAATGCCCTCCGGGTTTATCCATGTAGTTGCATGCAAGGCTGAATAATATTCCTATATGTGTGTGTATGTGTGTATGTGTGTGTACCGCATTTAAAAAATTCATTTATCTGTTGATGAATGCTTAAGTTTCCATATTTGGCTATTGTGAATAATGCTGCAATGAACATGGGAGTGCAGGTACAAGCTACTTATTTCATTTCCTTTGGATGTATACCCAGAGTGGAATTGCTGGATCAGAAGGTAGTTCTATTTTTAATTTTTTGAGGAATCTCCATACTATTTTCCACAGTGGCTGCACCAATTTTCTTTCTCACCAACAAGGGTTCCGTTTTCTCCATATCTTCACTAACGTTTGTTATCTCTTGTCTTTTCGACAACAACCATTCTAACAGATGTGAGGTAATATTTCATTGGGGTTTTGACTTACATTTCCCTGATAATTAGTGATACTGAGCACATTTCATGTACCTGTTGGCCATCTGAATGCCTTCTTTGGAAAAATGTGTATTTAAGTCCTTCGCCCAGTTTTAAATTGGGTTATTTGTTTTTTGTTACTATTTTTATGGTATTGAGTTGTAGAAGTTCCTTATGTATTTTGAACATTAACCCCTTATCAGATATATAGTGTGCAAATTTTCCTCCCATTCCATAGGTTGCCTTTTCATTTTGTTGTATGCAGAAGCTGTGCAGAAGCTTTTTAGTTTGATGCAGTCCCACTTATCTTTGCTTTTTTTAAATTTAAATTCAATTAGCCAACGTATAGTACATCATTAGTTTCAGATGTAGTGTTCAATAATTTGTCAGTTGTGTATAACACCCAGTGCTCCTCACATCATCTTACCTTTGCTTTTATTACCTTTGCTTTTGGTGTCAAATCCAAAAAATCATTGCCAAGACCAATGTCAAGGATCATACCCATTATATTTTCTTTTAATTGTTTTACAATTTCAGGTCTTATATTCAAGTCTTTCACCTATTTTCAGTTGATTTTTTTGTGTATGGCATAGATAGGGGTTCAGTTCCATTCTTTTCCAGTTTTCCCAAATGGATACCAGTACTTTGGTATAACTTACAAACAATTTTTTCCATTCTGTGACTTGTATTTTCACTCTGTTATAATTATGTCTTTTAATGGACAAGAGTTCTTATTTTAATGTAGTCAAATTTACTAATTTCTTTCTTGAATATGCTTTTTTTGGTCTCATTTAAGAAGGAAATCTTGCCCTAACCCTAAGGTTATGAAGGTAGTCCATTATAGTATCTTCTAAAAGCTTTAGAAGAAAAATTTTTTCTTTCACATATAAGTCTATAATCTACCTGGAGCTGTGGCTCTTTGTATGGTCTGAGGTAGGGTGCAATTTCTTTTTGGGGGGAGGGTGCCATTTTTCATACAAGTAACTGTATTGAGAGATAGGGACTCACTCATTGCTCTTTAGAATAACTTCTGTCAATAACAACAACAATAGCAACAACAATAATGAAAATTATAAAGAATGGGTATATACTCATTTAATTAAAATGTGGATATCTGTTCCCAGACTCTTTTGTACAATTGTTTATGTATTTATCTATTTCTGTACCAATATTAATTGATATAACTTTGTACATGCTTAAAATGTTTACAGTAATTATAATATAAAAACATATTGAGCGTATTACAGGATAGTAAAAACTAGGTATCTCTTAGTCAAGTTTCATAATTATTAATAGTAAATTATTAATGGTTTGCATGGTCAGAATCCATGTAACATGTTTAAATGTAGTGAAGTCAAGAAGTCATTTTTAAGAGATGATGAGTGATTCTGATAATCTGAGTCTAGTTTGAGAAGATATGTATAATAAAGAATCAAATGAGGAAGCAGTGGATCTTAACCAAGCGTGCAAAATCAGAATAAGTTATGGAAGCCTTCAAAATTTACTTATGGTTGCTTAGTCCCCAGAAAGTCTAAGATATAGGCTAAGCATGTATACTTCGATGGAAAAATATGTGATTCCAATCATCATTCATGTTGATAATTATTCCAAAGAGTCAAAAGGTGATTTCAAGTGCCAGATCCACCACTTACTAGCCTATGGTCCTGGGATCGAGCCCCACGTTGGGGCTCCCAGCTCAGCGGGGAGTCTGCTTCTCCCTCTCCCTCTGCCCCTCTCCCTGCTTGTGCTCTGTCTCTCTCTCTCTCAAATGAATAAATTAAAAAAAAAAGAGTTGTTGAAAGTATCTAAAAGAAGCAAATTATATAGAATTGTTTTATGACCTGCAAAACATTGTTTAAATAGAAGTATTTTCAGCTAGAGACCTATCAGGTTAGGGGAGGGCTAGGCAACAAGGGGTAGTAAATTTACTTAATACAAGGTATGAAGGCAAAATTTAAGAGATTTAGTGGCACGCTTTAAGTGACACCGAAAATGGTCTTTTGTGCTCCTTCAGGGATACTATCTTCTTGTGTGTGTGGTCATTTGTCAGGTAACATAAATAGCAATGGGAGGAGAAGGCAATGATATTTCTTTAGCCTTAGTATCAAGTCAACCATACTACTGGGTCTCCCTAGTGCAACTCACTTGTAGGTTATGCCCACTTGATCTCCACTTAGTTTACTTGGTTATTATTTAATAGCCAAAGTGACTTGAACAGCAAACTGCAATGGAATAGCCTTGTCAAACAAAAGTTAGTCAGTGTAGTTAAAAATAATAACTAGCTGCATACCCAAAGAGGTCCCCAAGAGAGCCTCTTCATCCTAATAAAATGGCTCTTGTTCCTAAAGCTGATTGTTTAAATAAACACAAATTTCTGCTTAAAGCAAATGAAAGTACACTTGGGTGTCACATGTACCTATTGCTTTCAAATTTCTAACTTACACCGTAGATATCCACAATAAGACCACATCTTCTTAAGCAACCTAAATATATTTAACAAATTTCTGAATCTCCTGCACTATCCTAGGTGCTGCTCATGTGCCAACAGCTGTATTCAAGGAAGAAACATCCTCTAACAATTGGACTTGGAACCAACAAGTTAAGAGGACAATAGGGGAAGGGAAGGAAAACTGAATGGGAAGAAATCAGAGAGGGAGCCAAACCATGAGAGACTCTTAACTCCGGGAAACAAACTGAGGGTTGCAGAAAGGGAGGTGGGAGGATGGGGTAACTGGGTGATGGGCATTAAGGAGGGCTTGTGATGTGATGAGCACTGGGTGTTATGTGCAACTAATGAATCATTGAACATTATATCAAAAACTAATGATGTACTATTCATTGGATAATTGAATTTAAATTAAAAAAAGAATAATTCTTGAATATGTTAATTATTATTCCAGCAACATGAACATTAGCTGAGATTTTATTAACACTTATCTTTGATTAATGTTAGCTCTTCCCTCAGCTAAAATATTTGTTCTTACTAAATGTTTAAAAATAACTTGTTTTGAATGTATAAATTATGTATAACATAGGCAAAGAAAAAAAAGCAAAAAAATTCTAATAATTGTTGTATGCTATATGATTTGGCCAGATTAAGATTCTTTGTAATTCTTCCTGTCATGCGGTAGCGGGCCTTAACACAGCTAACGCTCTTGCTCACTTTCAAGGCTTCATTTAGATGTCTTCAAGAAGCTTCCTTCAGTCTGACTGAGTTAAGTACCTCCCAGAAAAGTGTAAATATATGTTTAGGGTTACCTTCACCCCTGCTGTATATTAAAATGATACATTTCTGTACATATCTTCCATGAATTTAACATCTGTCAGGAGTAAAGGCAGTCTTGTTTTCTTACCAGCATCTTCCAGAGAATTGGGCACTATTTAGATTACTCAAATATTAGTTGAATGGAACTGAACTGATTCTACTGTATGCTGAGAGCCACAGTTTCTACTGTATTAGCTTACTTGAATATCACCTTGTTTTTCTTATTTGAGTGACTTCTTTGAAGACACTGTAGTAATGTTGAGGCACTTAGAGTATTATCATGGCTATTTAATTATAAATTATAATTTCATTCAAGCTGTGATTTTTACATTTTTAATACATTATTTATTTATATTCAGGTACAATCTTTCCCTTAAGAAAGTACTTGTGGGGTGCCTGGGGGGCTCAGATGGTTAAGTGTCTGATTCTTGGTTTTGGTTCCAGTCATGATCTCAGGGTCGTGGGATCAAGCCCTGGGTTGGGCTCCGCCCTTAGCATGGAGTCTGCTTGTCCCTCTCCCTCTGCTCCTCCATCTGCTTTCACTCTTGCACTCGCTCTCGCTCTCTCTCAAAAGTAAAAAAAAAGTACTTAAATAGAAAAATAATATGTCCTTAAAAAAAAATCTAGTTGTATGGATGTGCTCAAGCTGAAAGCCATGTATACAATTTTTAAAACTTCCATTTGCCTGCTAGTGGGTAGTATTCAGTGTTTAAGTAGACACATTTTGGAGTCACCCAGATGTGGGATTAAATTCAGCTTTTGCAAATGACTAATTGTGATTTTGGGGGATGCTATGTAGTCTTTGTGAGCTGCAGCTTCCTTATCTAAAATAAGAGCACTATCTAACTTACGGCTTGTTGTGGGGTTCTAAGTGCTCACTTGGTAACTAACTATTAGCCTCTCTGAAATAATTCGTATTGCTAGTCATTGATGACAAAGGATTTCTTTCCCCATGGCCCCTTTCCTTCATTCAGAATGAGGTTGTTTTATTGCTTTTGTTATTGTTGTTTGTCATTTTGTATTAGTACTTTTAATTGAATGTTTTCCAATTTCAAACCTTTTATTGGAAAGACAGATCACTGCCTTCCTTTTAATACTTACTAACTAACTAACTGATTTTCACTATTTCCTCAAACCTCAACACAATCTTCTGGCCTCTGTGATCCTATGCTCAGTATAGGCCATGTTACACCTGAATTCTACTTTGCATGCAGTCTGTTAGTTGGGGGCAATTTGCTTTCCTCTCCCCAACTTCATTCATACCCAAATATATTTCTAAATATCTTATTATGTTCCCAGTTTCAAAATGTCTTTTATATGACCTTTAAAAATATTGTCCATTTGGAAACTCAGGTGCATTCCCCTTGTTGGCTCCTCCGTACCCCTGACTCCCCCAGTCTTCCTCAGGAGTCTTCTGTTCCAGCCCAACTTGTTTCCCTTTGGTCATGCATTTTAGCATCTGCATCTTTCTCCAGTCTGTCCTTATGTATGGCACAGGCTTCTCTCTTACTTCGCTCTACCATGTCTCTCCTGATTTTTCAAGATACCTCCTCTGAGAAGATCTGTTACAGGTAGAACATTTTACCTGCAAACAGTCCCTAACCAGGTATCTCCTTTCTATTAACTTATTCCTAGATTTACTTAAATGGAATCACATAATTTTGGAGCTTAAGTCTATCTTAGATATAAGATAGAAATTATTTAGCCTAAATATAGATATATCATATATAGTAGATATATCTATATAAGATACAGATATTTAGTCTAATTTCCTCATTTTGCAAATAAGAGAGCTGAGGCCCAGGGAGATCATTACAAGCATTGCATTTAAGTCTATTAAGATTACCTAGAAGGAATGCATGAGCAGTAGTGTTTCAAAAGGAAATAAGCAATAAAACAAAACTAATGGAATGAGGGAAAATGCTTGATATGGGTGCTTACTCATTTCACTAATTTTTTTAAAAAGCTATAAAATACAAAAGCTCAAGATAAAAAAGAAAATTAAAAAGTAGGGGCCAAAACTACTAGCACAACTTGATTTAAAAAAAAAAAAAGAAAGAAAAACAAGTCACACTTTTGTTTTTTTTTTTGGCCATTTGGGAAAATCACAATATTTTGCTTGATTACTTTTCCTCACTTTTCAACCAGTAATATGGATTGCATGAAAAATAAACAAAATAATTAAACTTTATGATTTCATTCCAATGCTTGCTGGCATAGAGGTATAAAAAAGCAATCCATGGATTTTGCAATCAAATAAATCTGCGTTTCAATTCCTATGGGTATCAGTTTACTCATTTGTAATATCATGAGTTAATGTAGAAATAAAAGCATCTGGTAACAGACCTTGAGTCAGACACATATTTTAATGCAACATTCCCAAGAAGCAATTTAATCAACAAATCTTTCTCTTCTATCTCCCTTAGGAATATAAGACATAAATGCAAAGCCTGACATCAATACAGGTCTATAGATCAGTGACTTTGTCTCTGGGGGATATTTTGTGCATATCCAGTGAATCCATATGAGCAGGTTTCCCTGGAAGAAGTTCGAGCACTGCACAGATATAATAAGAATGACACAGTTTGAAATATTGTGAGAATTACCAAAATGCAACACAGAGACATGAAGTGAGCAAGTGCTGTTGGAAAAATGGCACCAACAGACTTGCTCAACACAAGGTTGCCACAAAACTTTGATTTGTAAAAAAACACCATGTCTGTGAAGCACAATAAAGTGCAATAAAACAAGGTATGCTTCTTTATGACCTTCTGGAAAAGGCAACATTTTGTGGAATAGAAAAGGGGTGAGAATATCCAGCTAACAGTAAAGAAATAAAACTAATACCTATAATCAGATTACATTTTCAAGCAGAATTCTCTAATTCGGAAGGGAATTACAGATACATATAATCCTAATGGCCATTTTCTCTCGACTTTTCTTCACTTCATTTCTTTCTACAGCCAAAATCAGAAAGAAGGTGAATGGTAATACCATGCCCTAATAATTTAACTTGGAAAGAGAGAAAAACAAAGTATTTCTAAAACTCTATCATAGGGTCAGCTCACTGTTAGTTTAGTAGCAATGGACAGACCTTGGCTTGATTCTTGCTCCACCTGTTACTCAGTGTGGGGTTCAAATTTTATAACTTGAACTTTGGTTTCCTCTTATGTGAAGTGGTCCTATTAGTCACGCATCCTCACAGGTACTTAAATATTTGACATAATACTTGGCACATGCTGAGTGTTTAAAACTTCTAGCTTTTATCATTTTACTCTAAATTTATAGAAACTACATCGTCATGATGCTCTTATACTAAAACAGTTGATTGATTTTTGTTCTTGGGTTTAAGAAAACCCAGTGGTTCCATAGTTGGTATTTAGTGTGCACATTTATTTCTTCTTGAATCACTCTGGATCTGTTGTTGACCCTAGGCTTTATTATTAGTTCATCGACATCTATGGATAAAAAAGAATTTTATATTCAGTTCATTATTTATGTAAAGATAAGGAATCAGCGGCCTCACAGCTGAGTGAGAATCTTAGAAATGGCCATCTCAACAAATGTGCTGACAAAGAAGCACCTATGTATTAAGGCTGTTCTCAAGTAGCAATTTGTTTCCATAGCACCTAAGTGGAGAAAGATAAAATTTCCCATTAGTCCCCCGAAGCAGAAAAACGTTTAAAATTCCAGGTTTGGGTAAGGAAAGATGATGATATTTTCCAATGTACGTTAAAAGTGGGTTTTAGAATTCTTTTCTTTGTTCAGTTAACAGAAAGTCATTATTAGGTAGAATTTGAATTCATATGAACCTTCACCATGTGAAAAGTTTGATATTTGTTTGAATTATAGGACTAAACGTGCAAGTTTCTGAAATCGAAAATGTCATTTTTGCTTAGTTTAGAAGGGAAAATAAGATAATGAAAAGAGCAAACATCTCCTTGGTAAATATGAACTTAGGAGGAGGAGTCCCCAAAAAGTTTCAAGATGCAAAGTCTTTATGATCATAAATGAGAAGGGAGGAAATTTAGTTATTATTTATTCATTTGTTTGTTTAAGAAATATTTTTTGAAAAATTTTTAAGTACCTGGCACTGTGGTAAATGCACTGGGGACAGAGTTGTATAAAATAGCCCCTGCCTCCAAGAAGCTTCAAGAAGCAGAGGAGGAAGACCACAGGATAGAAAATGTTTCATTAACAAGCAGAAATAGGATGCTGTGGGAACATCATTGGGAGGGAAACCATGAGTCAAAAGAAAAAAGAAACAAACTGAAGAGAGACATAAAAGAGACTACTCAGAAAAAGCAAAACCAATTTTAATACAGAAAATGTCTGTCTTTCTAAAATCAAACACATTTAATACTTTCATAATACACCAAAGTTATATCTTGTTCTTTAAAATATCTTTGCTCCAAATGATTCTGAGGCTCAATCACGATTACAGAATACATAAAATTAAGTATATTAACATGACACAACCACTTAGTACTCTATAAAGTACATTATTTATAAGACTCCACAAGGCACACAGTTGATACAAGTTAATATGGGCTATATGAATTGTTCTCAGTTTTCAGGTATTTAGCCCTGCTAGCCAGGGTGAACATTCTTTTAACAGTATACTTTGGTGTCCTTCTTTGAAGAATGGACATTGAAAAAGTTAAAAATGAGTTACTATGTAGGCACTGATGTATGGAAAATACACTTTGTGTTTTTATATATTGTAAGCTGGAAATGCCTTTTGAGTCACATATAGATTTATGCTAGAAAGCTCGACAAACACTGAACAGTCTGTGAAGAATGGAAAACCGCTGGACCAACAATTCAGATGAATATAATTCAACTATTTGCTGCAATACTGATTTGCTTGTTAAATTAATTGCTCTGAAATCCTTTGGTTGTCAGGTACCAAAATAGTTTTGAAGTTAGAAAACTGCTTTCCCACTTAATTCTTGTGGGTGGCCCAATTCCCCATGATATTCACAGCTGAGAAATCTGTTTTATGCATTTTCATCTCAAGTGATAATCAGGAGCAAATTAAATCCTGTTTTAAATCTTAAAAGAAAAATGCAAACCACTCCTCAGTGACTTCAGACTGTAGGTCTGCAAGACATAGGCTTAGCTCCACATCTTGAATGCTGCTTTTGTATGCTGTCCCCTCTGCAACAGACTAAAATATGTCTATCATTACATCAGGATTGCCCAACACAATGACCATCCAATCTAATCAACCCAGGATGGCCTAACCTAATGAGTTTCAGATGTAGTGCTTCTAAAGTCAGTCAATAGTAATACTCTAAAGAAACTTAATTCCAACAAATTGAATATAAAATTCTTCATATTATATGCAGAAGTTTACAAAAAGCACTTCAAGGATATCTGGTCAAAACTATTGCCCAGAAGATTCCAAAGCCCGTACATTTTGTCCCAGTGTAATTAGACAGCTACAATAAAAGCAGTAAAAAGCAAGACAAGCAAATCTTGGTCTTTCTTAAATGAGTACAACCTCATTCCCTTGGGGGAACAGGTAACAAAAGGATGTTGGAGATTGTGCTTGTTTTTAGACAGATGTCATCTGGGACCATATGCTTACAGGAGTTTCAGATTTTTTCATTATCATCATTGTTGATTTTCTTAAATGCGACTGGGCTTGCTTGTTTCAAAGATGTCTTGGAAACATCCGTGTGCATGGTGGACATGGCTATTGTCTCATAGTCATCATCCCGAGACCGGAAATCACAAAAGCTAAAGAAGAACTGCAAGTCTCTCTGGAAATTTTTGTTCAGAAATCCATAAAATATGGGGTTGACACAAGTGGATATCATTGCTGTAAGGTGGCACAGCAGGAATAATAGATTATGGTTACACGTTGCAATGATCTGATGATTCCAATCAAACACAGTGTTAAAGATGGTAAGGGGCAGCCAGCAGACTGCAAACGCCACCACAATGGACAAAAGCATGATGTTGATTCTTTTGGTTTCACTGGACCTGTACTTATTGTCTCTCATCTTGTCCATCATGTTGTTTCTCCTTTTTAAGCGTATGTATATCTACAGAGAGAGAGAGAGAGAGAAAAAAAGTTCAACTAGAACCACTAATTTAAGGTGGAATTCTGTGGAAAGAAGGTTAAAATGGAAATGGTAGGGGGAAACATTTTCTTACCTTGAAGTAGCAAATAAATATAAAACAGAGTGGGCCAAAATACTGCAGCATCAAGAGGAGAGTTGTATAAGACAGCCTGTGGGAGTCCGATGGAAATTTATCAAAGCACACGTATTTGTCCTTGAATGCGTCAAGTGTTACATTCTGGAATGGCTCATCGGTCAATACTTGATAGATGAGGAAAGGTAGAGAAGAAACCACAGCAAGGACCCAGATGACCGCAATACCTATGTAAGCGTGCCTGTTACTTGGTCGCCACCCTCGTGGGTTGATTATCAGTTGATGGCGCTCCACAGCAATGAGAACCAGAGAGAAAATGGACACGGTGATTGAAACGCATTGCACAAAAGGATTCAGTTTGCACATCGCCTCGCCAAAAACCCAGTGGTCCATTAATGTGTAGACAAATGTGAAGGGGAGACACATGATGGCAACAAGCAAGTCTGAGAAGGAAAGGTTCACAATCAGGATATTGGTAACATTTCTCATCTCCTTTTGTTTCAAGATGATTATAATCAAGGCCAGGTTTCCAGAGACCCCAAGAATTATTACAGCTCCATAAGCAAGAGCTAATGTAAATATCATGGCCAAGGGCAGATGACAATCATCGCTTTCAAAAGCCAAAAACTGGGAATTCTCTGAAAAATTACAGAAGAGTGAATGATTTTCAACCTGGGAAAATAATGTTGAATTCATTTTGATTGGTTTGGTGATTATAGATTACTCTAGACAAATGGAAAATATGTTTCTTCAAAGCAGATCAAATGTTCAGCTTATTCTTAATTAATTCTCCATATTGCAATCCATTTATCAAAATTACTCTGAATTCTTCATTCCCTTGAACTGAACAATCTGTAAAGAGAAAATGACCAATGGCATTACTAATTTTATTGAGGGCAGTCAAAATGAATTCTGACTCATAATACTGTTTTAAGTGAAGACCTTGAAATAAATAAACAAAATGTAATCTGTATAAACATCTTTTTAAAGTAGCAGAACCACTGCAAACATTTTGAAAAAAAAAAACTCTTCTAATATTTTTAACTGGACTTGCAAATTTGTCTGTAAATTTAGCCTGTAAATTAGTAAGGTGTGCCTAAATCTCATGCCCAAAATCTTATATATGTCTTATATAAACGACTGTCAACAGATTCCTAAACATCGTAAAAATATGAATGTGTAACAAAAAATTTAATGCACAGATTAACACATAAGATATGAAACAAAGAAAAACAACAACAATTTCCCTAATTCTTCCTCCTACTATAGAAATGAACTAATTCATTAAGTTGTACTAATAGCTCCACCGTATACTGACCTGCTCTTTAAGGCAGACATTATTTAGCACAAGGATATTCAAAAGGGGATGATCAATAGAGTGAAACATCAAAAACCTTTGTCATATGAAGGACGGTGGAAGGGACAGAAGACGTTTAATCCAGAAAAGGCTAGGAATGGTATAGATGTCTTCCCATATTTGAATGGGTAGCATGTGCCGTAGGGAACCGGGCTTAGAATATTATATCTAACTATACAAGTTAGAAATAAGACCAAGGGAAATATAGTACAGTGTATATTACAAACAAAACAAAACAAATTTCACATCATTATGAGGAACAAAAGTTTAATCAAATGAAATCAACTGCTTGCAAAACTATGGGGTGCTCCATACACAAGAGTTTGCAGCTACTACATGAAAGCGTTTTGGGGAGCTCTTGCATTGTGTAGGAGACTTAAGTGGCTATAACTGAAGTTCCTTCTAACTTTAAGGATTTTATTAATATGTACAAGCTTTCAAAGGATTTCTAAGGTTTTATACATGTAAATATCCTTCCTCCCCACTAGACTGTATACTGATAAAATGCAGGGACCTACATTTTTGAGGTAATTTTGATCTTTCACAGCATTTTGTGATATAAAGACTCTTTTCTTACCAAAAAGAGAAATTACAGACAGTGGTTTTTTTAGAGATTAAAAGCTCCTTTGAAAAAAATCTGATTTCCTCCAGATTGCTAAATAAATATATGAGATTCAGGGTTTCTTATGTTAATTAACAGGCCATTGTGCCTGTGTTAAGGAAGGGAATTGCATTTATTTCTTTTTTATGGGAGAATAAAGAAAATCATGCAGATTGACTTCCATTTCAAAGGAGATAAGAAATTTAATGAACATTTGCCTTTTAAGTGGTACCTCTAATGAACCTTTCCTTGAGTGTTTTTGCTTTCTAGAATATCAGGTTTTTTTTATTATAAAGCCACACCTTGGCTTGATAAAACTGAAGAATAAAAATAAAGGTTTCTAACATTCAGTGAGAATGGAAGAATTAAGACTAGGAATGATTTCAAATGTGAACGTTTTTAGAAGTATAGCTCTCCCTTCCTCTGTGCAACAATCAATAGACAATGGCTCATGGACTCATGCAGACATCAACCTTTATCTCTCAAGAATGCCAAAGGCAGGGGGCACCTGGGTGGCTCAGTTGGTTAAGCGTCTGCCTTCGGCTCAGGTCATGATCCCGGGGTCCTGGGATCGAGTCCCGCATTGGGCTCCTTGCTCAGTGGGGCTTCTGCTTCCCCCTCTGCCTACCACTCCCCTTGCTTGTGCTCTTTCTCTCTCTGACAAATAAATAAATAAAAAAAGAATGCCAAAGGCAGAGAGAATAATCTCTGTCTCTTAGTGTCTGAGAACAAACCTTGAAGAATAATCTAACATTTCTTTGCAAATTCCTCACTGAAGAATTCAAGAAAATGTTTGCATCATACTTCATATATATGCACGTTGCTGTCAAGACATTCAACATGACTTACTAGTTAATTGTGAGTTTCTCTTCATTATTTAAAGTAAAACTAGCATGGTAGGAAAGTGCATGCTCTTTATCCTATGACTTCTCATGGCTCTCTGTCATCACGCACCACCAGATGAGAAAGTATCCTGGAATAAGACACTATGAGTACATTCCTCAGCCTGACACTTGAATACCTCTACATTTTGCTTCCCTTTGCCTTTCACTCTTTGCTCCAAAAGCCCCATTGTGAATGCTATGTTCCAGGTGGGCCAGTCTCTCCCCAGCCCACCAAGTGCCCCCCAGCCTGTTTTAGTGTCTGCATTCATCTGTCTCTGCCATTGCTCTTGTTGGGTGTCCTGTCACATCACCAATTCAAATGCTACCCGTCTTTCAAAACACCATTTAGTGCACTTGAATCCTTAACTGGCTCCTTCCAATTATGATATAATCTTTTTAAGGTAGGTAGTGTATATACCTCATAGCGCCTTGCAAATACTAGATTTAGAACAAAAATGCGTTGACTGACACAGTAGGTGCACAGTTGGAATAGTAGGTTCTAACGCCAGTAACTGAATTCTGTCATAGTCCTTTTACATAAGGACTTTTACAAAAGGACTTCTTTTACCTAGTCCTTTTACATGCAAGAGGGATGCCAATTACAATACTCATTTTATTAGGTCAGGAACATTAGGGGGAAATGTTCCATTTTTGTGTTTAAAAAACGAATTGTTTCTGAAAGAAAATTCATTCAGCCAATAAATATTTATTGAACACTCAGTTTGTGTCAGGCATGGTTTTAGGGGAGACAATGGTGACTTTCTCATTGAGTTTCCAGTCTTGTGAACAAAGAAAACCAAGAAAAAATAAATTGGTAAAAAGGATAGTATGCCAGATGATAGGTATTATACAGAAAAATAAAGCAAAGAAGGGGAGCTGGGGTGGTTGGGAGTTGCACTTTATTACTAGGTGGTGTGGAAGACCTCTCCTTGCCTGAAAACATGGCATATGATCTAAGACCTGAAAGTGGTGAGTGAGGAAGCCATGTAGATATGTCAGGGACTGCATCCCATGTGGAAAGAATGAACGTAAAATCCTTCAGGCTGGAGTGTACCTGGTGTACCAAACATCAATGAGAAGTGCAATAAATAAGAGACAGACTAGTAGAAAATTACTTAGAAAGGGTAAGCAGAAGAGGAATAGATTATGTAAGATCTTATTCCATGGGACAGTTTGACTTTTTCTCTGAGGAAGATGAGGAATCACTGGAGAGTCTTTGGTAAAGACATGAAGTTAGATGGCTTGTTTTAAATTATTACTTGAGGGGCTGTTTTCAACAGACTTAAGATAGGAAAGAGAAGAAATAGAGAGATTCATTAAGAGGCTAATACAATAATACAGATTAGAGATAACGGAGGCATAGACTGAGGTATCTACAGTGGAAAGGAAGAAAAATAGAAATTTTAAATCCATTGACTTATTTTGACAAAATTCAATCCATAATACAGTGTGTGGGCTACAAAGGCAGTTTCTTGCAGCGGGTTTTAGGTGAATACTGAAATTCAACTCTGATACCTTTGAAGTTATACTTGATGGACATGCTCTGGTAAGGAATAGTGGTCTTTCCACTAAGTAGGTATTAACTTAGCTATACAGAAAATGTAAACTATTTTTTTAAGTGTTTGCAAAGCCTCCTTTTCTAAGTGCATGTTCAGTAGTCATTCCAGTTTGGTAAAACAGTTCTGCATTGGATAACATGTGTATTTTCAGCCTATCTTAGTATAACTTCAAAAAAGAATAGTTGTCAGAAAATAATACTGAGAAAGAATTTACATACATTATCTTTGCAAAAGAAAATAATTTGATATTTACTATCCCAATAGTTAAAATAAGATATGCAACTACAGACATTGCAAAATTTAAGGTTGTTAAATCTCAATGTAGCTGTCATGAGCAATTAAGAGACAAAATAGAGATACTACAGACACCACCAATTGGAAACTTGGCCCCCTTCCAAAGGGAAATTTCCTTCTCCTTTCCAATGAGAATGCTGGCCTTCCACTGCTTGCCGTTCTTAGTGCTGTTACTACCTGAAAATACAAGTTTCTGGTCATAGTCTGCAGCAGGTAAATTTTTTCATATCCTCAGAGCTGGCCGTTCACCTTACTTGTTTTGGAAAAGAAATGCCAGCCTCGTTACATACAGCCTCCCAAAGTTACCGCTAGTTTATCTATGTGAGTTACATAATCCTCTGTTCCTTCCTCTTCTGGTTCAACAGACAGCTGCCTCAAAACGGTAAGGGAAGACTCAGAATGCAGTAGTCACCCACCGAAAAGCACTCCCGCTGTAGTCATAGGTGGGCAACTGGGCTGGATAGCTTTCTACTCTGTTCACCAGGGAAGCCCATTCTAGAGTCTTGCGCCTGCCAGATACTGCTTCTCCGTTTCTGTCCAGGTAGAGACAGGCAAGCTCTGCACTCCCCCCCGCCTGTGTGCCACCTAGCGGGTTATGCTTTTGCACAGGATCCAGGTAAGCATGGCAAATCTGAACGCTCTGGGAGAAAAAAAAAAAAAGTAAAAAGAAATGTCAAAACACACTCCCTCTTTGCCTTCCCCTAGGCTTTTCTGTGCTCCAGCAGTTACCAAAGAATGAAACGGCATGGTTAAACCAAAATTCCTATTGGCTCGCTTACCTGCCCACCTTTTTCATATTGTGTAACTAGGTGAATTGCCCCCAATTTTCCTCATCCCTAACCTTCCCACACACACCCGTTTGCCACCCATCTATCAAGGAACATCTCTACCCGTGACGATGAGACTGGCAAACAAAACATCCAAACCCAAACCAACCCAAAATAAAAAAGAAGCAGAGCCCAAACTCAGTTCTCTGTGGACTAACATCAGTTCTTAAAACATTCGCCTCTCTCCAGTCTACCTGGAGACCAACGGAACACTCTTAAGCCACCTGTACTTCCAGTCCATGCCCAATCTCCTAATCTTGCCAGGTTCCATCATCGCTGTTCTAAAAGGAGCTAAAGAGTTCGATGATCGAAACTCGGAAATAAAAGGATAGGGCTCAGGGTGTCTACCAGGGCGCAGTGACAGACTGGAAGGGTCAGCACCTAGGGAGAGGGGCTCCATTCCAGCCCAGACGCGGGGAACCCACAAGTGTCCGGGGGACCGTGCCTGCGCTCGGGTCCGCGGCCCCCCGGGCAAGCCCGCGCCTCCGCCGGCTCCCCGCGGGACACGTGCGGCGCGAGGGGGACCCAGGTGGACCACCCGCCAAACCCACCATTCCCCAGACCATCCCAGAGACCGGTTCCTCCGCGCAAACTCCAGTGCGGCCGCCCGGGCAGCCAGCTCCAGAAAAACGCAAAAGATAAGCCAGGTCAGGGGGAAGACGACCTTACGAGAACCCGAAAGGGGAGAACTCATATCCCGGTGCAGAAACCCTGGGGGAGCAGGGTGTGCGGATGCCGCCAACTCCCGATTACTGACGTCGGCCCACACCTATAGGCAGGAGTCCCGGAGTTGTCTGATCATCTGCCGCACCTTGCGACCTGCCTGCACCGGGAGCCCAACTAAGAGGCTGACTGTGCCCCACCTCAGCTGCCCAGAGTCAATTTCGGGCACTCGCACGTTTTTTCTTCCTCAGTGAGAGATTTCTGAAAAAGTCCCTTAAAAGGTGTAAACTTGAAACTTACCCCTCTGTTGGATTCGTCTTTTTCGCCCGTTTATTAAAGCGGGAAGAATGGTAATGGAAGGGAGCAGAGAGGGGAAGAAAGATCCGTTGGTATCTCTCCTGCTCAAATCCTAAAGATTGATGAAGATAGGAAGAGACGCCCCCTTAAAGCCGAACTCCACCTCATCCCCGGATCACGTGACGGCGCCCCGCGAGTAGCGCCTGATTCTCCCCCCGCAGACACCTCAGCTTGGATATACACCTCGGGGGTGCGTTGCCTAAGAATTCTGGAAAGAAAAGCAATTAAACATATCCACACATTGTTAGAGACACATACGAACGGTGCAGAGCAAAGTAAGCACTCATCCCCACACTCCTTGACTCCCGGGAAGGCGAGACAATTTTACGAGGCTTTTACAAAGTCAGAGTCACTGTGTTTTCCTTTGTTTGCAGGTCAGTGCCATCTTGTGGCCGAAGTTATAACCGGCTGAAACGCTGGAGCGTCAGCCGAACTCAAGAATGAAAGGGATTGTTACTTAGGAGAAAAGGAAATGTGAAATGCACCGCAGCAATGCCACTAATAGGTTTCTCGCTTTCTTTTGTGACGTTTGTATATTTCTCACACCAGTGCCGAAAAGGTTTTTCCCCATTTTAAAAGCGAACAAAGAGAAGACCTTAAAAAATAAAAAGTAGCAAATCTCGGATGAGATAGGCTGGCCCTGTAGTCCTTTCTTTCCACTGAGAAAATGCAGTCAGGCTTATTCCCGGTGCCTAGCGGCTTTCTTTAGGGTAGCACGACGAACGGAACATTTCCCTGGCGGTCAAAAAGAGTCAATGCCATTTCCTCGGTGCTTAGTCTACTGCTGTACTGAACGTTATGAAGAAAAGAATGGAATGTACGCAAGAGTACATTGTGGCAAAACCATCATGGTGCCTGGTGATTCTGGATAATTACTGGTACACTGATCTTAGATGTTTTACATAGTTATGTTCCACTTTGAAAAACCAAAGTTGTGTATTTCACAAACACATGCACACAAAAATTATTTACTGGTGAGGATGAATACAACTTCTTCCAAATCAAGCTGCCAGAAAATAAAAAGTGTTCCTAATAAAGATATAGGACACTGCCTAAGATGTGCATAAAAGTTTTATTACACAACAACTATGATTGCATTCTGTCTTCAAACTAAAAACAAAACAAAATTCCAAGAAAAATGGAATGACCTGAACTTTACACTCTTAAAAAATGTTTTATTTTTCTAGCTATTAGGCTATTCACTGTAAGTCATAACTGGTTTATTTATATAGTGATGTAAACATCTCTGGTATTTTTCCCAGGAAATATTTCTAAAATATTTGTCATTAGACATATTTTTATACAGTTGAAAAGGGATTGTGATCAAGAATTAAAATATCATGGTCATGTAATAAATGAACTATAATAATAGATGTGAGCATACATTTTACAAAATCCTACTACTGGTTAAACAGAGTAAAATGGCATGTATATATTTTCTTTTTTAATTCTTTTTTTTTTTTAAACCAAGGATGAAAATATAAAGCCTAGATTAGGAATTTCAGTTTTTTAAAGAGCAATAACTCTTTAGGTTTCTTGTTGTCTTCTGTCTACTCCATTCCTTAAAGTCACGTTCTGAGAAGCAAGTTTACCCCAAGGTTACCCCAAGGATATCAGATTGGCTATTTTCAGTCTGATGCAAGAATTACAAATGAAATCATCTAATTTTCTTTGAAGAATACATTTTTATGTAAACATTTTTGCTATGTCAGCAAATACTTTGGAGTTGAAAATATAATCTGGATTCGTTAGACACTTTCCTTTCTGTATTTCCCCAGAATGCTAATAAAGTCATGTCTATAATAATGCTTAAACTACTGTGGCCCGTGTATTTTATCATTTTATTAACTGAATTGTTATAAAGTGTACCCCATAAGGCAAATTTATAAAGCTGCGTTCTTGAAATACTAATATCAAATACCAATTTTTGAAAGATCATTGGTCTCAAAGACTTTTCTTTATGTCAAATTTTGTGGTACAAAAAGAAGTTTTAAAATGCTCAACAAGAACAACAAATTTTATCATTCTCAAGGAATATCATTTATTAAGTACTCTTCCGAAGTGTAAAATATAAATAAAATTTTAAAAAGTGTAAAATAAAAAAATTCAGCATAGTATAATAACCAAATACAATATAAGATCCTCTTATAATGTAATCTTATGGAAGGGATGACATAAAGTAATCTGAGTTCCTCAGAAGACATGTGTTAACTCTAAATTCCTCAAAAAATGTATTAAAGAGAATATATGTGTGAAATAAAGATAACTTCTTTTTCTACTCTTAAATGAACAGCCAGTTGCGTACTTTCTTATTTGGGATTCAAACTAGATAAAACCTCATCTTTGCTAGAGAGAGAGAACTTTTTCCATCTCATGTATTTCCTTCTGAAATTTCATTGCTGTCTGACCTATAAACCATGACTAGAAGAATTAAAGTAATGACCTGTTCTCATGTTCTCTTGGGCAAGTCTTTTGTTCTGTCTTTAAACAGAAGAATAGGCTCTACTCATTAAATCTCTGTAGACCTTAGTTTTATCATCTAAAAAATGGTCTGGCCCTTTAAATTGCATGATTCAATGACTGTATAGATAAAAGTGTATCACTATACTTGCTGAGGGAATTCATCCATTGTAACTACTTTATTGGTCTCCTGATGAATTTCTGCTGCAAGGGTTAAAGATTCTAAAATGCTATTAGGCCTTGATACAGGAAAGTTGTTATAAATTATGACTCAGAAAAATCTTGATAGGCATTAACACTACATGTGAAAACTAGAAAGTGGATGACTTGTAGGAGAAAATTCCATTGGGGTAAAACTTAATATGAACCACGTTGGTGAATCAGTTCATGTTCTACGCATTAATTAGGTGCCAGTTTTTCCTTCTTTCTGTAACTTACCTATTGCTTGTATTTGAATGGATGATGTCACAGAATATAGATTGCAGCATTATTTTATGGACCACTGGGGAAGAAAGAAAATGCTTCCAGTAAAGCAATGACATACAATCAATTGCAAATGAATCTCAAAGTTAGAGAACTAAAATATTTTTTAAAATCCTCAACTTTTTTTTTTAAAGAATCTACTTCTTTTTAATTTTTATTTATTTGACAGAGAGAGAGCGAGAGAGGGAACACAAGCAGGGGGCAGTGGGAGAGGGAGAAGCAGGCTTCCTGAGGAGCAGGGAACCTGATGTGGGGCTCCATGCGGGGCTCCTTGCGGCACTCGATCCCAGGACCCTGGGATCATGACCTGAGCCAAAGGCAGACGCTTAACGACTGAGCCACCCAGGCACCCCTTAAAATCCTCATCTTAGAATAAATGAAGTATAGGAGGCAAAGAGTTTTGACTAAATTGATTAGTACAATCAAATGGTCAATACAATCACTTAATTCAATTGCCTTTTTGAGAATTAACTCGCAGAAAGAAGTAACAATTAATTTAGTTAAAATGTTAGTATACAAGTATGTAGGCAAACAATTCAATTACCTTCTTTGTGTAGAGAAGCTAAGAAATATTTATGGATTTGTTCTTTTCTTGATTTGAACCGGGAATGCACTTCAAGAAAGTTCTCATTTTGTTACATAAACTACAAATTCAGAGCATTTGTTTTAAAACTGTCAGAATAAGACTCTAGAGGATTAGGGTCTTAAAATTATTTAGTAAATATCCAAACATTCTCCTGCAGATCTCACCTTGTCCGACACGCTTTAGACATTCAACAAAAGTGCAATGTTATTTTACACAAGTGTCACGTTGTGCATTTATTACATGGTATAATGAACAGAGCTTTGCCATTGTTACTATTATTGCTTTTGATTATAATTATTACTATTCCCTTCATATCTCCTTCCAAAGATAATGAGTAGGAATAGCTGGTGAAAAGGGCAAATGTGAATGCTGACTCTGAACCTGCCATCATCTATGACAAATACCTCTGACAGTTCATTTTGTCCCACTTCCACGTCACACCACCCCCATCCCCAAATCTCAGCCTTCATATTAGACCCCTTCACAACACAAAACAACACAACACTGCAGGCAGCCAACATCAGTAGATCAGACTTTGCTCCATGATGTAAAGCTATTTCACATCCCTGAGATAGGGCACTTTTTCCCAAAGGAAAAAAAAAAAAAAAGACTCCTTATGTCCACATAAACAACATCACAAACTGGTCAAAAGTGGTATGAAGCGTGCCCAGGTATCACTTTGCTTAGGTAAGTATCCCTTCTTCACTCCTTGTTGAAAGTCTAGCTATTGCTTTTCTTTCTCCAGATACATATAAATCTAGAAAGAGGATAAATAGCCAAGGATGGGCTGGGGTGTAATCGGACTCTTCTGAACCCAGGAAATTGCTTGGCTACCACTCTTTACTAGCATAGCATAAAGGTAAAAATAACTGAACTGAGCAGATTATTCAAAACTTCAGCTGAGGGGTGCCTGGATGGTTCAATCCATTAAGTGTCTGCCTTCGGCTCAGGTCATGATCCCAGGGTCCTGGGATTGAGCCCTCCATCAGGCTCCCTGCTTGGCAGGGATCCTGCTTCTCCCTCTCCCTCTGCCCGCCACTCCCCCTGTTTGTGTGTTCTCTCTCTCTCTCTCTTTCTCTGACAAATAAATAAATAAAATATTTTTTAAAAACCCAAAAAACCTTAGCTGAGCCTAAAATATTACCCAGAAAATTCTTGGGCTTGAGTGACTTCCAGTTTCTCTCCTTTCTATTAGAAAGTACTTTAAATTGTCACCTTTCTCCCCCAGTCTCCTACCTCATACCTTCAGTTTCAATAGACTCCTCCTTCCTTCTGAATTAAGTAAAAACCATAGGGCATTTACTCCCTCACTTATACATCCCTCATTTCAGCAGTGACTCCTCTGCCCCAGCTGTTTCAGCCCCCAGGCTTTGAGTCAGACTAGCCCAGAGTTTTCCCAGCTGACACCCCAAACACCATGTGACAGAGACAAGCCATCATCACTGTGCTCTCCCACTCAATCCATGAGCATAAAATCCATGACCAAGTTGTTTTATCCCACTAAATTTGGGATGTTTGTTACACAATAATACAACTTCTTCAACAATTCAGTTTTCTTGGCGCAACACTAGAATGAAAACAAAAATAAAATCTCTCACTCTTGCATTGTAACTCCCTCACCCATGTCATAGCTTCTTCTCTTTCCTGGTAACTTCTCCAAAAACGAACATTTACTGTCTCCTTATTTGCTCCTCAGATATGGCCCACCTGAAACCACCTCTGCCCATAACACAAATGATCAAAGCCAGCGGAAACAATTCAGATATTGTATTTATTCTTTATGTTGCGTTTGACTCTCTTGACCATCCTGTGCTCTTGGAATTTTCTTTTCCTTTGACTTCATGAACTCCACACTCAGGCTTTTCTTGTTCCTTACTGGATATTCCTCAGTTTTCTCTCCCAGGATCTGCTGTCTCCCTCTACTTCTTAGGTGTTTCCCTCCCTAGGATCCTGCTATATAAACGGGCCCAAGATAGCACCCGTATATTGGCCTAAAATGACCCCCATATTGTTTTCTCCTTCGCACAGCAGGCTAGGACTAGTAGCCCAAAGCCAGACAGCACCAATCTCAAATTCTCACACATCTAATCGCTTTATATGTAATCTAAACAAATATACTTTTTAGCCAGTTAGAACCCATCTACTTTTCGTACCCTGAGAAACTGCACCCATCATCTGTTAACCATGGATAAAACAAATCCTGTAGCCACAAAAGACACCAAATTCTTGCCGCGCTTTGGAGCTCTCTGCATTCAAATGCTCTACCACTGAGCCATACCCCCAATGCTTTGGAGCTCTCTGAACCAAGTCCCCCATATGCTACTAAGTGCTATCACCTAGGCAAGTGAGCCCACTCTCTATTTTCCCCTTCTCCCCAAGAGCCCCCTGTCCTATCTCCCTTCTGGATGGTAGCCCCATGCTGTTGTCTTTGGAAGATCTTTTGCCTGGAAAACCTTCCCCTGTCATGCAACCCTGTCCAAGACCACTCCCAAAAAGCTGTGTGTTACTGCCTTTTGGGGTCCTATCTTTTCCTTGATTGACCTGAAATCCCCAAATTTACCAGAGATCTCATTCTTAATCTTCTCCTTTTTTTTTTTTAACCTTAATGCATAATAATAATCATACCCTCTGTCACCAATTGCGTACCTGTATGCTCACAACCCTACATCTCCATCTAAAGGACAGATCTCGCTCAGGCTTCCTCGGCAAATGTGCTTCCCAGCTGGTGGACGGCAATCTCAGTCTTGTCATCATCTCTATCCCTCAAACCAGAATCTAAGAACTGTCCCATGTTTTTGTCTCTCACACTCTCAGATTCAATTGCTCACCCATTCCCATTGATTTTACCTCCTAAACATCTCTCAAATGTGTTCTTTCACACCGTCAAGCTCTATTTATTTCTCTGCTAAATGGTCTTTCTATCTCAGTGGCTTTCACAATGGTCCAGTTATATCCCTCCCCAGCTTAAATATTCTAGTTGTTCTCCAGACCCTTCAAGCGCAATGTCTTTTTAACCAATATTTTCAGTATCATCCTCTACCACTTCCCACACACTCAGGCATACCAAACTATTTGTGCTTCTCTGACTGTTACATCTTCACTCACCTTCATGCTATTTCCCCACTTCTTACTTACCCATCCCAGCCATCTCAGGATTTAACTCTCACCGATTCCTCAAACCTCAATTCCAGTAGCTTCTCAACTACGAAGCCCTCTTTTATTTCTCTCCATCTTCCCAAATGCCCCCATAGGCTGAATGTGCCTTATTCATATTCCTGCAGCACTCTAAGTTTTTTTCCAACATGGAATTTAGTACACTGGATGTGGTTAATTATTTATTTGCACAGAACCACTCTGTGATCTCTGGAAGGCAGTGACTACTTTTTTCACCTCTTTAAACTCACAGCCTAGAATTCTATCTGGTATATCACAAGATATTGAAAAAAGTTCTGTTGAAGGATTGAAGAACAAAGAATAAGGTAGGATAACATAAATTATGAACATCACAAATCAAGGCCATTTGTTCATATGGAACATTTAAAATTGTCTTGGGCATTTTAGTTATGGTGGATTACTGCTCTTTTATACATGCGCATAATACATGTATATATATATATTTTACATATATGTAAATTCTACATATATATTATACATATATATATGCTTACTATATACTTCTCTTGATGATTCTTATTTTTTAAATTTTCTTTATGTGTTAATTCTGCTTTCCCTCTTAAGTATAAACTTGAAAAATGAATCCTACTGCTTTTAAAAATGCATATTATGTCCAGCAAAAAAATGTCTTATAAGTTTTTCTACCTGCTGAGTAATATACTTTTAAAAGCTGAATTACCTGTGAGCACGCTAAAAGTAAGAATATGATAACAGATACCTTTTTGAAGAGCATATCATTTAACCACATCAACTTTTTATTCTGGGCTTATGCTTTGAACAGTTCTCTAAACATTCTTTTTAAAGACTATTCAAAACAAACCAACATATCAAAAACAAACTAATTCTCTTTCATTTCCACTTAAATATAGTAAAGCTATATTTATACTTATAAGTAGATTTAAAATACTAACCATGAAAACTTAGCTAAGAAATGAAAAATTACTTTTAAAAAGCAATATTGGGGGGATACCTATCAATACCACCACTTTTTGTTTTGATTTACAAAAGGGAAGATTATATGGCCCTACATAAGGATTTACATGATAGAAATATTATGTCTCCAAAGGAATCTATGTTCTTTTCTTTTATATTTTTTGTGCTGAGATTTTTAAAATAATATAATTAGATAAAGAATCATTTGTTGATATGTAAGACATCCACAATTTTTTAAAAGAATGAAACAAGTGGCATCATGTAGTTAATATAGTTGCAAGGAAGAGAATGTGCCAGTAATAATGGAAAGCTATCAACGGTATTTCTTTTTTTCTAATATGGAAAGAAACAATTTCTATGACCATCAAATTTTTCTCAAGATCCAAAAAGTTTCTCTTTCTACACATATATCTATAATGCATGCTTGTTAATGGCATAAAGTCATAGGTAGTCAGAGCTTAAAGGGGGTTCTATATCTACTAGTCTTAAAACATTTTGGGGCGCCTGGGTGGCTCAGTTGGTTAAGCGACTGCCTTCGGCTCAGGTCATGATCCTGGAGTCCCGGGATCGAGTCCCGCATCGGGCTCCCTGCTCAGCAGGGAGTCTGCTTCTCCCTCTCCCGCTCCCCCCTCTTGTGCTCTTTCTCTCTCTCACTCTCTCTCTCAAATAAATAAAAAAAAAAAACATTTCATTTTACAAAGAAAGTGAATACTACAAAGGTCAAGTGTTTTGTCTAAAGCCACACCATTAATTTGGAATAAAACCTGAATGAAATCCAGATGTTCTGACAAGTGTCCATTATACAAATACATTTGTGATTATGTGCTTGTATAACTATATATATGTGTACCACACATACATGTGTATGTATATTTAACATGGAAAATTTATGTTAAAAAAAAGAACTGTACGTTCTGTCTGGAAATCAGTCGCTGCTTTATATTTAACGATTTAATCGTTAGGCAATCAAAAAGAAAGATAAAATATTGCTTAAGTAGCAAAGTGCTTGTCAGAAGAAGGCAATTATATGTTTATCCTGCCCCCTTAGGACCTCAAAATTATCATGGAATTCTCTGGGAAAATGGCTCTATGCACCCAAAACTTTGGGTTAACTTTTTTCTTAATTGCTTTTGTTCCTTAAAAAACTGCATGTATTTCACAATTATGTTAGTTCCTTGTTTTAAGTCCTAAGTATTGATTATATGACAAACCATTACAATTCCAAAGAAATCAATGCAACAATGCACATCATAAAAATATTTTGATAATACGTGGAAATGGCCCTTTCCACGTCTTTTAAGAATTAAGGATTTAAATTTACCATGATAGAAGCAGTGGATAAAGAAATGTTTGCTCTTAATGAATATAACAAAATCCTCACAGAAAAAAAATGCATCAAATAAAATAATACTATTTTTTCTACTTTATTAACCACCACGATTCCTATAACTAATATCTCAAGATCCCGTATCATTTCAGATTATGTCAATGCACTTTAGTAACTGTCCTTCACAAATGGTAGCTGCTATTAAAATGCAGCAATAACTTTGACAAAAAACAACAGACATGTTCCTCAGAGAAATGTTACCCCAGGCATTGTTTGGAGAGTGTTTTGTTATTCAATAATTTGTCTTAGGAGTCCCAAGTGATTTTAACTTTCACCTTTATAGAAATGCTTTCTTTCATAACTGAAGAACCATGAGAACTGGAAAATAGCCAGTTTAATTTTGTAGCACACATAAAATCCAGCTTAATTTCCCAAATGAGCATTTTATAAATAATGAGTAGGAAAAAATACATAGAGCAGAGATGGACATTACTATTTGTGTTCCCAGAGGTAGTACTCCACCTGCTTGAATTTACTCCATAAAATAGGAAAATTACTTATTATGTTCTCCAAAGAGTGATGATGATTAGTCTTGAATCCCTCCTGGGAAATTTGAAGATAAAAGCACACTGATCTTCATATCTTCCTCTTTATGTAGCATATTGTTGGAATTTTCAAGTTGACCAAATCTTCAAAAGAAGGATTTTTTTTTAATAATTTGTTTACTCCATGTATATTGAATGTGTATTTAAAGAAGGCTTTTTGAGGCTTGCATGTTTGTGTGTGCAGTGGGAAGGGAATGATGGGTTAATTAAAATCTTCATCTCAACGACATGTTGACCTTTTATTTTTAATACTCTAATAATAACAGTTACTTAAAGCTGAGGGTCGATATCATCAAAAGAAAAAACAAATTTGTGGAAGAGAAATAAAATCCATCTTGTATTTTTAACATACAAAAGCTTGTAGCATAGATTAGTATTTAGAAGATAGTCACAATGGGGTTCATTTGGAAGTTGTTTTAACGACTAAGCGTATTTGAAGTAGGTATGTGCAAGGGATGGAAGAAGAGAAATTTATGTGGCATATGTGTAGAGGATTGACCATGCTGATGTTGATGTTAAGAAAGTCTAAGAACCAAACTTTGTTTTCTCACCGGTCACCCCTTCCTGACATACTATCCCTAAGCTCACCGACTGCAGGATCCAATGGGCCTGCTCAGACTGCCTATTCTGTCAAGCATTTGGGTGAGAATGTACTAGTATTCCAGAAATAAACAGAGAAGAATGAAATAGGAACTGGATTTACTTAAGGTATTTAAGAACTCTCGGATGACTTTCTAGCCAATACAATGACAGTCTATACAGATTCCCTGAGTATCGAATATTAAAATTCAGCAGAGAAGAGACACAAGAATTTTGTCCACTTCTGGGGTAACAGTAGGGTTTGCAGTCCCCTGAAACTAGATTTACAAGTTGCATTGCTACCAAGGGATACAGTCCTCTCCATTTTAGAGTGCCAGTCCCATTGGATTACACTCATCACCAAACACTTGATGCTATAATTGTCACATGATCGTTTTCAGTTCTGAAATATACAACAAACACAATCTTTTGCCTGCAAGGCCATGGTCAAGAACATGTGGACCTTTCTCCAATCTCTCCAGTGTCTCTCTGTCTCTCTGTCTCTCTCCCCACTCCCTGCCTCCTACACGCACACACAGATATACACAGATACACACAGAGCACAGAGAAGCCTAAGATACCTGCCAACTAATGACTAACAAAAATAAGGCAAACCTGCAATACAGATTTGGAAACACTGGGGATGGAAATCACGTTGAGGAGAAACAGAGGGCCAAATTTTGAGGTGTTTTTTGGTTGTTGTCTTTTTTTTTTAAACCTATGACAACTCTTTTTACCCCCCAGTCTCCTTTATGTTACCCAACAGTCCTGGGAAACGTGGATTCCATCTCAACCTCACTCCTCAGCTCCACGCTGCTTGCCCACGCCCACAACTACTTCTCCTTGGCAATGGGAATAAATCCTTTTCCTGTTCTCTTGGGGTGCATCAAATCTCTGACCCCTTTGTGTCCCCCGTCCCTTCAGATTAACCTCCCTGCCTACACTTGTCCCTTCCTCATTCCAAAAAGGTGCAAAAAGAGCAACGTTCAGTTTTGTTTTTTGGTGGGTTTTTGTTTTTTGTTTTTGTTTTTGTTTTTTTTTTCCGAACAAAGAGGAAACCTGGGCCTTGAAGCTTTTTCTCATGGAGCCTAAGCTCTTAGAGGTACCCCTGCACTCACTCCCACATCAGCTCAAGACTCCTCCGAGTTCACTTCACCAGGCTGGGGACAGAACCGGCAAAAATCTTCCTGCTCCGCAAGTCAACTTGGCCTCCGCCGGGAACCAAAAGCCAGAGTGACGGGGTGCCATCTCGAGGGCCTGCAGCTTCTCTCTGGGCCCCCAAACAGCAAGGTAGGGGCTGGGATGCCCCGAACCCGGGCTCGGGGAGAGGCTGTCGCGGAGCAGGCGCCCTAGAGCAGGGTCTCCGGGGTCCCGGGAGTAGTCACGTGTTTCCGAGGCGCCTCTAAAACCCCCGCTGCTCCCCGCTCCTTCCTCCCTACCCCCCACCTCTTCCCCACCGCCACCTCCAGGTCCTCCCCCTGCAGTCGCCGCCACCCGGGCGCAGAAGCGACCGCGTTCCCGGGAGCCGAGGCACCAGCACCGGCCCGGGCGCCCCGAGGTACCGGGTTCAGCCTCTCCCCGCCGCTCCCTTCCGCGCGGGGGTGGGCCAGCAGGGAGGGGCGGAGGCCGTTCCTGGCTCGGGCAAAGAGTCCGCGCGGGGCCGGGTAACCGCACCCCTGTCCCTGGTCCCGGGTGTAGTAGGGGCTCCCGAGAGGGCGAGTGGGGAAGCCAAAGGCAGAGCCGCTGGAAAAGTGGGGGCTTGGGGTGGAGGAACAGGCAATTGTCAGGCGTGAAGGGAGAGCGGGGAAGGGACCAAGCGGAATTCTTTCGTGCGGGGCAAGTACTCACCCGGGGTGGGGCAGGCGCTGGCCGAATCCAGGAGGAGTGTCCGGAATCCGCACTGGAGCTGGATCGGCAGCAAGCGGGAGGGGGGTCTGCGGGGACCTAGCGCTCCCCTTGCGGGCGAGCCGCGGGTGCAGCCCGGCTGGCATCCGAGGCGGGGGAACCGCAGCCCACGGGGTGCTCAGCCAGTGCACAGCCGTAGCCGGGCTCTGGCGCGGTCCCCGGGCGCGGTCCACCGGGCGCCACTCGGTCAGTCCACCTGGCGCGCGGTGCCGCAGCTGGCCGCAGACCCGGAGGCAGCTGCGCGCCTGGATTGGCGCTCTTGTTTGCAAGGTGGCCTCATAGGACAAATGCGAGCAGTACCATACATCCATACACCTTGAATTCCAGAAACAAGGAATTTTTATCCCCAAGTTCACAGAGCTTTAGTTTCTCTTTTAAAGGCACTGAACCATTGTGTTGGATCAAAGTCGAAAGACTTTGCCAGAGACCATGGAATAGCCTGAGGCTCTCAGCAGAATTTTGAGCCGGAATGCGATTTTACATTTCAGATTTCTCAAGGGAAAAGAAACTCTGCTGTTAGAATTAAGAGAGGGTGGCGCGTGCCTGCGTGTCTGTCAGCTGAGCAAAGCTGTATTTATCTTTCCAACTCAAATTTTGCCAGATTCTAGCTTTAAAAATAAATCGTGGGAATATTTGAGAACATGGAATCTCGCCATTGTTCCAGGATCATAGCAAAATAGGCAATACTTGATATTTATCATTGCCAGAGGGAAAAAAAAATCATGTATTTTATCCTTTTGTGTGTGATTGGCATCCTCTGTGAAAAGATGTGTATTTTCATAAGACAGGAAATTATCCTAACAAAGGAACCTTATTTAAATATATTAGCTGTCTTTTAGTATCCTTTGAGTTCCCTGAAGTTCCTCCTGTTATTCTTTTTAAGAACTATCTACTTAACATACCTAAGGTCTATTCGGAAGATTTCATTTGTCTTGGTGTCAGCTGTAGATCAATTTTTATAAGAAAATTACAATATCAGAAAATTACAGAAAGTCTACAAAGACATTGCTTTTTAAAAGTCACCACAGTTTGACAAAGAACTTTTATTTTTTTCACTTTTTACTCTGAGGATTAAAGTTTGATGTTGCAGCCTGGGAATTCTGATGGTGGGAGCTAAAACTAGATACAAAAGAGGAAAATGTTGTAAGTAAACACAACAAAGGTTACACACAGTCAGTATCAAATTTCTCCTAAAATAATATTTCATTTTTAAAACATCGTCTCTGGTTATATTTCACAATTTCTCTGGCTCTCTGAGATGAAGAAAAGTACACATATTACATTACTCTCATTATGTATAAAGTATTTATGTTTCATAAAATTGTACAGTATTCATTATAACACTTGTCGAAAAGCAGATAATTATTAAACAGATCTACATTTCATTATAGGTTTGCTTATTGTGCTTTTCAGAGAAGTAAAGGGGTAAATTTAAGAAAAGAAATCCTTTGTGCTTTTTTTTCTTTCATTTTAAAGTAGTTTCTTTACCTTTGATTTTCAATTTAAAAAAAAAGACAAATCTTATTGGACAAACATTTCCTACTGTTTGAAATATCCCCTGGCTACTGTCATAGAGGAAGAAATTTCTCTTTGTCCAAAGTTCTTCTAGTCGGACTAAGAATTAAATTTCTGTAAGACAGATTAACAGAAGAAAATCAGATTAATTTCCTACCTACAGGGAATCTACACAGACATGGAAATTCCACAGACAGGCAAAATGAGGTTTATATGTCATCCTGAGCTAAGGAGAGTGGTAAGGGAGGAAAGCCACTAGCAGGAAGGTGAGAGGAGATGTTTGGAAAATGAAGGTTGCCCTGTTGTGCAGGTAAGTTTCTTAGGCAAAAATGAATTTCTATAAATAGCTCTTTTCCTGGTACAGGTCCTCTATCTAAATTTTTTTTAGGCAGTTGGTGGGGAGGTCAAAGTTTCTACCTGAGTCTTTTGGGTCTTGATTATTTTCAGTTCAAAACAATCTACCTGCCATTGCATGGCCCATCTTGGGTATTCTGCCTTTGGCCGCCACACTACAAGGTGGTGCGTTAAAGAAACAGCTTAGCATTCCCTTCCTTCCCCCTGGCCGCATTTGCAATATCTCCAGTTGTAAGAAGTCACTGGAGCAAAGATTCACAAAATGCTCATTTAGTGCAGAGCACGATATTAGGTGTTAGGTGTATGTTTGTGTGTAGATGGGATGGATTGGCCTGGGGCTAGAGAGAGAGCAGCGCGAGGTTGACTACAGTCTGACCAAAATAAAAGGAATAAATGAATGTTAAATGAGTGAATGAATGTTAGGAGAGGGAAAAAAACATAAGAAAAAATGATAATTTATCAATCTATCAATAGGTACAAATACGCATCCATGATATTCAGCAACAGTGTAAGTGTTCATGCTGTTGTGAAAAAAATCCATCGCTGGCTGTCAGGAAAATGTCATTCATTCATCCATTCATTCATTCATCATCCATTTAGGGCCTTTTCTCTCTCAGGCACTGCAGTCTGTAATTACTCATTGTGTAACCTTGAATTAACTCCTCAGAATATTACTCACATAATATCTTGTATTTGTTATCTTAATGCCAGAGCCTAGCAATGCACCTCACACATTAATTGTTCAATAAATGCTAGTTGAATGAGCAAAGGAAGGACCAACTAATCTTTCTTAGTTATTCATTAATAAAAGAAGCCTCCCCCTTTAAAATTATATATAAGTAGTGTTTTTTATGGAGGGAAAGAAGTTTTTCCTGTGTCCAATGAATACTCAGGATGGCATTTCCTTCATCTTCTTACTAACAAGGCAGTGGTTTTTATAATTTAATGAATTCAGTATTTTCTGTGCAAGTATTATCATAGAAAATTTTTAGTGACACAGTGCAATCTGATGTACTTTTTTTACATTTAAATAAAAACAAATGTAAATATTTTTTGCTATTTTAGTTTCATGTTGCTTTATCACTGAAGGCATCTCATTTAAAATTTTAAAACGCTAAGCAATCCCCATTGTCTATGGATGTTATCTCCTCATTACATTTTAGGGCCATTTGAAAACCTGTCTAATTTCAGTGGTTCCAATATATATGTGTATGTAAACAGACATATATATACGTGTAGTCATGCACTATCCTGAACTTTCTTACATTCCCCAGATGATTCATTTCTGTTTTTTTTTAAAGTGGGAAAAATTAAACTAACTTTTAAAATGATGAGTAACAAGTGTTTACTTAGCATCCACTATGTACAACATAACTCTATTAAGCACCATTTCCATCATGAAAAGAATTAAGACGTTTTCCTTTATGTCCATTAGTGTCTAATTGAGAAGACCGCCCACTACATTGGAGTCAGTCTGAATTTTAGATTCAACCACATTGTTTCTACTACCACAAATTGTACTGCATTTCCTCTTCCTTCAAAAAATTTTGGACAGTAATATTTTACTTTAAAGGAGTGTCATCTTTTAGTTACACATCCCAGGAAAACACAAAGCCCATTGTAGAATCAACTACCCAATTTCTCTTTTGTCCTTCCTTACCTTGGTCGTAGAAAAGATAGTCAATAGCCACTGACCTACAGCAAAAAATGATTCTCAAGAAAGTGAGTCAGAAGAAGAATAACTAAGCAGGATCACAGTAACAAATAACCTGTACACATTATAAATATAATTAGGATTTAAACAAGGTAGATGGAACCAGGGGAGTTATCAGAACCCAGGAAATTAGGCAGAAAGGCCAGTCAAAGCTACTCTGATTAGAAGCTCACTGATCTATACAGAGTAGTTACTGGGAGGCCATTAACTAACTGGTAATATGATGAATAAGATGATTCGGTAGGTCATGTGAGTAACTTTTGCACCAGTTACCCCTTTTAACTTGGGGCAATATCAATGTAAATTGTTGGCTAGTGTCTAAGAATGAATGAGTAAGACCCTGAGCTCTTGAATTAATTTATCTTTAAAGGGATGTTATCAGCTTCTGGAAAGTAATTTAATCAACATAGAATCAGTTGTAGAAGTTGTGAAAAACTTAAACTTTCAAATTTTCTCATAGAACAATGATGCCTGTATCATCCTATTTGAAACCTGCTGTATATAAACCTGGAGTTAAAATTGCTGATAATGAATGTATGTACACAATAGGATTTTCTATTTGGAAATATTTTGGATCAGGACCTAAAAGTCCCTTATAAATTAAAGATAATAGTATTCACTATTAATTAGATATGTATGTATTCTTATAGTTTTAAATATAGTTATCCAACTATAGATCTAGAAATATGTACATAAACTGATATGTAGTATATATTCTTTTTAAAGTTGCATTATATAAGGATCTCTATAACAACATCTGTATTCATCAGAATTAATTAACTATTGCTATCCTGAGTGTTCTATAGGAAACTCTTGTTAAAAAAATAATAGTGCTTACTTTTTTTATAATTCTGCCAAATCTCTAAAATGTAGCAGTAAATAAGAAATACCATTGTGCTATTAATAATATTACACTGTTAATTTTGTTTGAAATGGAAAAAAACTTATTATGGGGTATGATATTAGTATTACTTCTACATTTAAGATGTAAGTTTTCCTCAGATGATATGAATTTATTCAATCTTTTTAAAGCTGAAAATTATTTTCAATTTTTAAATTAAAAAATAAACAAGTAAAGTTTGTTTTTAAAAACACTAGCAGACTGCTGGTCAGTGGCTATCCTAATTCATGATAATCTGGCACATGTCAAAAGACTAAGAATTGATCATGGAATGACTTTGCCATCTAGTATTGTGCACACATAGTCAACAGTAAGCTTGATAAACAGTAAGTGCCTAGTACATAGACCTAAGTCCTGGGATAGTGTTTCTACACTTGAGAAGCTTACATTTGAACACGCATGAACTAGATAATATTTAGGATACTAGACATTTGTTTGAATTTTTCATTTTTCCATAAATATTTATTTAGCACCTACAATGGTGAAGTTACTAGGCCATGTATTGTGGTAGATACCACGATGAATAAAGGACAGTTTTCTGCTTTCCCATTGCTTATAAATAGATAAGGTAAGCTGCTATGTATTTTAATAGCATTGCAAAGCAAATTGTGACATACAGCATCAGACAGCTAGAAACAGAGCAATATGGGAGTTCCAAAGAGGAGATCACATCCAATTGAGTAGGCCAAGGAATACCTCAGGACAGGTGACTTTTAAGTTTGACCTTGATTGAAGTTGGAAACGAATGACTGTTTAAGATAAGATTATGTGACCACACCATGAATAAGCACCTTGACTAGACAATTAATAATAATGAGCTATTTTAAATTAGATATCTTGAAGTTCTCATATACATTTGCCTTTTCCTTCCCTTTCATTATATCTACATAAATCTAAAAAACAAGGTCTGCTATTTTAACACAAATTAACATACCATAGAAATGATGATAGACTTAAACTTACTGTACTTGTTATTGGCTGATATTTGCTCTGCACTTGGACCAATTAAAGACCTCATGAAACTTTGTTTAGGAGATTAATAAGGTATGGGAACAAATTTTAAAATTTAGTTTCCCTCTCAGTGGATTAATTTATCGTAGTCACGCAATTTTTTTTTGAAGTTGGTAACTAACGTCTTTTTATTCCAAGCAGAGCTATAAAATGGATTTAGAACTCCAGGAGTTTTATAACAAGACCCTTGCCACCGAGAACAATACTGTTGCCACTCGGAATTCTGATTTCCCGGTCTGGGATGACTATAAGAGCAGTGTGGATGACTTGCAGTATTTTCTGATTGGACTTTATACATTTGTAAGTCTTCTTGGTTTTATGGGCAATCTACTTATTTTAATGGCTCTCACGAGAAAACGTAATCAGAAGACTATGGTCAACTTCCTCATAGGAAATTTGGCCTTCTCTGATATTTTGGTTGTGCTGTTTTGCTCACCTTTCACACTGACCTCTGTCCTGCTGGATCAGTGGATGTTTGGCAAAATCATGTGTCATATTATGCCTTTTCTTCAATGTGTGTCTGTTCTGGTTTCAACTTTAATTCTGATATCAATTGCCATCGTCAGGTATCATATGATAAAACATCCTATATCTAATAATTTAACAGCAAACCATGGCTACTTCCTGATTGCTACCGTCTGGACACTAGGTTTTGCGATTTGCTCTCCCCTTCCAGTGTTTCACAGTCTGGTGGAACTTCAGGAAACATTTGGCTCAGCATTGCTGAGCAGCAGGTATTTATGTGTTGAGTCATGGCCATCTGATTCGTACAGAATTGCTTTTACTATCTCTTTATTGCTAGTTCAGTATATTCTGCCCTTGGTGTGTCTCACTGTAAGTCATACCAGTGTCTGCAGGAGTATAAGCTGTGGGTTGTCCAACAAAGAAAACAAACTAGAAGAAAATGAGATGATCAACTTAACTCTTCATCCATTCAAAAAGAGTGGGCCTCAGGTGAAACTGTCCAGCAGCCATAAGTGGGGCTATTCATTCATCAGAAAACACAGAAGAAGATACAGCAAGAAGACAGCATGTGTGTTACCTGCTCCAGCAAGATCGCCTCAAGAGAACCACTCAAGAATGCTTCCAGAAAACTTGGGTTCCGTAAAAAGTCAGCTCTCGTCATCCAGTAAGTTCATACCAAGGGTCCCCACCTGCTTTGAGATGAAACCTGAAGAAAACTCAGATGTTCATGAAATGCGAGTAAACCGTTCTATCATGAGAATCAAAAAGAGATCCCGAAGTGTTTTCTATAGACTGACCATATTGATATTAGTGTTTGCCGTTAGCTGGATGCCCCTACACCTTTTCCATGTGGTAACTGATTTTAATGATAACCTTATTTCAAACAGGCATTTCAAGTTGGTGTATTGCATTTGTCATTTGTTAGGCATGCTGTCCTGTTGCCTTAATCCTATTCTGTATGGTTTTCTTAATAATGGGATCAAAGCTGATTTAATTTCCCTTATACAGTGTCTTCATATGTCATAATTCTCAATGTTTACCAAGGACAGAACAAATGTTGGGATCGTCTAAAACATCTTAACTCTGTATGTACAAACACAAATTTTAGTAACATGAAATTTAATTTATGTATCAGAGTTCTGGATTTGAATGTCAGTTCATAATATGTGGAAGATAACTTAAGTGTGTTATATATAATATGATGAATTCATTTAGTTGTATAAATCAGTGTAAATGCAATCTATAATTTCACTTTAAGAAGTAGTTACATTAACTTTCATTTCATCTTGTCATGTAAACAAATGAATTGTAATTTTTGTTTAAAATAAAAGTTGTATCTAATCAACTCAGTATTTTTTGTTCAAAATTACAACAAACAAAAATATTTTTCCTGAGGATCATTTAATTTCAAATATGAGGAATATATATTATCTATTTATCTTCATTTCTACTTCACAGACTTCTTAATATTTAGTTTGTGAAAATACAGAAAACATTTAGTATGCTCAGCAAATCGTAACAAATGATAGATGTACGCCCACGTCATGATTATAATTGTAAGCATTGGGTACAGCTTTGGCAGGAAAACACTGATTTCCTATTATTGATAATTGGTCAGATTGTTCATTTGCCCCACTGTCCAGTAACACACAATTAATTTAGTAAATAAAAGTAGATTTTAAATCTTTTCTAGTCTTATACCACATTAACACTATCAAAGAAAGATTGTTTTCATATATATCTTTTATAATCTAAAATGCGAAGTATAAATGGTATCTGTATTTCCAAATATTAATTAATTTAAAAATATTTCAAGTGTCCCCAGGGGGAACAAAAGGTTAATTTTTTTGGTCAAGATATAGAAGGATTGATAGACTTTGTGCTAGTTCAGTACTGAGGTCTCATATGCTATCTTACTAAACTTTTCAATTGAAACTTTTTGTTTATTTCAGACAGTTTTTTTAAAAACCGAGTCCCTGAAAATCACTGAATGTTTTCACAAGCGGCTCGTATGTGCAAAATAACATTGCCATCTTCAGTTCCTATAACTGATTTAATCCTCCCCTGTATTGATTTCTGTCCACAAAGAAAAGCAACCAAACAAAACAAGAAACATTTTAGGTTTGCAAATAGGTAATTCTGGTAGTTATCTAATCTATTGAAAATCCAGAATCTCAATGGGGGCTTTCTTTCACACATCCTCCTCTTCCTTCTCTAGGTGTTATCTACACACGGAGGGAACGGAAAATAGTACTGGTCCACATGGTGCCCTGTGCTGGCTCCCACTGAACTCCAGCTGAGGAGTAATTCTCTTGCCTGGTCTCCATGTTATGTCCACCTGTATAATGTATGGCTTGTTCTCAGCAAGGTCAGCACCTGAGAGTCCAGCCCCAGTTCACCCCTGCTGACAATTCATTGACTGCGTGGTTGCACGGAGACTCAGCCATGCCTTCCATTTTGTTCTGAGCCTAGACTCTCTGCTTTATTGGTCTTGTACCTGCCAAGTCTGGCAACTTCCCAATAGTTGGGAAACTTTAAATTCATGACCAAGAATTCTGCAGGAGCTTATGAAATTCTTCTCACATATATCACTAAGAACTGAGGCAGGCAACATGGGTGTACTGGGGTCTTCTCTGCCCAAACACTATAAGCTGCCATTTCTCTGCTGTTGTGTTCACCCTATGTTGCTACAAAAGCACTCTGCTTTTCAGTCTCTTTCTAGATTTTCAAATATGAAACTGCGTACAGTCCCCTCCACTTTTAGCTTCTCTGATCTGTCTGGTGCTATATGATTGTCCACTCCAAGTTTTTATATGACGACAGGTAGAAAAAGTCAAAGAACTTTCGTCCATTCTTGGTTTTCTCTTTCTTTTTCTCTCCTTTTTATTCTAAGGTCCTGTACTTCTTTTTGCCTACCAAGAATGTCCCCTAGATCTTCATTTTTCTCTTCACTGTGGCTTACAGTAAAACTCTGTTCAGAACGTCAAGGTTTGCTTTTGGAAGAGAAAGCTTTTGTGATTTAAAACCCTTGCCCCTCACAGTGCTTAGCTTCAAGACTGTTGTCTTACTCTAGACCAAAACCAAAGAAGTTTAAGTCAAAGAATGACCTCTTATTTTTAAAAGCAATAGGTATTTTCACTTTCACTGGGGCAGTCAATTTCAAGGTTTAATTTTAGTGGCTGGGATGGGGGGATCTCCCTGATGAGTGCAAATATAAACATAAAGAGAGGTATTTTATCCTGGTGGAGTAACTTACATTAATAAATGTAGAATACCTGTCAAACTTCACAGATTTTATGCTTGTTGAGAGATGAGTTTAGTTAAACTGGATAAACTAATTTGGAGCTTTTAAACTATTGAACTCAAAGGAAGAAATTTCTCTACCCTGACCAGAAGTGACTGAATGTTCTTAATAATTGAAATTTGAGAAGTCTAAACAGATTGGTGGATAGAAGTCATGGGGGGGGGCAGGGGAGATAATCGTTTTGGAAGGTTATTATGAATGATCATTTCTTCTATGGAGACTTGGTTAGGAAGTGAAACAATTTATGTTCAATCAACTCTCCATTGCTCAAGAGCTGATTATCTTAACTCTCCTATTCTCTTCTGGTATCTGACTTGATTACTTGTTCCATAGCATCTTCACAAAGCATGGCTAGGGGAAATAAATAGAGATGAAATTATAAGCAGTCAACCTCATTACTTTTAACAATTATTTTAAAATATTTATTTCAGAAGAGGTGTTAAATTGAGTTTTGGTGCTTATTTAAATTATTCCTGCTGGCTATGTTGCCCGTTACTGTGGGTAATAAAACACTAAATGAAAAAAACAACAACTGGGAAATGCACAAAGAGCAACTAAAATGATTAAATAATGAAGCAATGTATAGGAGTATTACTTCATTCAGATAGTATTGAGGACCTGCTGTGGGCCAGGAACTCTTGTAGGTGCTTTGGGAATAGCAGTGAGAAAGAGCCCTGCTATTTTATGTTTGCCTTCTGGGAGAAGGAGAGTCAGTGGCAGGAGGTGGACAAACAATAAGCAATAAGAACAATAAAAAGGGAATTAGATAGTAATGACATAGTATACAGACAGATGTATTCAATTCCTAAGGCTGCTTTAACAAAATGCCACAAGCTGGGTGGCTTAAAACAACAGAAAATTATTGTCTGACAGTTCTGAAGGCTGAAAATCCTAAATCAATGTGTCCATAGGGCCACGCTCCAGTGAAAACTCACAGAGGAATCCTTCCTTGCCTCTTCTTAGCCTCAGGGTCAGCTAGTGATCATTGGTGGTTTTGGCAGGTGCATAACTAATCTCTGCCTTCATCATCACATGACATTCTCCCTGTGTCTTTATGTTCAAATTTCCCTCTTCCTATAAGGACACCAGTCACGTTGGAGTAGCCCCCACCCTTGCCCCCATTCTAGTAAGACCTCATCCCAATTTAACTAATTCCACAACCCTACTTCCAAATAAGGTCACATTCTGAGGTCGTGGGATTAGGATTGCAGCATGTCTTTTGTGGGAGATAGGGGGTGCAGTTCAACTCATAACAATATAGTAGCGAATATGAGTAATGATAAGAGCCTTAGAACAATACAGAGGAGAGTCAGGAAGGGTGTGCATTTGGCAGGAGAAGCAGAAGAGTTGGAGGTAATTTCTAATGGGATGCATCCATAATCCTCATTGAGGAAATAATTTTTGTGCAAAGATTTAAAAAAGGCAAGGAGTTGGCTGTGTGGCAGTAAGGAAAAAGAGCACTCCAGGCAGAAAATAGAGCCAATGTAAAGGCCTTGAAGTTGGAGCACACTTCATGTGTTAAAGAACAGGAAGGAAATTACTATAGCAGGAGTAGAGTCGAGAGAGAGAGTAGATAAGGAGCTAATTCAAGGACAGCTCTTATAGGTTCTTACAGGCATTCGTAAGGACGTTGATTTTTACTCTTCAGAAAATTGAGAGCTATTGTCGATTTTGACCAGAGATAGGATAAAATATGACTTACATTTAAAAGGATCACCCTAGCTATGAGAAGAGACTATGTTCCTCTGTCTTTTTTTTTTTTAAGATTTTATTTATTTATTTGAGAGAGAATGAGAGACAGAGAGCACGAGCGGGAAGAGGGCAGAGGGGGAAGCAGACTCCCTGCCGAGCAGGGAGCCCGATGCGGGACTCGATCCCAGGACTCCAGGATCATGACCTGAGCCGAAGGCAGTCGCTTAACCAACTGAGCCACCCAGGCGCCCCACCTCTGTCTTTTTTTTATGTCACAAACATGAGTGCTTAATATCCATCTATCTATCTAGATACACATATTAAGGCATTAATCATACCTATATGTGTGTGTATAGAGAGACATTAAACACTCCTCTTTCTTAAAATCACATATATGTGTATGTGTGTGTATGTATGTTTTAATTCCATAATTTCTTATACATTTCTTATTGACTATTCTTTATTTACATTTATTGGTTTATTATAAAGGATATAATATAGTATATAGATAAACAGCCAGATGAAGATGCGCATAGGAAAAGGTCTGGAAGAGTCCCAAGCACAGGAGCTTCTGTCCCTGTGGAGTTGGCGTGTTCCACTCTCCCGACATGTGGATGCATTCACCAATGCAGAAACTCCTCAGACTCATAATTTAGAGATTTTTATGGAGGTTTCTTCATGCATGCATGACCAATTAACTCAATTCCCAGCCCCTCTTACCTCTCCAGAGGATGGGAGGTGAGGTTGAAAGTTCCAAGCTGCTTCTTTTTTTTGAGAGAGAGAGAGAGAGGGGAGTGCATGTGAGGGGGAGGGGAGCGGCAGAGGGAGAGGGAAAGGGAGAATCTCAAGCAGGCTGGGCGCTGAGGGTGGAGCCTGTGGAGCCCAAAGATCTCACAACTGGGAGATCATGACCTGAGCGGAAATCAAGAGTCTGCCGCTTAACTGACTGAGCCACCCAGGGACCCCTGAAAGTTCCAAGGTTCTGTAATCATGGCTTGTTGTTTCTGGTGACTAGCCCCCATCCTGAAGCTATCCAGGAGCCTACCAAGAGTTGCCTCATTAGAAAATAAGACATTTCTATCATCCAGGAAATTCCAAGGGACTTAGGAGCTCTGTGTAAGAGCCTCTTAACAACCCCATCCCTCAGCAAACTACAAGGGTTTTAGTAGCTTTGTGTCAGGAACAGGGGCAGAGACCAAATATATATTTCATCTTATTTCACAGTGATAAAAGAATGCCAACATATTATGACTGTACTCTTCTTACACGTCATACATTAAAATCTACTTATTCATAGTATTCCACCCTAAATACATTTCAAAAATTCTTATCTACAATTACTGACCTGATACGATCTAAATTTACATAAAGCTATGTATAAGCTTTATTTATAATACTTAGTAGATATATTCATGCATTTTGCTGCAGAAATATTAATATCTTTGATTATAGAATGCTACCCCAGACCATACTGAAGGTAGCAAATAATAGAAGGTATGATATCCTGATACTAATATTTCTCTAAGCACACCTGACTTCAGAGTTTTGGATAAAGGCTTGACGTTATATAATCTATATACCTACTACTTACTTATTCCCCATCAACCACATTTTAGTAAATAATTTCTTTGAATAATCTCTTTATCCCGTGTGTGTGTGTGTGTGAATGTATTTGAAAAGTGTCACAATAGGTGTGTCACACAATTCTAAATTTCCTAAGTCTCTTCTACTTCTAAACTTCACATTCTTTTCTTGGATGCTAGCTTGGGTCATCAACTATCATTTAAACTCCCTAATACTAGAGATAAGACCTTAGAATGGCAATTGCTTCTGTCAGGCAAAGTCAAAATTAGCCTTGGGTGCTTGGACACCACTTAGGAGGTTTTGTAGAGGCTCCTCTGGTCTCTGGAGGGAGGAGTGTGATGACTGGTGATCAGCATCTTCCCTGGAGGAAGAGAAGCCAGAAGAGAGAGCAGCATTATTGTTGATCATGCTCTAATTGATTCTCTAAGCCAGGCACAATCTCTAGTATGTCTTTTTTAAAAAAAATTTTTATTATTATGTTAATCACCATACAATACATCATTAGTTTTTGATGTAGTGTTCCATGATTCATTGTTTGTGCATAACACCCAGTGCTCCATGCAGAA
>NC_138370.1:54720562-54745417 GCF_054177405.1 Leptonychotes weddellii | reverse complement strand
TGTCTATCACCCAGCCACCCCATCCGTCCCACCCCTGAACCACTCCAGCAACCCTCAGTTTTTTCCTGAGATTAAGAATTCATCATATCAGTGAGATCATATGATACATGTCTAGTATGTCTTAAAACATATTGAATTGAAACAGCACTGAAAAGCACGATGCTAGTATTTAGCATGATTAAAAAATAGAGTAGTCATTTATCATCACCTTCATCATCATCAACAGCAATAGATGCTTATTATTTGCCAGACACTGAAGGCACTTTACACAAATGGTCTCATTTGCAACTTCACCTTCAAGGACAGGGCTATCTGGTACTATCCTTATTGTGGTCTATAGACCTTCATAGAACTCAAGGAAGTATTTTGGGCCATTGAAATCATTAAATCATCAAATAGGTGCTGTTCAGGTGTCTATTAAAATAATATTTATTATGTAATCAATCTCCTTTCTTTTAACAGAACAGTTTTGAGAGATCCCACATGCATACTAAGTCAAAGTTCATGGTAGGCGGTGTAAGCCAGAAGAGCATGCCGGTAACACAGTAAGTCAGTTGAAAGAGCACTCAGCTGAACACTCTAAACTACAGCGGTACTTTTCACCATTAACAAAGTTTGTAACTCTTTTTATTCTGATACTCAAGTTGTTTCATATAGACTACTGTTTCATAGAAGCATAAGGAATACTGTGTTAAACTACAAGTTAATGAGAAAGAGGAACATGATAAGTTTTGCAAATTTGTCTCAAGATGCTATTCAACAGCTTTAAAAGTTGCATTATCTAATTAAAAATTTTATATAGCAAATTAAGATGTCTCTACAACTAATAAAAACATTGTTAAAATAGAAAATAGTTGGGCCTATTTGGTTTATTGGGAATAAAGATCATCTAAATCCATGATAAAGTGTTGGAGTGAAGTGCTCTAAATAGAATCATCTTAGAATCATAATGCAAAAATATTTATTAAAAAGTTGAATTTATGAAGTGCAAATTGAAATAATTTGAAACATCAGGTTACAAAAGCAGGGTTTTTTTTGGTGTATGATTGACCTCACAAATATTTAGTTGCATCTAAATCTATAGGTTAATATTTATCTACCATTAAAAGTATAATTTTCATTTGTGAATTTGTAAAGTTATTCTAACTTATTTAAAATTAGGTTAAAATATGTGTTAGATATAAAAAAAATCTAAATCTCTCTAGAGATATAGTGGATATTGTTAAAGCTCATTAAAAATAATACTCTCCTTTCCCATAAAATAAAATAAAATAATAAAATAAAAGGTTATATTGAGCAGTAGCTTTGGCAGTATCTATAAATACTTCTGTTGTGTATATGTACATAGTGCTGAGCTAAGAGTTTTGGTGGCAATTCAGGAGATAGGAAAGAAAGGGGCAAAGTAACTCACTATAATCTTGTGCTTTTTGATTATTTGCTTTTTTCTCCATTCAAGTCCACTGACTCAGGCTTCCCACACTCAATAATAACTGATTTGAAGTCCTCTTCCTCCAATTGATCGGTCTCACCTCTCTTTTCTCCTAGAGTTAACTGAGCATCTTTTGTTTCATTGTTTTCTGTTACACTTTTCCTACATCTTTTCCTTGGATTCTATTGTGCACCCTGATTAAAGCTGTGACAGATTGCCCCCTGCCCTCATTTTGATGATTTTCCTTAAAGAATAGGATTCTTACCAGAAAGAGTTTCCTTTTATGACTTATTAGAACAGGATAATGAAAAGATTTGGTTTAAGTGGAATCTAACTCTGTTTTCATAGATTTTGGTCAGGGTCAGAAACAGTAACACTTTTGGGATGACCATACTGACGAGCTCAGGGTTTAGACAGCTGACGCTTGAATTTATACTCTCCTTTCCATTCTTAAATGCTTAAAGGAATATATGTCTACTCTTTCTGTCCATACTTTACCAAAACCTAAGTGTCTTTGCTTCCTGTCCTTCAACAAGACAGATCACTTCAGACATGCATAAATAGCTAGAATTTTCTTATTCTATTTGCAAATATTTTAAAAGCTGCCGTAATTTTATGTGTGCTCAAAAGTAACAGAGATGGGGGAAGGATGACAGACAGACACAGATAATCCAAAGATAATGTCCACCTGACTTTGCTATCCCTATTTCACTTTGGAAAACTTTTCGTTTTAAAAAACATACTCACTTAGACTCTTGATAAAGTAGGAATGTTTATAAACTTGAGTACGCTATGCCAGGTAACAGTAAGGAGTGGTAGACAGAAGCCCTCCTACTACTTACGTGGATGATGAAGGGTTTGCAGTGGTTAATACCAGACACTGATATTTCCACCATGTCCCATTTTCAGGTAGCCACAGAAAATTTTAACTACCTGAGAAAAAGTCAACTCATCTGCAGTATACTCATTTTACTCCTATTCCAACAACCAGATTAAGACTTTTTTTTTATTAAAGACTTTATTTATTTGAGAGAGAGAGAGAGCACAAGCAGGGGGAGAGGCAGAAGGAGAAGCAGACTTCCCGCCTTCGCAGGACCCTGGGATCATGACCTGAGCCGAAGGCAGGCGCCTAACCAACTGTGCCACCCAGATAGCCCTGGACAATTTTTGTTATTTCATTTTATTATGAAACAACATTATTGTTTAATTTTTAATGCTTGTAAGTATTGTTACTTTTTAAAATCCTTTGGGTATTTTCTTTGATTCATGCTTTAGATAAAAGCATATCATTTTCTCTTTTCTGGTTATCACAAATAATTTTCACAATCATTTCCTGCTCAGGGTAAGCCCCCCTTTCTGGTGTGATGACAAGGGCAGGAAGAGCAAGCTAAATAACAGACTCCCCACCCTAGACATCTGGCTAGAGTAAGACGAGAATAAGCCCTTGCCTTTTTCCAAACCACAGTTCCCTCCAAGCATCAGTGTAAACTATATCATGAACAGGTGTATTTGCCGGAACTGCCTTGAACCAACCAGAAAGCCCACGAGAAGAAGGAATTCTCCAGGACCTGGAAAAACATGCTTGGATTTACTTTTAACAATGCTGCCTATTTCAGTTACTCACATTTGGACTTCTAAAACCACAGCTTGTGATCAATGCCATTAAATATAGGGAGTAGTAGAATGTCTAATGCCAGTTGATTTTCTTATTAAGTGGGAGTAAACCATATATCCAAAGAACCAGATGTTTATTTTCATTAATATATAGAAACCACTGGATTATTATGCTGCTCTGTCTAATTTTTCACTGTCCTTGTAATTTTTTTGATGTGAACTTAAGATCAAATTTATATTTTAAAATGTTATTTGAACTTATTTATATATCATAGTGTCAATTTTGATTCACATCATCTTATTCTTCAATGCTAGGAATACTCTTTCTTTTCGTAATACTTTGTCTCAGATAATTTTGACTTTCATTCAAGTATTTTGACTATTTAGCCAGAAGCACATAATTACATAGAAAATCAACTTTAATGTTAACAAAATTTTAAAAAAGAAATTTCTTCTTACAGTAATCTTCAGATATAAAGAAAAATATATTGTTTAACCATATGAAATTACCAGCAGTTATTTTGATCTATAAAAAATGGATACCATAAGCTTCAACTTATAAATAAAAATCCAGAAGCCATCCAACATCAGCAAGGTATAGAAGTTTAAGACCAAATCTCCAAGAAAGAGACTTATTTTCTTCAACTACTTTCTTTTTCTGATGTTTTAATTAGGTTTATTAGGTATAAAAAAAATCTAAGTTATATTAAGCTATATGGATTGAGTGTAAAGATACATATGACATGAGGGAGCTAGGGAATCTTTTTTTTTTCTTTCAAATTTATTTATTTGAGAAAGAGAGAGAGCAGTGGCAGGGACAGAGGGAGAGTGAGGGAGAGAATCTCCAGCAGACTCCCTGCTGAGCTTGGAACCCATCATGGGGCTTGATGTCAAGACCCTGAGATCATGACCTGAACCGAAATCAAGAGGCAGACACTTAACCAACTGAGTGACCCGGGCACTCCTGGAGCTAAGGAATCTTGAGAATATTCGTTTAGAGTATAAGTTCCATGAGGGTATAGATTTGTCTAAATTATATCAATATTAATTATTCATCAGTATATCCTCAGAGTCTATTACAGTGCCTGACATAGAACAGGTGATAAATAAATAAGTGTTGTAAGATGAAATCTATGAACAGACATATTGAAAGTTCTCACAAAGAATTAAATATATTTTAGGAGTTGAGAGGTTCCATGAAGCACTGGGGTGGGGGAAGTATCATCACAAGACACTATGAATCTTCAATCTAGCCACCGAGGTAATTCAACTGTTTTCCATGTGTCTGCTTCTTTCTGTATACCTATAAGCTCTTTATGAATTCAGTCTCCATATATCATTCCCTTCTGTTCCCTTCCTGCTTTCTCCAAAATTCAACTTGCTATGACTCTCCCCTCTTCTCAACCCCAATTTCACCTGATAACCTCAAATGTGATAGCTAGCATCTCTCAATTGCACTATGTTGACATTACTTAGTAATGTTGCTAATTGCTTTATTTTTTTCATAACTGGGGCCAGGCTTCCTACCTGCCTGCCTACATAGTATTTTTAGACACTGTGGGGACCAACTTTAACTACCCACAATTTGGGACATCCTTTATTACCCTTGGACTGGAGATGGGAAGTCCAAAGTTGTTAAGTCCAGAGATGAGGAGAGAAAAAATTGGCCAGTGGGAAAGTCTCTGTGGCAAGGGTAATGAGATAATGTAGACTAATGATCACCGTGCTCAGTCTTTTATTGTCAGCTGTGCTGTGCTTCCTCATTATCACCTCTTCATTTCCTGAGGAAAATCTACAAAACACTAGTCTTGCTCAAGAGCTCACAGAGGGGATAAATGAAGTGAAATGATATTCCATGTCAGGGGAGTCCCAGCTGTAGAAAGAAAGTAGAAGCTACGTGAGCAAAGAACATTGGTGAGAAAACAAATAATAAGGGGAAGCAATCTCCAGCACGTATTAACTTGGGAGAAGATATGAGTGGGGGGAAAGAAAACATTTTCTCCCAAAATATTAGATGAAGTTGGCTCTTAAAAAGGTTATGCGTACGACCATATGCTTCTTGTGTTTCTCTCGGATGGTTGCCACAATTTTAGTCACTCTTTTGTCCTAGTTTGCTTCAGCTTTCCCCATTCCACCTCAGTCCTGATGTTGTTCTTATTGGACAAAATAAAAATAAAATCTCCTGCCAACCTCTGAATCCTTTTTGCAAAGGCAGAAAAGAATTTAGCGGTTTTATGACTGAATAAGCATTAAACTAGACTCAAGGTGCATCACAGGCAATTTGCTACAAAGATTGTGAAGATGGAAGGAAATCTCACCCTTTTATAAAAATAGGCAGGCAGATGCAATCCATTACCTACACAACCTCAAGATAAATGATAACTTGCCTATAGGTGAGAGGACTCAACAGAACCATTTTGCTCTGCGTAGTTCATCTTAAATTCACTTGGTATTGGCGTGACATCTGGGTTGGCTAATTGTCTTTAACCAACAGAAAACAGAGTGTCATGTATCTCTACAACAAGCAGGCAATGATTAGTCGGAGCCATGCACCTAAGGTAAACTCTCGCAGAGACAGAAGATAGGGTGCTATCTGCCTTGATGGTTTCATTTCAAAGAGTGGGCTCCGAGGACTTTGCAAAAAAACTTTCCTGGGTTGTAAAATTAGCAAGAGGGTTTTTTTCCCCTCAGTTTTTAAAAAAGCATTACAAATTAAAGCAACAGAAAAAGAATTTACAATGACATTTTTAAAGGAAAAGATCTAAGAAAATAGGAGATCTCTTTCTCTTTTGGCATCAGAGAAAATTCATTTTTTTTTTTTTAGAATTGTTGCAAGGACGCCTGGGTGGCTCAGTCGGTTAAGCGTCTGCCTTCAGCTCAGGTCATGATCGGTCCTGGGATCGAGTCCCGCATTGGGCTCCCTGCTCCGCGGGGAGCCTGCTTCTCCCTCTGCCTCTGCCTCTCTCTCTCTATCTCTCATGAATAAATAAATAAAATCTTTAAAAAAAAAAAAAAAAGAATTGTTGCAACCCTTACAATGTATGACAGCTGTTCTCAGAAGGGGGCATTCTCCCCTCCCCCCTCCCCGGGTTATTTAAAAATACCTGGAGGCATTTTTGGTTGTCATAACTAGGGTAGGCCTCTAGTGCATAGAGGCCAGGGATGCTGCTCAACGTCCTTTAGAACACAGGGCAATCCCCACAACAAGGAATTATCCAGCCCAATGTATCAGTAGTGCTGAGGTTGGGCAAGCCTGCTCTCCTACAAGGAGAGTAACCATGTAATTTATCCTCTATCTGAAATGTTTTGTAGAATGAGAAGATGACATCATTAATAATAAGGCTGGGACGGCAGATACATGTATACATGACGAATACATGTATATGATGCATGGTCACTTTGTCTATAAACCAGTTGCCAATGATTAGACTGTCAAGAATTATGCTCAGAACACTTTTTATCATTGACAGAGTCTCTCAGAATATGCCAGTAAGTATTTAACAAATGACTTGCTGTAAGGGAGTGGGAGTGCTCTGATTTGTAGTGTCTGTGATTTGGGTAGTGTGAACCCCACCAACTGGGTCAATTTCAGACTATCAACATGACCTCACTAAATGTGGACTTGAGAGGAGATGCACGGTAGCACACCACCATGTGGTATTTTCACCATACAGATAAAAAAAATGTAAATAACCTCAAGAACAAATAGTAAAATTGTTAGAAAGTGATAAATTTTGAACATTTAGCACCTTTGCTTTTAATATGATTTATTTAATGATGTTTATATATTTCTTAATAATGGCTGTTTTTTAACAACTGACTTGCAAATTCCCCGGTAAATTTGACAATAAGCTTTCATGAGATGGTGCAGGCTGACTCCAACCCACCTCTATGGCTTATTTTATGACATAACTGGAAATAAGAATTCACTTCTTAGGTGAAAAATACATATAAAGGGTGAGCGCTTGTTTTTGCTTCTTCTCACACCAAGCCCAAATCCTTCCCATGCTCCCCATCCCCCACCCCTCCTCAAAAGAGGAGAATTCACTAATTTAATTGTTCAAAGCCCAGGTGAAAGGAAAAACTTTTCCTCTATCAGTGAAAGGAAAAACTTTTCTTCAAAAGCAGAAATTTAGGCCCCACAGATCTCTGTTGCATCCTTCCCCAGGGTCCAAACTGGTAAGTCCAGAGATGAGAAGAGAAAAAGCAGACACATGAGAAAGTCCCAGTGGCAGGATCCAAATTTCACATTATTTGGAAATCTTTACAGTCTGTATAAAGTTGTGACACTTCCTAATTTCATCGTACGACAAGCCCAGCATTACCATGGTATATTAATATTCCCGAACGTGATTGCTAACATTTCATTAGACTTGTCGCACTTATGTTAGTTCCACTTTTATTTTATTATTTTTTCAATAAACATGATGTTTGGCAAAAAGAACTGAACAATATTTAAAAGATAAAAATGATATTTGTATAGGGCGCCTAGGTGGCTCAGTTGGTTAAGCAACTGCCTTCGGCTCAGGTCATGATCCTGGAGTCCCGGGATCGAGTCCCACATCAGGCTCCCTGCTGAGCAGGGAGTCTGCTTCTCCCTCTGACCCTCTTCCCTCTCGTGCTCTCTCTCTCATTCTCTCTCTCTCAAATAAATAAATAAAATCTAAAAAAAAATGATATTTGTATAGTAATATAAACCATATTATTAATGTACTGATTAATCAGTTAGTTACAATACTTTCCATAATTTTCTATAATGTGCTCCTTTTGGTTGTATAAAACCATACATCCATTTAGAACAAGCATCCTTAAAGAGGTTGATTTTTTACAGACTTTCATATTTTTTTCTGCTCCTATACTATTCAGATTTTGTCCCAAAAACATTTTTTAAAAATTTTATTTATTTATTCGAGAGACAGAGCATGAGAGAGAGCACCAGTGGGTGGAGGGGCAGAGGGAGAGGGAGAAGCAGACTCCCCTCTGAGCAGGGGGCCTCACTGGGCGGGGCGGGCTCCATCCCAGGACCCTGGGATCATGACCTGAGCTGAAGGCAGATGCTTAACTGATTGAGCCACCCAGGCGCCACCTGAAAACATTTTTAAAAAATGCCTAGTTTTTAAAAACAGATTCAAATGAGTTAAAATATACTTCTCTTACAATAAAAATTTGTTTGCATCTGGTTATTACCTTACCTAATGTTGTATATGTGTCTTATCTAGTTTATTCTATGTCAAACATTCTAGGGGATTTTCCATCTTACAGGACTAAACTCTTCATTAATAGACTTATTTGTTGCTGAAGTCTAACATTCATACGCGAATCATTGGTGTTCAGTTTAGTTAATTTTCACAAAAAGAGCACATCCATGTAATCACCACTCAGATCAAGCTAGAGTAATTTTCTGGTGCGCAGAAGCTTACCTTGTTCTAGTCACCACACCTGTCTTTTCTTCTAAAGTCAATACTATTCTGGCTCCTAATATTATAAATTAATTTTAGCAGTTTTTTATCTTTATATAAATGGAATCATATACTATTACTCTTTTGTGTCTACCTCCATCATCTCACATTATATATGTGAGATTCATTTACTTCACTGCGTATATTAGTTTATTTATTTTCAATACTATTGTATTCCATTGGGTGAATATAGAGCAATTTATTTATTCATTCTAGAATTGATGGACATGTGGGTTGTTTCTGGTTTGAGTTATTCCAAATAGTGCTGCTATGAACATGTTTGCATTTGGTTTTTGATGAATATGTTGTACACATTTTGGTTGAGTATATACCTAGGAGTAGAATTGCTGGATCATAGACTGTACACATGATCAGCTTTAGCTGATATTGTTGAAGAGTTTTCCAAGGTGATTATACAAGTGTATATTCCTATCAGCCCAGAGGTGTAGGAGAGTCCTATTTGTTCCAGATCCTTGCCTGCATGGGATATTGTCAAGCTTTTCATTTTCATGTTTTTATTTTTAAATTTTAGCCATTCCTGGGGCACCTGGGTGGCTCAGTTGGTTAAGCACCCAACTCTTGGTCTTGGCTCAGTTCATGGTGTCAGGGTGGTGAGATTGAGCTTGAATCGGGCTCCACACTTAGCACAGAGTCTGCTTGAGATTCTCCCTCTCTCTTTCCCTCTGCCCTCCCCACTCATGTTCACTTTCTTGCTCTCAAAAAAATAAATAAATCTTTTAAAAAAAAACCCATAATCTAAAAAAAATAATAAAAAAGTAAAAAAATAAATTTTAGTCCTTCCTAAGGGTATCTAGTGATATCACATTATGGTTTTAATTTGCTTTTCTCTGATGATTAATAGAGTAGCACATTTTAAATATATTTTTTAGTTATTTGGATATTCTTCTTTGTGAAAGCTTGTCCAAGTTTTTTTCCATTTTTATAGTGGATGTCCTGTCTTTATTTATTGATTGGTTGTTCTTTATATATTCCTTATATTAATATATACCGTCTTTGTTCTCTCACTTTGGTTTGACTTTTCACTCTTTTATTTAATAGAAGTTCCTAATTTACTTAATTTGAATCAATCTCCTTTATGTTAAGTTGCTTTTATGAGAAAAATCTGAGAAATTTTTTCCTTAAGGTCACAAAATCTTATATGCTTTCCCCATAGCTCTGATAAGAATTGATGTTTACCCAGCCACCCCATCCCTCCCATCCCCCCACCACTCCAAAAAACCTCAGTTTGTTTCTTGAGATTAAGAATTCCTCATATCGGTGAGGTCATATGATACATGTCTTTCTCTGATTTACTTATTTCGCTCAGCATAATACCCTCCAGTTCCATCCAGATCTGTACCTCTGAAACAAATAATACATTATATGTTTAAAAAAGAAGAAGAAGAAGAGGAAGATAGCAGGAGGGGAAGAATGAAGGGGGGGAAATCGGAGGGGGAGACCAACCATGAGAGACTATGGACTCTGAGAAACAAACTGAGGGTTCTAGAGGGGAGGGGGGTGGGGGGATGGGTTAGCCTGGTGATGGGTATTAAAGAGGGCACGTTCTGCATGGAGCATTGGGTGTTATATGCAAACAATGAATCATGGAACACTACATCAAAAACTAATGATGTAATGTATGGTGATTAACATAACATAATAAAAAAAAAGAATTGATGTTTAGAAGGTAATTTCTTCAGATTTGTTCTTTGCCTTGATTAGCCTTTCCCTTTTGCATTTTTTAAGGATTTTATTTATTTATTTTTGACAGAGAGAGAGAAAGACTATGAGTGGGGGAAGGGGCAGAGGGAGAAGCAGGCTTCCCGCCGAGCAGGGAGCCCAATGTAGGACTTGATCCCGGGACCCTGGGATCATGACCTGAGCCAAAGTCAGACGCTTAACAGACTGAGCCACCCAGGAACCCCTCCCCTTTGTATTCCTATAATAAATTTTAGAATTTCCACACTAGAATTCAATAACATATTTTATTATGCCATTTTGAATAATGAATAGGATTGCAATCAATCTATAAATCAGTTTTAGTTAGAATTGACACCATTACAGTATTAAATTTTCAAATTCATAAATATTTACTTGAATAATCTTTGTATTTTCTCAGCTATGTGCTGTAGTTTTCAGAATAGCAGTTTTGCACATCTTTTAGATTTATTTCTAAGTATTTGGTGCTTTTCAATGTGGTTCTAAATGTTAATTATAAAATCATAAACATTTCATTTTTGAAGTGCTCATTGCTAATATATAAAGATTTTCTTTTTATATTGACTTTCTTAGCAGTAAACATTCAATTTTGTGTATAAATTCTAATGATTTATATGTGAATTATTTTGGATTTCCTACAGATACAATTATGTGATCTGCAAATATTGATAGTTTTCTTTCTTTCTTTCTCATCCTCATACATTTTGTTTATTGTCCTTCACTTATTACACTAAGTCCTCCCCTATAATATTAATAGATTTAGTGATTGCAAGTACCCTCATCTTGCTGCCAATCTCAGGGGAAAAGAATTCGTAATTTCTATGCACATGGCAAACTCTGCGCTGGGTGTACAAAACCTAAAATTGGATGAAAAAATGAAAACTTCCATGATACTTCTGTTGTTACATCCAAGGTATCATTCTGATACAATACAACTTATGTCCTATTCACTTCACCTGAATTTGAGATGAAATTTGAGGGGTATTTGAAATATACTCAGACTAGTGGCCGGATTACAGTGTTAGTGCCAGCATTTTGGTATTTTCTTTCTTTTTGTATGTCAGTGCAGCTTACTGATCTCAATCAGTCTTAGAGATTAACCTCACACTTATTTTAACTATGATACTAGATATCTATACACCTAAAAATGATGCAGTCACTATTATTTTAGTTTGTTTGTTTTCCCCTGGGTCGATTCAGTAGTCAAGGTTAGTGGCAACCATAGACTTTGGACCAATACAGGCCTGGATCAGTATCTCAAAAGACTCATTCAAGTGTAGCCTTAGCCTGAGGGATCCACTTCTCTGAACTTCAGTATCTTCATCTATTAAAAAGGGAGAAGAGTAATCATATAGGTAAATGTTAGTGTTAATCAAGATAAGATAATAAAGCATCTAGTATAATGTTTGAGACAATGACTAGGTCTCAAATAAAAATTATTTATTATTAATGGCAAAGGCAATAGTAAAATATGTCTGAATTAACACAATATGATAAAAACCAGCTGCACCAATTATAAACTATATAAATACACAGAATACATTCACACCTTTGGTAAGTTACTTGAGTGAACACCTCTGACAATAAGTTCCAACATTTCTGAAGTAAAGACTAATACTAACCCTATAGAATTAAAATTGAAAATTAAAGGCGATTGTGTATATAAGAAACAGCAGAGGGGCGCCTGGGGGTCTCAGTAGGTTAAACATCAGACTCTTGGTTTCAGCTCAGGTCATGATCTCAGGGTCCTGGGATTAAGCCCTGTGTTGAGTTAAGGGCTGGGGTGGAGCCTGCTTGAAATTCCCTCTCTCTCCCTCCCTCCCTCTGCCCCTCTCCCAACTTCTCTCCTTCTCTAAAAACAGCACAGCTTCTGTACATGAGAAGCTTGTAATCAAAGGTAGCTGCTGACTTATCAGTGCTGCTAAACACTATGAAGATTAAGTCGGGGTATGGAAAGCCCTTAACAGGGTGCCTGAGCTAGGAAGTGTTAAAATTATTCCCTATTTCAATTACCACCATTCCTACCTCCACCATCACTACTGCTAAAGATCGACTCCACAATTCCAAACTTCTAAAGGTCAGAATCGAACATGTGAGTACAATGAGTGGAGGATGTGAATGGGACAAAAGAATTCCTGAAATTTTCCAGAGTCTCTGCATACTCACCTTTAGCCTGTGGATTAAGTCCTCATTGATAAACTTACCTTCTCAAAAAGCATATCTTTTGTCTTTGTTTTTGTTTTTAAGCCCCTATATAGAAACAAGATCTCATGTGTTTGTCATCTCAAAAATACTACTTGGGCTTTCTACAAAAAGTTGTTAAAAACTGGCTACCTAGGTGTACTCACCAAAACCCAGCAAGACTATGTTACTGGTTGGAAATTTGAAAGCCCCTGCATTTTCTTCTCTTCCTCATCTTTAACCTGCTGGTAATCATATTGTCTGAACTCCAGTAAGCTTTCCTGCCTCTTATTTAATGATCTAGGACCTTCATTTCCTGAACAGGGGTAGGTGCACAGAAATGAATTCTACCCATTAGGACACATTGAATATTGTCCTAAGAAACAGCTAGGTTCAGTATTGGAGAGAACCACAAAAGACTTCTTCCTCTTTCATGCTGTGAAACTAAATGCAGACTTTTTTTTTTTACCAGTAAATTAGAAGAGGGCTCACTCTTAAGAGCGACTAAAGGAGAATCACTGGTCCTTAAAGGCAACGTGTGGGGCGCCTGGGTGACTCAGTTGTTAAGCGTCTGCCTTCGGCTCAGGGTCCTGGGATTGAGTCCTACATCGGGCTCCTGGCTCAGCGGGGAGCCTGCTTCTCCCTCTGCCTCTGCCCCTCCCCCTGCTCATGCTCTCTCTCTATCTCTCCCTCTCTCTCTCTCTCCCTCTTTCTTTCTCTCCCTCTCTCTCTCTGTATCTCTGTGTCTCAAATGAATAAATAAAATCTTTTAAAAATAAATAAATAAATAAAGGCAACATGTGCCCGAGGACCCAGAAATGGACTGGGAGGTCGGAGATACAGTTTATTTTTCTGGATCTTACCTGATCATCTGGGTAATCTGATTCAGTTTCCCACTGGTGATGTGTCATATTATTTTTTTTTACTAGTATAACGGGATTAATTGGAAATCTGAAGGAAGGGACAGAGATTAAGAATCAGATTAAGATGAACTAGGAATTTTGACATTTGTTAAACATGTTTTTGTTTTTTTTTAAGATTTTATTTATTTGACAGAGAGAGATACAGCGAGAGAGGGAACACAAGCAAGGAGAGTGGGAGAGGGAGAAGCAGGCTTCCTGCCGAGCGGGGAGCCCGATGCGGGGCTCGATCCCAGGACCCTGGGATCATGACCTGAGCGGAAGGCAGATGCTTAACGACTGAGCCACCCAGGCGCCCCAAACATGTTTAACATTTATAAAAATTTTAACAGTTGTTGCTCTCGTTAATCATTACTACAACTTTATGTGGTGTTATCTTCATGTTAGGGATGAAGAAACTGAGGTTAAAACAATTATTTACCCATGTCAACAGCTGGCTAGTTGCAGAACCAGGATTTGAGATTTAGTTGTCTGAGTTCAAGGTCACTGTTATCTCTTGGTCCCATCCTGTATTGCCTTCCTTTTTTTAAACCTGGCTTCTCCTTGTCTAAATAAACAACTGGCTTTATCCACCTCTGCCTCTACAGGGGATAATTAATTGTGTAAGGATTTAGGCAGGAGGTGAATAATCTATGACCACCCTACCCCAGTCAACTCTACTCCACACGCCAGGAAGAATATGCTGGAACAAATGGAGAGAAAAACCATACCGGTGTGTTTAGATGAACATTTGGGGAGTTTACTACCCAGGTCAAAGATGCCCAACTCAAGTTCTGCTTTGTAAGGTCTGTAGTTTAGCTGATTCGCTGATTCCTGGGAATGAAATTCTTGATTGCTATTATTATCAGTTGAGGCCCATTAAAAGTATAAGTACTGTTGGGGAGCCTGGGTTTCTCCATTGGTTAAGTGTCTGCCTTCGGCTTGGGTCATGATCTCAGGGTCCTAGCATTGAGCACTACATCATTGTTGAGCTCCCTGATCACGGGAGAGCCTGCCTCTCCCTCTCCCCCTGCCCCCCTCCCACTCATGCCTGCGCACTCTCTCTCTCTTTCAAATAAATAAAATCTTTATTATTTATTTATTTATTTATTTATTTATTTTTAAAGATTTTATTTATTCATTTGAGAGAGAGAATGGGAGAGAGAGCACAAGAGGGGGGAGGGTCAGAGGGAGAAGCAGACTCCCTGCCGAGCAGGGAGCCCGATGCGGGACTCGATCCTGGGACTCCAGGATCATGACCTGAGCCGAAGGCAGTCGCTTAACCAACTGAGCCACCCAGGCGCCCACAAATAAATAAAATCTTTTAAAAAATAAGTATAAGTATTTTTAAAAGTACTTTTAAGTACTCTTAAGAAAGCATTACACCTGGAAGGGCTCCTTATTTTGAAGTTTTATACCAAGAACATAAAAGATTTCTTGAACTTGGCAGCAGACTATAAATGTAGATGTTATTACTCTAGTTTTATAGGATGCTCACACAGAAAGAATGGCCTTTCTTAGGATGACAGTCGGTGATGGAGGTTTATCACGTTGTGGGCTAGGTAAGACTAGGATATGTCTATTTCAGATAACTCTTTTTTATATGTGAGAATGCTCCTTAAAAATATCTTTTTATTATTTGAAATCCAAAGCCATATGTATTTGATAGAGAGAAGTATGGAATAGTGTTCAGTGTTCACACCAGTTGTATCTAGGTGATAAGCTCTGGAGTGAAGTTTTTACTCTCTTCTATGGCCTTTCTGTACTACTTGAATTCTTTGTAACAAGCATGTATTATTTACATAACCAATATAAAGGTAACTCCTGTGGTAATGACATGAAAGTGTTCCACAAAATTCAGTTTCTTAAAATGCATGTCATGTTACTGAAATGGGAAGGAAAAAATGCTGTTTTTCATGTGGACTATATCATACAAATGTACAAAAGTAAAGATGATAAAACGTCCAGTGTACACAGATGACCTTACATTGAACTGAGTACGTCTCCCCCCAAATGATCACCAGGTAGCCACTTCCCAACAACCCCCGCACATTAGCTCACCCGCATTCGAGCATGGGCGCTGGGTAAATGATGTGGAGCCAAATCATAGTCACATAATACCCAGACTTGCATTACAGCCAATGTGCTACTGAGGTGTATACTGTATTTAATATGCTAAAATAATAACTTTTACATAACTAGGATAAATGACGCATGTTAATTTAATTTAGAGACCCCCCAACCAAAAAAGTGTATCTTTGGTAACTCACGATGTGTGCCTTGATCTCCACCTCAAGTAATATTAGGTACTTGCCTGTTTCTTGTGTGTGGCGTAGAACCCATAGAATAAATAGAGCTAAGAGATAGTGAAGATGCAAGTCAAATAGGCTCAGTTGACCTACACAACAAAGAGGGAGAAGGAGAATGAGAGACAAAACCATGCAGGTGGGAGGGCGCCTGGGTGGCTCAGTCAGTAAAGCCTCCAACTCTTGATTCCGGCTCAGGTCATGATCTCAGGGTTGTGAGGTTGAACCCCACGTGGGGCTCTGCCCTCAGCACGGAGTCTCCTTGAGATTCTCTCTCTCCCTCTGCCACTCACCTCCACACTCTCTTAATAAATAAATAAATAAATAAAATCGTAAAAAAAAAATAGAGGTGTATTTAGATGAACATTTAGGGAGTTTAACATCTGAGAAGTTCCAAAGTACCATATGTGTGTGTGTGTGTGTGTGTGTGTGTGTGTGTAGTGTGTATATAATATATAATATATATAATATATAACTCATAATAGATATAATATACATTACGTACACACATACACACAGAGTAGAAACAAATGAATCTGAAAAGTATTGTTGGTATTGATTAATTGCCTTTAGTGTTCCTTAAAGAACTTCAGTAAATGCTAGTATTTCCTTCTTTTTTTTTCAGATTTTTGTTTTTAAATTTATTTATTTGACAGAGAGAGAGAGATAGCGAGAGCAGGAACACAAGCAGGGGGCGTGGGAGAGGGAGAAGCAGGCTTCCCGCCGAGCAGGGAGCCCGATGCGGGACTCGATCCCAGGACCCTGGGGTCATGACCTGAGCTGAAGGCAGACGCTTAAGGACTGAACCACCCAGGCGCCCAGTATTTCCTTCTCAGTACCTCTGGATTTCTGGACTGTGTGTTTTGAGGCTTACTTGGTGCCAAACCTGACTCTTGTGGACCCAAGTTCATATTCAATTTGAAATTCAATAACAATAAAAGTACTTTTCTGGTATTAGCAATAGCCTTTATTTGAAAGAGAAATAGTGACATGGTTAGGACTGGATAACTAGGAAATATGTCTATACTGGTTTCCTTTGGATCCTCTTATTTATTCATCTGTTTTGCTAAAATGTGATGGTGACTACAGTTCTTCATCAAGAGAGTCATTTCCTTTATTAGAATTTTTGACCAATTCCAGAGGCTCTGAAATTTCTCTGTTCATCTCATAGTTGAGAGTATTTATCAGCTGCCCTTCCATCACTCTAATTATTGTTCACAGTTTGCTGCTGCAGTGATTGATTCAAGACCAAGGAGGCCTTTCAGCTTTAAAGAGAAGGACAGCACCCTGGAGGTGACTGGGGATGTTAGTGATTACCAACTGGGGCTTTAAAAGCAATAGACTATCAGAACATGACGGCTAGTCCCACATGAGCACAGAGATACCAGAACAGGGCTTCCCCAACGTTCATCAAAAATGGAAATGAATAAACAGATATAAATTATTTACTTCCTGGTCTTTTTAGAAGTAAGTAGTTTTAATGCTGAGTTTCTGTAGAGTCATGAACTTTTCTCTCCCAATGATTTCTAGATACATACGGTCGTGTGGAAATTTTTGACTGAGAGTCAAATTTTCCATGTTCACTTGGACCGTGTCATGTTTGTTTGTTTATTTTTAATAGAATAAATATATTCATCTTAATTGATGGTTCTCTCTGTAAGAAACACCGAAGACACAGATGTATTGAATTCTATTGCTTTTATAAACACTTGACTTGGGGAATATGCACTTTTCATAAAAAAAAATAAGTTTCTTAGTTCCTTTACTATTGTTAACAGATGGCTTTCCCAGAAATGAACTTCATTTTAATGTTTCATAAAATAAATATTTTGTCACCCTTATTAAATTACTTTTAATATTTTTCTTTTGAGGAAATTGGTATGGTTTGGAATGTGCATTACCACAAATGATTAATATGTCTAACCTTTCAATTAAATATATAATGGCTAAAAATCAACTATGTAGTTCAAAAGTTCAGGACATAAATCAGTTGCTTGCCACAAGGTCTCTTGTTCAGTGTGGATGTTTTTGTCTATTTGGAAAAAGAAAGCATTATCTATTGCTCTACTAGAGTTTTCTTGTTGTTCTTTCACCTTTCATTTCAAATTGTTTTTGTGTGTTCACTCTTCTAAAAAGGTCCTGCTGGCTTTAGTTCACTTCTTCGGCTCTCCAGCTTAAGGGGAGTTTTTAAAGAAAGAGGTCGCATATCCCCTAGCAACCTGGTTTGAGGGAATTGATGTATCCTGCAATGTAATAAAGCAAAACCAACATCTGGAAGGTGTATTATTCCTAGCCACTTCTCCACTGGTCATGTTGTCTGGTGAAAAGTAAACAACCCCAGGTCTTCAATAAAGGTGTGAGAAGTACTTCCTAAAAGCACTATGTGCCACGGCAAGAGCAGCTAATTATTCTCTGAGGATAGATTGTCAAGAAACTACCAGGTTAGCATGAGCTACCTTTTTATAAAAAAAAATAATAATAATAATTGTCAAAATATGTAGGCTGAATATGATTAGAAATAGCCTGAGGACTCATAAAATTATAGATGCTACCCAGTAAGAAGTTATAAATTGAATGATGGTTTTACAATCTCAGTATACACATTGCCTCGTTCTGTTCATTATTGTTAAACAAAGCAGAAGCTCACATAAGGGGGCTACACACAGGCACACTCACAAAGAATAGAAAGACATCATGTTCTCCTCACTCCTGCCCTTCATTTGTGGTACTATGTCCCAGACATGTGCGAGCTTTTCCTTCAGCGAAGGGTTTCCAATCATGGATTAATACTTTTTTCCTTTATTTGATGTTCTGCAATTTCCAGATTAAGGCTGGAGCCAAAAATGTATACACACTTCTACAACAAGCATGTATCCAAAAATTAGAAAAACTAAAAAGAGCTATGAATGAGAAGGCAGAAACATTTCTCAACGTTGTATATCATTCCTTATCGGTATTTTCTTTTTCTCTTTATTGTAGGATTTCAGCCTTTCCAAGAGAAAGAAAAAGACAAACAAACAAAGAAAATTCCAGCTAGATGAAAGAGACACTTTGGGCCTTCTGACAGCTGTATTATTGCAAGCTAGCAGACACCAGCTCTCTGATAGCTTCCTATATAAATCATCCCAAAGTGATAATTGTCTAATTTTCCCTACACTGAGGAAAGGATTATGTTATAGCAAAATCTCCACCAAATTCCAACAGCAAATTACTTTTGGCCAAAAGCTAAATGGACTCTTAACCACCATCTTATCTAAATAGCTTCAGTACTGATGAAATAGATTAGAATAAGAGGACTAAAAGAGATTCTGAGTTTGATTTATTAAGAGTAAAAGTTAAAAGTGAGTGCTCATGTCCTTGCTTCCGGGATAATTACATTTTGATTATTATGTTGTTACAGGGTAGGAATGTTAAGAGAAAAAGATTTTCACAGGAATTCAAGAGCACGAAAAATTCATAAATAGTATCCCTGGCCTGTGTTCTCTACAGTGAAGACTAATTATGTGTCTTATTAGTGTACAGCTTGGTACTCACTGCCCACCTTCCCTTCAACTCAGTTTTTTTTCCTCCCATATATTAGTGTCCTTTCTGTGTCTAACCCTATGAATCCCTTAAAGATAGTAATGGTTTAAACAGTGTCTGATAACTCTCATGTACTTTTCAAAGGTCTATAAATCCATGCACCCTTTCAGGAGTATAATTTAAAAATACATTTCAAAAGACTTAAAAATGTACTTTTTGATCCAGAAATTGTATTCAAGAAAATTTCTAGTAAGAAAATAATCACATATTTACACAAAATTAGTTATAGGATACTCATGAAAAGTTGTATATAATGAAAAATATAAATAATCAAAATGTTCATTAAGAAGGATTGTTAAAATCAATTTTGAGGAGAAGACATCAGCAAGATGGCAGGATAGAAAGCCCTACACTTTCCTTCCTCTCCACAGACACACTAATTCAGTAATACTTACACCAATTCCCTGTGTGAGAAATCTAGAAACTAGTTCAGAGGCTCCTGAACCTCAGGTGAGTGTGAAACCAGCCACATCAAAGCTGGTAAAAACAAAGAAACAAACAAAACCCACCATAATTTCACTCTGGCGCAGAGCCATAAGATTGGGAGGAAACCCCCAGATCTTAAGCTTCTCCCTGGGGAGAGAAGGAGAGGACTGCACATTACATCCAACATTTGGATTTTTCAGGTGGCTTCCCAAGGAACTCATTTCTAACTTGCCTGAATCTAAGTCTCAGGAGCTCTAAGGTTGGGAGCTGCAGAGAACAAAGATGGTGATCTGGACTAGTGTGCAAGCACTCACCATAGATCCTCCCCACAGCTCAGTGTAGAATGAGCAGAAGATAAGCTTCAAATCCTGGCTTTACCCTGTAGAGAAAAAGTGTTAGACTAGGCATCAAAAATTCCTTTTCCAAGATCTGCCCAAGGGACCGGCTTCTGTCTTGCCTGTTTCAGATCATTGCCAAGACCCAGTTTACTCTAGATGCCTGAGAGCCACTGAAAATAAAGATGACAGTTTGGACCAGCAAGCAAGCATTCACCATCTCCCCTCTCCTTGGTTCAGCACAGAGCAAGTTTCTAAAAAGCCCTAGATCCCAGCTTCTCCTTGGGAAAGGAGAGTTGGGCCATATGTTCAACATTCCATCTTTTCCAGGGGCTGCCCAAGGGACCACCTGTGTCTTGCCTGTCTCAGAGCACTGATGGAACAAGGCACACTCTAGATGCTTGGGGGCCACTGAGAACAAAGGTGGGTTGGACAAGCATGCAGTCATCTATTGGAGCCCTTCCCCCAGCAAGACTCCAAGCCCCTGACTTATCTCTGGGGAAGAAAAGAGGAGACTGAAGCATATGCTCAATGTTCAAATTTTCAGGTGAAAACCCAAGGCAATGGCTTCAGCCTTTCCAGTCTCCAGCATACTCTAGATGTCTGGGGCACCTGAAAACAGAAAAAGAGCTTAGAAAGTGCTGCTGGTCTGGACAACCCAAAATATAGCAGATAGCCACAAAAGGAAGCAAGAGATTACAAACTCTTGGAGGAGAAGGGGGGAGGAATCAGCAAATCCCTCTAATTGGGAATTTATACACACAAGTCCAGAGAAGACATACACACAGAAAATATTTGAGAGGCATCCTAAATCTCTTGCCAGACTGATCAGAAATGGCTTTATCCTGTATAAGACCAGTCTGTGAAGACTGGGAGAGGTGTCTGTTTTTTCTACTGCACAGATACTAACACAGAGCCAAAGAAAATGAAGAAAGAAACAGGCAAACATGGCCTGAACAAAGGATAAGTTAAAGCCCCGGTAACTACCCCTAATGAAACAGTGATATATTAATTGCTTGACAGAGAATTCAAAATAACCACTATAAAGATGCTCAACATTCAGGAGAAAAACGATGAAGAATATAAAAATTACAACAGATAGAAAACATGCAAAAGATCAAATAGAAATATTGGAGGGGTGCCTGGGTGGCTCAGTCGTTAAGTGTCTGCCTTCGGCTCAGGTCATGATCCCAGCGTCCTGGGATCGAGCCCCACGTCAGGCTCTCTGCTCCGCGGGAACCCTGCCTCTCCCTCTCCCACTCTCCCTGCTTGTATTCCTGCTCTCTCTCTCTAATAAATAAATAAATTTAAAAAAAAGAAATATTGGAACTGAATAATGCAATAACTGAACTGAAAAAAATCACTAAGAAAAAAAGAGAGAAGATTCAAATAAATATCAGAAATGAAAGAGGAGACATTATGACATGATAACACAAAAATAGTAAGAATCATAAAATCTACTATGACCAGTTATTTGCCAAAAATATTAGGTAACTTAGAAGAAAGGGGGAAATTCCTAGAAACATACAACCTACCAAGACTGAAACAGGGAGAAATAGAAAATCTGAACGTTGATTCAGTCGTTAAAAACATCCCAACAAAGGAAAGCCCAGGACCAGATGGTTTCACTGGTGAGTTCTGCCAAACATTCAAAGAATTAATGTCAATTGTTCTCAAACTCTTCAAAAAGCTGAAGAGGAAGGAACACTTTCAAACTCATTTTATGAGGCCAGCTTTACTCTGATAGCAAAACCAGACAAGGACACTACAAGAAAAGAAAATTACAGGCCAATATCCCTGATGAACATAGGTGCAACAATTCTCAACAAAACACTAGCAAACTGAATTCAACAGCATAGTAAAAGGACCATCCACTATGATTGAGTAGAATTTATCACCTGCAAAAATGGTTCATCGTTTGCAAATCAATAAATGTGATATACGACAGTTATAAAATGATGGATAAAAATCTTATGCTCATCTTAATAGATACAGATCAAGTGTTTGATAAAATAGAGAATAGAAAAAAAATTTAAAAATCAAGAAAACAAAGTTGATTTCTTTTTTTTTTTAAAGATTTTACTTATTTATTTGAGAGAGAGAGAATGAGAGAGAGCACATGAGAGGGGGGAGGGTCAGAGGGAGAAGCAGACTCCCTGCCGAGCAGGGAGCCCGATGCAAGACTCGATCCAGGGACTCCAGGATCATGACCTGAGCCGAAGGCAGTCGCTTAACCAACTGAGCCACCCAGGTGCCCCAAAGTTGATTTCTTAAAAAGATTTAAACAATTTAAAAACCTTTAACTAGACTTAGAAAAAAGAGAGTAGACTCATATAAAATTGGAAATGAAAAAAAAGACATTACAACTGATGCACCATAAGAGACTACTATAAATGGTTATATATCAACAACTAGGACAACCTTAGAAATGATGCATATATTCCCAGAAACGTATAACCTCACTAGACCAAATCATGCAGAAATAGAAAATTTGAGTTAACTAGTAAAGAAATTGAATCAGTAACCAAAAACATCCCAAAGAAGAAAAACCCAAGATTAGATGGCTTCACTAGTGAATTCTATCAAACATTTAAGGAACTAACACCAATCCTTCTCAAACCCTTCAAAAAATTCAAAATTTCTTCCAAATTCATTTTATGAGGCCAGCATTACCCTGATGTGGAAGCTAAACAAGGACACTACAAGAAAAGAAAACTATAGGCTAATATCCTTGATGTATAAACATGCAAAAATCCTCAAGAAAATACTAGAAAATTGAATTTAACAACACATTAAAAGGATCGTACACCATGACCATGTGTTTTATTCCTGGGATGCAAAGATGCTTTAATGTATGAGAACCTACTAATGAGATAAATTCTATTTAAAAGGGACGATATATATATAACATGTATAAATAGAGTGTTATGAAATGTTGAGAAAGAAGTTTATTAAGTAATCAAATAGAAAGAAAACAACAGCATATTCAGAAAGAGGGAAAGACTTTGGATACAGAGAGATGGGGAAGAAAGAAAGGAGCAGGAATTTTCCCCTAAAAGATAGATGCTTTCATAACTGATTCTTATCAAATACTTAGTTGCCCTCTGAGTTCATGTGCTTATTTTCTTCAGTGGATTTTATGTTGCTGAATCACTTCTTGTTTATCTCCTCATATGCTTTCATGTTCTCTTGTAGTTTTCCATCTATTCATTTTGCTTTTAGCTTGACTTGTCTGACTTCTTTGAACTTTTGTTGTCTCTATTCTCCAGTATAGAAGAAATGGTAAATACTAATTCTGACATGAAGATTTGGGGCCTGTGGCTCTTCACAATAAATGCCTCATTGTAAAACACTCATTAAAAAACCTTCAGTTTAAAATCAATTACAGCTTTAGGTCACCAAGCACACAGAGAAAAAAAAAAGGAAAGAAAGAAAAACTACATTATCTTTAGAGACAGAAGTGCAAATATTAGTTTTTCTGGTAGGAGAATATTTACTACTCCTCCCTGTATTTGCTTCAATGGAAAGACAAATTCATTTAACAGGCTATTCTTTTTAGAAAGCGCCAAAATACCAGCTGAACAGAGACTCTGAGAGGCTGCTATTCATTACCGTTGTAGAAATAACAGACTTATTTCTCCTTTGCCTCAGGAAATAAAGAAAATGAAGATTTGACATTCTAGCCTACTTCTGAAAAGTTGCCAGATCCTCCTATAAGATATGTAGATAATGTATGCTGCAAGCGTGGTAGGGATCATATTTGTTACATCCCTGTCAATGTGTGCCCTATACAGTTGGTATTTATGGAAACATTCAGTGTCATGGTATGCCCTCTTTTTTATTTGCCGCCTCTGACTGCCTTGGGATAACATGTGCAGAGTCAGCAGGCAAGTTCAAGAGATTATCGCCAGCACTGGATGGAGTGAGAGTTGCCCAAGGACCCTTCTAAAACTTTAGAGACCAGAAGAATAGCTAAATAAACCCCTACACCAGGCAGTTAATTCTAGACTAAGGGGAGAACTGGAGACAGCCAATATAAACTATTCTATTGAGAATCTTTGATCTAAAGAACACTGGAAAAATCAGGTATAATTCTCTGTAGAAAATGACTGGTTTATGCTTTTAAAACTACACAAAGTTCATTTAAAGTAGAGAGTCGTAACCTATTTATTGTCTACGAAGCTTTCATTTTCTTCACTGTGCTCTGTAGAATATCTCCTGTCAGTTTTGCCTGTGAGCTCTCTGTTTGCAAGCTGCTATGACCCTGTGGTTTTCTCTCTACTTACTTAATGCTTCTTGTTCTTTGGTGAGATGCCCCCCGTTCCGTGTTCTTTCTGTGCTTTGGCCATGAGAAGTCATTTTATTCTCCCTTACATTATATCAATGTTTGGCATAAAGAATAATCTTCTGATTGAGTATGAATTGAAAAGGAATTCCCATTGGGTAAAACCATGAATGCTGTAATAGTTGCAATGGAATATAGTTTAGATCCTAAATTATACCTTCTTGTGGATTTTTCTGGCTAGCCATTTAATGTCTATTGTATCACAGAGTGTAAAGAATAATAAGCATTAGAATATCTGGGTGCCAGTTCTATTGCTGATACTTATTAGCAAGCTACGAAACATCGTTGATCCTTATTTCTTCTTTGTAAACAGGCAGTGGTGATCTGGGTGTAGCTTACAGGCTCATCTGAACAGTAAAGAGAGAATGTATGTAAAAATGATTTATACACCAGAAAAACACTTGATAGACCTAAGGCATTATTATACAGAAAGTTTTGATTTATTGAAAGGTTGATTCTTTACAATACATTTAAGATTATAATACCATAGGTCAGAAAAGGGTACAAGTGAAATAAAATCTCTGCATGAAGATAGTATTACAGAAGATTTTTTTTTTTTT